>NW_006294876.1:1916023-1972210 GCF_000327345.1 Myotis davidii | reverse complement strand
CAACAGCTGTAGTTGTAAGCTTGAACCTATGGTCCGAACACGTGGCCCCACATGCCTGAGTGATGTAGGCTTGATAGAGTTCAGGTGCATGTAGTTGAGTAGGATTGAAACCTAGGAGAATGTTGTAAACATCTTGATCATGCCCTTACTTTGCCTCATAGCATGTGCTATAAAATAAAGGCATGGCTGTGGGCATGGTCGCTGTCTCTCAGAGAAGCAGCATCCCACCAAGACCCAGCTTTCATTCTCTTGTCTGTCTTTTCTAAGCTTTTTAGCCGCCCCCACTCAGGTTCACCCCTGGCCGTGTTGGTGTGCGGCACACTTTAGAAAGATCTGCCTCTACACTCCGAGGGCTGGTTCCTGCCTTAAACCCCGCCCTTACAGGAAACAGCTCCAGGAAACAACTTGGGGGAGGGCGCAGCCATTGCCAAGGCAACCCCTGCAGGACTGACTTCCTTCCGGTTGGTTGCCAGCCAGACCCCGGTCATGATGAGCACCACCCATGGTTTTTATATAAGTATATATATATTTTTAAAGAAGTCACTTGAAACTAAAATCTGGATTAGCAGGAGTTTATCATAAGGACTCAGAGTACCAGAAATAACAATGTACAACATATGCAAAGGCCCTGCAGTGAGAAGGAGCTAAAAGCACTATTCTGAGCCCCTGGTGTGGCTCCAGCAGAGTGAACCAGGGGAATATCATTGCATGAAACGGGGAAAGTAACAAGTGGACTGGGTCATACAGGGTTCTGTGGGACTTGTTAGAAATACTTCAAAGCTTAAGGATGGGGTAGCCACAGTACTTTAAAAGAAACCTTGGCAACAATCTTATGGTCATCATCACCACCATCATCATCATCACAGTGTGTTTTCAGTATGAACTATAATCAGTCAACTCTACAGAAAATTGTTCAACTCAACAGAATCTCACTATACCTCATATATTTCAGATCCTTATCACAGAATTTGCTGAATGCAATGCATGACCCAAGCAGGCACTGGGTCCCTGCCCTCATTTTCCCCCGGGAACTTCAGTGAGCTAAAAATTAGCAAAAATCACTACAGGAAGAAAACACAAGCAAATACAGGGCATTCCTTACAATTACAAAGACAAATCCCACTCTTACAAGCCTAACTCATCCGAAAATATGTCAGTTCAAACAAGATCTGCATAGGGCTTCAAATTCATTCATTTAATACATAATTATTAGTGCCTCCCATGATGAGGCACTGCTATAAAGCTAAGGATATGGCCATAAACTAAACACACATTCCAGGTAGAAGACAAGGATTATGAGGGAGCTGTATCAGCTGAGCTACAATTGCAGGGTTATCAGGGTGAGGCTGATCTCTGGATTCAACTCCAGTAGCCTTAAGACAAGTCAAAACTTGTCTTAATATTGAACTAAAAAAAAAAACATTGAAATCATAATATTGAAAGAAAAAAATCAACAGAACATATACAGTATGATGTCATTTATGTAAAGCTCAATATCACACTATCACACTAAACTAACAAATTGTTTAAGCAAGGAAAGGACAAAAAACAGATTCAGGAGAGGAGTTATGGGGTGGGAGGCTGGATCAGTAGGGAACGGCACGTAATTAGAGCAAGGCACAGGGGAGCTTCCTGGGTATTGATCATGTCTATTTTTAAATTTTATTTTTCAGTTAGAGTTGACATACAATATTATATTAGTTTCAGGTGTACTGGTCACTTAACTTAGGTGATGGATACATGAGAACCAACTTACTGTTCTTAAAGCTACACCTACATATACATGTGTACTCTATGGCCTCTCTTTAAGACTGTGTTGACACTTAAATGTATAATCATGCTTTTTACTTAATGAATAACATTCTTACATGAGTATATCTCACTTCACATCCTACAGTCAAAATATAAATGTCACTTAAGTTTTTGCCTCAGTGTATGTACTTGTGAAGTAAAAATATTTTTGGTGAGAGCCATGAAAATAACGTTTTGAAAAGGTGGTATTTTAGATAGATTCTGGAACCTTCCGATAATACTACCTTAGGATTCATGTCTCAGAAGTAACAACACATTTGTATACATGTTTTATTACTCCATTAAGTAAATGGCCTAAAATTAAAAAGAAACCTAGTCTAATAATAAATTATTAAAATTACCTATATTATCTGCATAGAGATAATGTTATAGCAAAGTTCTCATACAACTTACGGTGTTTAGAAAAATAAAATAATTAAAAATTCTGTTTTGCTCTTAAAGATCTTACCTATTTTCATAGTGGACTTCAAATGAATATGAAGAAGCCTTAGTATCCATCTATCCATTACCTTATTTCCTTATTCAATAAAAAGTTATCAAGTTCCCCCACTGTGTCTTACATTATATTCAGTGTGTGTAGTAGTGTTATTCCAAACCAAAAAAAACCGAATACCTGTAGCACTGTTCCTTTCTCTGTCTACAGAGACCAGTACTTACTTGGTGGGAAGGAGATAAGAGAATATTCATATGAATATTTTCCACAGCCATAAGATAACACTCTCATTTATATTAAACTAGAGGCCCTGTGCACGATATTCATGCACTGGGTGGGATGGCGGGGGGGGGGAGTCCCTCTGCCTGGCCTGTGCCCTCTCACAGTCTGCAGTCCAGGAGCCCCCGTGGGATGTCCTACTGCCATGGAGGCAAGAGAGGCTCCTGCCACTGCTGCTGCGCTTGCCAGCCACAAGCCCAGCTTCTGGCTGAGTGGTGCTCCCCCTACGGGAGTACATTGACCACCAGGGGGCAGTTCCTGCACTGAGCATCTGCCTCCTAGTGGTCAGTGCACATCATAGTGCATAGTGACTGGTCGATCCTCTGTTCGATCTATTTGCATATTAGCATTTTATTATATAGTATTTCTCCCCTTTAGGAAATGCCTCCTGTGACAGTATTTTGGGACAATAAATTCCATTGTTACTAACACTTATATTACTGTAAGAACTGTAAATAATTCTAAATTTATATATGAATTATTATTACAATCGGCAACATAAATGAGAAATTCTCTGTGTACAAGTTGAAATTATTTTCTAACCAAATGGGTTTGGAAAGAGTAATAAATATTTTAGATAACAATAAATGTATAAATGGTGCTAAATACAATTTAATAGAAATACATATAATTTAAAAAGAAAATCTGAATTCAATGGCAAAGAATTCACTCCTCTAAATGAAAGATGGACCCAGACGAGTCACCCTCTGGGAGTTTCCTAATAAACTGTCCAGTGATTAATTCTGATTTCCACTGGAACATACATTTCTATAGTCTTCTATTATATAGTCTACCATTCACTTATGTCACCACAATTCAATGTAGATAATAAAAGGAAGTATGTAACATATACTGTAATTAATATAGTTATATAATATAGGATGAGATGGAACATTTTAGGTCAACTTTTCAAATTCCCTTATTATTATAGATGCGCAAAGTGAAACCCAAGTTTCCTCCGCTAGTTTGGGGCAGAGCCACGACCTGATGCCAAGACTCCTAATTTTCCATGCAGTTCTATTTCCTTTAAACATGTACCTTCTTCAAATAACTTCAACAACATCCTTTAAAGAAACCCAATATTGTAAGTTAGAGCAAGAAGGAGCAGTCAGTGTTCCTCCTCACTCCTTTCTAGAGTCAGGAGGAAGAAGGTGTGACTAACCCAAGGAACACGTGGCCTCATTTAGGAACTGCCTTTCTAGGCAATAAAGAGCTCTTTGTGTGCAGAGTGCAAACACTCAGTGGAAACTAAGATTCATGCTTGGTGGCTGGTTGGCGCTCAATACAGGTGGCATCGAGGAGAGAGAGAGAGAGAGAGAGAGAGAGAGAGAGAGAGAGAGAGAGAGAGAGAGAGAAAGAGAGAGACTGCATAATGAAATTCTAGGTTTTCCTAGAGAGCCTTATCTGGGAAACACATGACCAGAGAAAGGATCGCCTGTGAATACTGGATGATACTTGGGAAAGAGATCTTTTACACTATCCTTGGCACTGATGGACCTGCAACGTAAGATCCAACTAACATAAAAGGAGCCTTAAAAACAGTGTGAAGCTTTCTCAAGTTCTTAACCAAAGAGTACAACTCTCCTATGTCTGAAGGTCATCCAGTGGAGAAAACGAATGGCTTCAGTATTAACAGTCCAGGGTTTATTTTCCCCCTCCTTACTTTCAGAGAGAACATGCACTTGCCAGCTTCAAAAGGAAGTAAGGTTCTTTGGTTCATCTGTCCATTCTTTGTTCTGTCCGTACTTTCCTCCCTCACCCACGTGCTTGCTTCCTTCGACTTTCTCTCTCACTCATGCCTTCACTGAGTAAACCTCCTACACACTCCAGCTAAGACATAAGGACCCCTCAAGAGTGCCTCCCTGGTGGTCATCATCCCCAACCTCGCCCACGCTTGTTGAGTCCAGCTGAAGTGCTTCCAAGCGGGAAGCCACAACTCCCCCATGGCCACACCATCTTTCAAATGGGCTTATTCCCAAGGATTGCAGCTGTGTAGTGCTTTCAATTTAAAAAAAGATATCAAAACTATGGCCCTGGCAGATTCATTTAGCTATTGTGAATAAAAAAAACCCCCACAAAACTAAAGGACAGATTTTTGACAAAAGACAATTTGCATGGTCAAGATAAGCATTTATTTGCCAAAGAACCAATTGATGGTTTCACCTGCCTGAGAAACTCCAAGGGAATAGAATTAGGAAGATGGTTCCTCAGACAAGAAGAAGGGAGCTTGGTCTCCCAGCAGAACTTTAACCCACCGTCCTTTCCTGCTGCCTCCATGTTCCTGTTAGAATACACTTTGGTATATACATTAGGTGGTCAAGCCTAAGTAATCCTTCCAATCTTTTTCATCTCATGGCACACCCAAACTACTAAAATTCTGCGACACACCAGAAAATATATATTTTTTGCCAATCTGACAAAAAAAAAACAAGGTACAATTTTGATTCATTCACACCAGATGGCTATTGCTGCGTCGGATACGTCACTTTTTTATTTGACAATCTAAGGGAAAAGATGTCAGGTATTGTATATGTTACAAGTTCTTGCCGCACATCAGTGTGCCAAGGCACATCGGTTGAAAATTGCTATTCTAGAAAGTTCTCTAGTTGACTGTGAGCCCCTGGGGTGCAGTTTAAACAGCAGCTGTCTGGGCATCACTCCAGAGAGTGTGGTGGAGCAGATCCCGGGCAGAAGCTCAGAAATCTGCATTTTTAATAAGTGTCCCAGGTGTTTCTGAGACAGGTGTTTCTTACACTAAGAGTGACTGCGAGAAACACTCCATGAGAAAGTTACGAAGAATTCCCATTTCAAAAATAAAGACAAGAGGAAAATTTGCTTTGGGGCAAGAATTTGCTCAGGAATCCAATTTGCCCTCCCACCTGAAACAATCAAAAAAAAAAGTGGGAGGGGTAAAACAGACGAAACATATGAAACACTGATTTTCAAGACACTGGGCATTACTCAAGGCAGGTGGGCAATCCCTGAGAGATGGTTGAGTGCTGTGATGTCCAAATCACTGCCTTGAGTTTCTAGGCTGAGGAGCAGGAAGGATGGATCCTGGTGATTACCTGAGTTGAGGAGATAGAATTCAGAGTCCAACAAGAAGACCCAAGAGGCGTATGGTGGCAGGACTGAGTGGGGGTACTAGAGCTTGCAGAGAGAATGCTGACCATCAGAGGACCCCTGGAATCTCCAGCTGAGGCCCACCAGGGCACGCGAGAGGAACCCGGGACCAGGAACCAGCCATAGAAAGGACAAGCAGAAACAGAGTCCTGTACTCACAAGGCCAGAATGACACCTGGTCCCACCAACCATACTGGAAAGCCTCAAGTTCATGGATATCCTCAGAAGGGCTTTGCCTCAGTTGAAGAGAATAATTAATCCTAGGCTAAGTGCTGCTCCGGTTCTAACAAGTCTTAGAAGCAAGCTCCAAAAGGACCAAACGGATTTGAAGTTATTTAACTGTGGCAGACTTAGGAATAAAAAGTGGTGAGTTTGGTATGATCCAAACAACTCACGTGGTCTAACTGGGATCTGAAGGATTTTATTTCCTTTCATGGTTACCCTTTAAATTATTGTGTACCTTTTTTCTTTAGAAATGTACTTAACAAAAACATGGTTTAAATTTTATTTTAAAAGACAAGTTAGTCTTTGTACAGTTTAATGGGTGACACATGAAATTCCAATGCACTTTAGTTTCAGACTGCAGCACACAGTATCCTCCATTAGGGGGTGCTATAAGGCTAATAAATGCGACACTCCTCTGCTCTTTAAAAATAGACTAATTCGTAAAAGAGAACACCTGCTAGCAGCCTGTTTCATCTCTTTCGCCCCCCAGTGCCTTTGAGCTCTACAAAAATAATGCAGAAACAAATGAATCTTGGCATACAACAAATGATGTCTGTCAGTACCATTTTCCTTCCATTCATTTCAATAAACATGCATTGAAGGCAGTTGATGACTGTCAGTCATCATTCCTGGATGTAGGAGGCCAAGGAGCAGGAAGGATGGATGGCTATGGCACCCTCTCCAACCAATAAGTCAAAGCTTACACAGGACCCCAAACTGATATTCATTCTCTCTCTCTCTCTGTCTCTCTCTTCCCCCTCCCTCATTACCTCTCTCCCCTTCCTCCTTTTTCTTCATTATACATAAAGCTTGCCTTCATAAAATGACATTTAATTAGAGCTATTGGAGAAAATATTTTTAAAAAACTGAGCTGGGAATTGAGTATGGGAGGAGAACCTGTTAAATATAAGATACCATCTTTTCGTTATTGTGCATTTCACAGGATCATACATCATTTTAGAATATGCTTAGTGAACCTAACATTCAAAAAGCATTTTTGTTGTGGAATGTTATTTTTTAAAGCAAAAAATTAAGAGTTTTTAATATATCAAAGCTCAAGTCCTTTCATATATTTCTTGAGCTTTAGGTTTGAGGAGACAATTACCAACAAGAGACAGGTAAGCTGTGGTGGATGGGGAAAGAGAGAAGAGGAAGCAGAGTGTGTGAGTGAGGGTGGAGAATATGAATGAATCCTGATGGTCTAGTTGGAGCTCTGGGGTCCTGAAAGCCCTGAGAGGCAGAGCCAGCCACAGATATCCCCTCTGGGGGAGCCAAGTCTCCCTTGGGCCTTGAGTTGGTTTCAGCTTGGTTTCTGGCATTTGCAGCACAAAATGAAGTGCTACATTTTCAGTAGGATCAATGAAGAGTTGTATAACATATTTTAAAGTCAGAGGCAGAAACAACTATTTAAAAAGAGGTATGGAGGAAGATTACACACAGAGATTAGTATCACAGTTTTATTTAGGTGACAATCTTCAGTAGAATGGAAGAATGGAAATAGGGTGAATAATTCAAGTCGAGGCAGTTGGTTAACAATTCAAGCTAAGGAGGTTTCAGGCAGCAAGAAATACGAATAGCAGCTAACACCAGGGCCCAGGCACTGCCCTCTATGCTGCAAATGTAATCTCACATTCAGTCCTTAAAACCAACCCAGGAGTGAAGTGCTATGTTTTATTCCTGTCTTACAGATGAGGAAATGGAGGCCCAGACACATTAGCCATCTTGCTCAAGGTCACAGAACTAGTACACAATGGACTAGGCCTGTAGGAAATGGAACTGAGGCTGCTCAGAATGGGAGACACAGGAAGACCTCTCTGGAGGGGAACATGGGGATCGTGTCAGAGATGACTGAGAAAGTGCAATAGAGCATCAAATGGGAAGGAATACAGAATCCTTAAATGCCGACCTCCAGACACAGAAATACCTAAAACACAACTTTGGTTCCCAGGTGTAACTAAGGACCAACGAGTTAGATTCCTATTTTCTCTCTGCACCACTTCAGCTATTTCTAAGTCAGAACCCACACAATGGTTCCAAAGCACGTGCCAATGATAACCATGCTTACAGCTGCCACTGGCCGAACTCTCCACAGGGCCAGGCACTTTGTATAACACTGTGTGCATGTCCTCACTGACTCTCCTCCACCTGAGCCCCTCCCCACCCCATCGGCATACCATTCTCTTCTGTAGCAAATACTGACTGCAGTTCATTTATGTTTGCAATGTTGACTATTAGATTTTAAATTACATGAAAGAATTCATAGATGTGGCTCAGCAGCTAACAGAGCTTGATGTCTATAAAGTACATGGAAGAGTGAATAGATGAATAAATGTAAACAATAGATGACTATCCAAGAAGAAAATACCAAAAAAAATTACTGGTTATTTAGTGACATTATGTATGATTTTTATTCATTTATCTGAATGCTTCTCCACATTAAATATTGGCAATAGTGAGCATATATTCCTTTCTATGTATAAATATATATCTAATAATGGGCAAAAGGCCCCTAAAATTTGGAAACTCGCTTTCATTTATGTGGAATGGGTTTTTAAAAAAATTATTCCCTTAGAAATAGAGAGTTAAACTGCATTCAAAATTAAGTAATAAGGAAATAAGCCTAATTTATTTCAAAATAACTAGAAATCAGTATTTTGTGTGGAATTCCTTCTGGAAAAATGTGGGCCCCAATGCTTGACTTCTCCATGGGAATCAGGAGCACCCTAGGCAGACAACATCACATACGACCCACATGCATGTGTGATCTGGGGAGCACAGGGCTGGGGCCTGTGAGCTGCGTAGGCCAGACTGTGAAAGTCAGCCAGTCCCCAGCCTTCCCATGCGATAGAGAAAATGAGTCCCCTTTTTGTTTGTTGAGCCACCTCAATCCACTGGAGAGCATTTTCAGATACTGTTGTCTCCTCTTAAACACACACACACACACACACACACACACACACACACACACACACCTTTCTTGTCAGTTTTTAAAAAAAATCTTTATTGTTGGAAGTATTACATATGTCCCCCCTTTTCCTCCCCATTGGCCCCTTCTAGCCTACCTCCACCCCCCGTGGTACTTGTCTTTCTCTGACTGGTGTATTTCACTTAGCACAATACCTCTCAAAGGGTAAAAGAGTCTTCTTTTTTACTGCTTCACAGTATTCCATGGTGTGGATGGACCACAGCTTTTTTACCCACTTTTCTGCTGATGGGCTGTTTCCAGATCTTGGCTATTGTAAATTGTGCTGCTATGAACATAGGGGTGCGTACATTCTTTCTGATTGGTGCTTCGGGTTTCTTAGGATATATTCCTAGAAGTCAGATCACTGGGTCAAATGGCAGTTCCATATTTAATTTTCTGAGGAAACTCCATACTCTCTTCCACAGTGGCTGCATCAGCCTGCATTCCCACTCTCAGTGTACTGTTTCCCTTTTCTCCACATCCTCACCGGCACCTGTCATTTGTTGATGGTAGCCATTCTGACAGGTGTGAGGTGATGCCTCATTGTTGTTTGAATTTACATCTCCCTGATGATCAGTGCTAGTCACTTTTTAGATGTTTCATATCCCTAAGAACTCATATGGCAATAATCATTCCCAACGATGTTTAGAAGAGCTCTGTCATACCTCCTCCAGAGAATGCACACTATTTTACACTATTTGATTTGATTTTTAATTTATAGGAATTGAACACTTAAGCCAAATAATATTTTTGAATAAGTGAAATATGTCAACATCCCATATGGACAAACTTTTTAAAAAGGGGATCTGTTATAACCTAAGTTGTCACCTAGCAACCACGACAAGCAGCTGCTTCCACCATCACACCTATAAATATGCTTTGGCCTGGAGCCCGCTCAGCCCTGTCATTCTCCGCGAGTGACTAATGGTCTCATGCTCGCTGTTGGTAGCGAACATCTGTTGATGGTTAAGTCCTGCCGAATTTTTCTTAGAAAGGTCAGTCAGTATCCAGTTACAGATTTTAACATTTCTTAGCACAAAGTGTTAGAATTTCTTTTAATCCTGTGGACACATAATATGTTCTTCTGTGTGTGTGTGTGTGTGTGTGTGTGTGTGTGTGTACACGCGCGTGCGCCCAGAGAACAAAATAAAAACAGGTATGTGTCTCTGCACAAACACAGCATTAGAACCATGACAAAGCAAATAAGATGTGTCAACTGGAGATTAAAATAAGCAAACGCAAGATTAAGAAATTACATAGCTCTCCACTTGAAGCTGTCACTTTCTCAGACCTCGTGAGCAGCTCCTCCCAAGGCCAGGGACCAGGAGGCACCAGCAAAGTGCTGGCTTTTTCTACTCCAAGCAGTTGAGCCCCATCTCCCTCAGGGAAACTTGGGGTTCTATGTAGGTGGGTCTCTCTCTCGCTCTCTCTGCCCCCTCTCTCCGTCCCGCCCTCTCTCTCTCTTTTCATACTGTTTTGAACGAATCAAGAAGCAGTCACTTTGTGAAACTGCCCCTGTGTCCCTTCCATCTCAGTCTGTGCACTGCCACTTCCCAGGAGCACAGACCATCACTTATCCACCAGGATGACTTGGAAGGTAGGCACTCAGCCACCATCGCGTTACTTCTTATGTTATTCTGGTTTCTACGAACAGATGCCAGTTAGAAGTTATTTTCCAGAGTTTTAATTTCATAACTTTTCAACAACTAGACTGTCATAAAGTCAGGGCAAGAACAATTTAAATTCCATTACTAGCTCAGAACAAGCGCCTACTTGAGACCTGCAGATTAAACACCCTTTGGTTTGTGAATGCCAAGATCTGCTTCAATCACTCTCCCCGATGGAAGAAAAGGTTTCTACCTTATCCCTGAAGGACAGATAATATCTGAGAGTCAGGAAACATTTCTCCAGGAAATCAGATATTATTATTGTGAAGCTTGACTAATTTGTCAAGTTGACTAATTTGGACATAAGCCTTTCTTTGCATTCTACTTGGGGCCACAATTTCCAATGAAGTGCAATCCAGGATTTACTATAACTGGAGTCAAAAGTAATTGTCCCCTTTTCACACCTTTGGCCTAGTTATGTGAAAAGCACACTTCGGTGACAATACTAAAGGGCATATTTCTTACAGAGCAAATTTCATCAACAATATGGCTCCTAGTTTTGTTTCTCAGAGACCTTACCCATTTCACAGGTCTGTACAGGTACATACAACCCAGATACTAAATGGTCAAGCTCCTCCAATGTGTTTTTATTATAAACTAGGATCACAGCCCACGATTCAAAATTGCGTGGTGCCGCCCATCCTTGAGTCACTGGTCTGGCCCTGCCACCCTCTCCAGCCCTTGAAGCAGCTGTGGCCACTGCTGATCAGGCCCTCCCCCAGCGCAGGCCCCTGGAGGCCCCTGCTGCCCCGCCCCTGAGGCTGTGTGCGCAACCTCCTCCTGTCCGGTAGACCCGTTATGGAGTCCCAGTTAATTAGCATATTTCTCTATTTTATATATATATAATCTGTCTATTAAAACATCTTTTGTTTGAAGACTCTGTTATCAGTCTTTGTTGATAAGAGGATGCCCTGGAATATGGCAGATATGGAGTCAGTGACCATCAGTTATTGGGGTATTCATTCAAGATGCTGGACTGTTTAATTATAGGATACATTTCCACTTTAGTTCTTTTAAAAACACATCTCTCAATTTTTCTTCATTTTCAAGCCAGCCACAGAATGTGGCATTTAAAGGAACACACCTTACCAAGAGAATCATTCTTATCAGTCAAAGAAATGAGAATCTCCTTACAATGAGTCAATGGTTCCCAAACTCACCATCAACCTCCCTCAAAAGCAGATTTTAAGAATAAGCTATTGTGTGGATATTGCGTGGTAGCGGTAAATTACTACAACACAATACTCCATAACAGCATGCAGGGATGATGGGTCTGTATCTGGGGGTGTGCAGGGCACAAACAAGAAAGGTTATGTGATAGCCTGGGTAGAAATGGATGCAGGTCCATGAAATGTGTGACTTGCTTAGGGAAGGTGTGTAGAGGTTGATATTACAATAGAGTGAGGTCAAATTTCAAAATAAGTTATTTCTCCTACTAATAGTTTCTTTAGGAAAATAAAATCATAACAATTAATACATACAGCTTTCTGACTTAGAGTTTCTATAGAAATGCATTTTCCCCACTTTGTCATATTCACAGAATGAAAACAGGAATGAGTCTAATAATGAACTGAAAAGGAATCAGCCAGCCTTAAATGCATTTCTAATCACCATGGTAACAGTCATTGTGTATTTTATATCTGGAGATTAAGAGTTCCTGAAAACACTTATTTAAAGAGTTCCTCCAACATTTCATTTCCGTTCACATTATTAATTTTCTCAGAAAACTTTATTCTTCAAAGTTAGTATTTCTAGCCTCAAAGAGGGCAGAGAAAATTACGATTCCTTTGTGAAATGCCATTCAGTGGGCATAAATGCGATCTGAACGATCTTGGCTGGCTGTTGTGCCAGCGGAGAGCTGTCTGCCCACCTACACCTCCTTCACTCTTACCTGTGGCAGGTATTCCTCTCTGCCTCTAGAGCTCAAGTTCCTGTCAGTGGGGTTCAGGAGAACCTAACAGCCGCCAGGTGTGCTTTATGTGTGAGAAAACTGCCAATATTGGACATACTAGAGAGCTGCTTGCCCAATATTCTAGCCATTTCTTGGGAATCACCTTCACTAAATCAGATATCACAGGAAAGCAATGCATGTTGTTCACACTTACCACCTCCCTCGGGCACAATATTAACTCCATATCCCTTACTCCTTTCACCTCAGTCACTATTTACTGGGTTTGCTAGTCAGTAAAATTTCAAATGTCTTCTTGTTTGTTACAGTTTATTATTGCTTCGTTTTCTGCTTGTGCTCTATAATTCAGTTGCATGAAATAGACTTGTAAGATCCTCTGGTGAGATGAAACAGCTTTTTGATCAACCTCAGTTATTTAGTCTTCCTAGAAGAGAACCATCCAGAACCACAAAGAAAAAACTACTGTGAAAACAGTGTTTTAACTGGGCCTGGACATTCTAAGGTGTCTCCACCTGGCTAAGTAGGTCAATTAAGTGGTGCTAAACATTTTATCCTGAGCTACTTGGGGGAGCTCACAACCCGAGGTGAGTCTTCAGGGAACGGAGCACAACCAAAACGGACCCACGGAGCCAGATGGCCAAAGAAAAGCACCTATTATTAAGCAACACAATGACTATTTTAAACAAACACACGATGAAAGACAGAGACACATCTTTTCATTGTTATTTTCCAGTACATTTTATACTTGAGATATATTTTTATCAGAACCCAATCTATTATGCATATTTTTTCTCTTTTTTTCTAGCACATGTAAGCATAATCATTTTCAAGAAACGGAAAAAATGTTGGATTCTTTACTATAAAAGGCAATTGTTTTTAAAGCCAGATATATGCCATTGCTTCTCTTGTTATAAACAAAAGCCTTATACCATCTAATCTATGTAGTCTTTAAACTATCCGCTTCTAACATGGTTTGAATGATCCCTGTACATACCACAGCCAGAGGCACCCCAGGCGCTAAGTATAATTAGGCTCACTTAAAAATGAAGTTCATTTTAAATAGGTAACCAAAGAGGTCAGGAATGAATCAACTCTGTGAATTCTGTCATGAATGGACTCTTTGGAATTATAAGAGCAAATACAATTAATGTTCTTTTAACAAATTATGCTAAAGAATGTGGGAATATAATAATATGCAGATGAGCAGCTCCATGACCAAAGACGTCACTCCATTCAGAGTTCTTCCTCGTCCCCAGGAGAACATTGGGTTTCCAGGTCTGTACAATAAGGAGCAGGACCAGACTGGACAGTGACCGTTTCTGGATCATCCCCCCTGTCCCCCCCCCGCCCTCCCCCCCGCCCTCTGCCCTTTGAAATATCTCAGCAAACCAGAGGGTCTGTGGGCTCCAGGCTGCATACTGCTGGATGGGCTAATCAACACCTTCTGCCCAAGGATTTTGTCATCAGTTATCCATTCACGTGTTTGCTTAAAAAGCTGAATTTAGGAAAACACTAAGTCCTCTACTTTTATGAAATAAACCACATTTACTTTCTCATATAAAGAAAGAATTTAGAAATTGATATTCATTTGAAAGAGGAATATCTAAAGCTACGATCTCCCTTATAACATCCCAGTGATAGTGATGGAAAAGAGAATCTTAGACAGTAGCTATCGGTGACACTTCAAGTCCTGATGACCAAGTGTCAGATCTCAGATTGACAGAGGTTCCCCACAAACAGGCTTCCCAATAAGCTGAGAAAAGCCCAGGAGCTTCCATTTTCTGAGGCTGTGAGGGTATTAAAAATGTAAAGTGTCAAACCCAGGTTATGCCAGGGCTTGCAGTCCTGTAACAGGAACACAGAACCATATAAGGATTTCGTCTTTCCTTTGGAATGCTCATTTCCAGGCTTGGTGACTGCGAGGCCAGGGCAGGTGTCCTGCTGCCCCTTCTGCAGGCTCAGTCAGCTTCATCTGTGAGGGTGGCCTCAAGGATACAACCTTCATTGATTCGTTCCCTTTCAGAAAAACATACAACTACAAATTCTGCATTGGGACAAAGTTGGGACCTGTGATTTCACTGGAAACATGAGCTGGAGATTCCAGAGATGGGGGTTAGAATGCAAAGGTAATTTTACCAAAAATGGGGTTCTAATAATATGCCACTGTCCTTACTTTTAGAAACTATTTGCACAGCATCACCTGGGAGTAGTTAAATCCCCCTTTCTCAGATTTTCACCATGGGGTTTAAAAGGGCTATCATATCCTTATATATTGCCAACAATTTTAAGCTGCTTTTCCAATATTAGGTAATTTCTCCCTTCTTTTATCTAGGATATACAGATTATCCATTAATTCCAAACCATATTGACAAGAAATAAGTGTGAATATTCTTATATCTGGGGAATAACCTGAATGCTGACTGGGGACTAACAAAAAACTGGGCATTCAACTCAATCCAATAAATGTTAACATACGTATATGTGCAGTGGGAATTATAAAACTGCCAACTGATTTAGGGTGTGGAATAGAGATTGGTGGTGTTGCATAAAATAAACTCCCCATGAATTATCTATGCTCCCTAGTTTATTTAAAGAGAAGAATTGAGTAAGTCAAACAACCCAGATAAAGGATCATTCTTATGCTCACCCCTCCATCAACCTTTTGAGTTGTTTTGTCCACTTTTTTTAAAAAAAAAGCAAGATTTATTAGCAACTTGCCCTTCCTGGCTCTCACCAATGCATTCAATTAGTTTTCATAGAGGTCAACAGCTGTTATGTACTAAGATAGAAGTTGACCTATTGTTTTAAATGTCAGAGTGGCAATGTTTTAAACAAGACACCACTTCATTTTTCTCTCATGTGCAGTAGAGCAGAGCGGTCCTGGGTTCTATGGGCTCTCCATAATGTTGGAGATACAGGCTCGTTTTATCTTGTTGCCCAGCTACTCTCAACATCATACTTCCATCCCACAGTCCAAGATAGTTACTCAGCTCCTGCCACCCCCATCCTTGGTCACAGCCAGCAGGATGGGGAAACGGGATCAGGAGGGCACTCTGGTTTCCCTGAAAGTCATGGCCTGTAAGTTGCATGCAAAGCTTCAGCCTACTTCCCACTGGCTGGAACACCGCCATGCCTAGCTGCAAGAGAGCCTAGGAAATGTAAATCAATTACCAGTGGCCATCATCCAGCTGAAACTTGAGATTCTATTACCAAAGGAAGGAAGGAACAAATAGCAGAATCTCCCACAACAATTCTCTTTTTGATCTCCTATTTCATCTGTTTACATAATTTATAATTAGAATGATGCAATTACAGCAACAACAATAATAGGCATAATGAGATTTGTGAATAAATCTGACTTGGTAAACACACAACTCAAATATGGAAGCAGATATATACTAGAGTCAGGTTTGACAAACACTTTCTGGAAAGGGCCAGATAGCAAATATTTTTCACTGTGTTGACCATCCAGTCTCTGTACTCAACTCTGCCATTACAGCTCGAGGGCAGCCACAGGCAATATGCAAATGAAAGAGCACAGCTGTGTTCCAACAAAATTTAATTTACAAAAACAGGCTGTAGGCTGGATGTGGCCTCCAGGCTGCACTGGTCTGCTAGATTCAGGGTGTCATGGCTTCAACCACGGTCTGTACCGCAGTGATGGAGAGATTATCTCAACAAGCTGGCTGAGAACCTTTCAAAGAGCTTCCCCTACAACAACATCTCCCATGTACTGTGTACATACCAAGTGCTGGGAACTGTATCAGAGCTTCATCGTAGTATCTGTAATCCTCACTACAATCTGACAATGTGAGCAAATGCCCCCATTTTCCAGGTGAGAAAGCAGGCACGGGCACGATGGGGTAGCACCAGATCAGACCTTTCCAGGTCTTTCCAGCCCCAGCCCGTCAACCGCCCACGTCTGCTTAACAGTCGTGGGCTGAAAAATGGCCCTATTGCTAATCACAAATGAAACAGAAGCACACAACTCCTTGTCAGGTTTCTGGTGAAGATGTTAAATGCCAGCTTTGACTTGTAAAATAGTACAAGGAGAAAGGTTTCCCTCTGATCTTAAAATAATCCTTGCCCTAGAAGCTTATCTAGGATCTAGCAAAGAGGCATCTAACCTTCAGATTTTCCCTAGGGGAAGTTTCTACCCTCTCAAGCTTCCAGATACTGGTAACTAATGGGGTTGGGGGGAGTCAAGGTGCCATTAATATTGTTGAAAACTCTTAGGGTCTTTCAAAATAAAACAGATTCTTCCCCCACTGTTCCCCACCCCCACCCCCCATCCGCACCTTGGCACAGTGTGCTTCACTCACATAACCATCTCCAAGCATGGCAGGTCACACTAATTTGTCATAACATTCTTTCCAGAACCTTCTCAACAAGGCCCCATAATCCTTATCAGAACCCCAGGCACCATTTCCAGTTTATAGGAGTTGGCACAAAAGAATGAAGCCATTTGCCATCAAACCGTCACACCTGCCTTATGGAACACAACAGCTTCCCATTTTCCCCTCTGCTGTGCCCAAAAAAGGGATTATCAGCTACTTCCTTTATCGTCTACGTCAATGTCTGTTGTATTTTAGTTTACTGAGCAAATCTCTTCTTGTTTCAGCAAGCAAGTGGGTTCATTCTAGGTTTATAACTAATCTACGTATGCATTCCTTTTACAACAAAGTCCACACCTCAAATCCTTCCTTCGCAAAACAAATATACTTCTCAAAGAAAGTCTCCCACATTTTGAAAACTATGAGAAATTACAGCTATGTAGAATTCATGTTCAGTTTAACTACTTTGGAAGGAAAGTTTACCTCCACTCACATTACAAGCTACTCCAGAAACACTTTTATTAACTTCTGAGAAAAAAGAGCCACGTTTAAACATCCAAATGCCACATAATCTGTGGCCCTGCCTAGAACACTCTAAGACATGGACACTAGTAACTTCCAAAACATACAAACACCTTCGTAATCCCCTCACCTTGTCTCAAGATGGAATTTACACGTTTAAGTTTTATAGGCATCATTTGAAGATAATAGACGGGTTTGTTTTCTTTTCACAATACAGCACTTGCCTATGGTTCAACTAAAACAGCACCCCGAGATGTCCCTCCTGAGTCACCGAGCAGCGTTTGTGCGCGGCTGCTAGTTCTGTTTACAGCCAGCCAGAGGCCACATCATGATGGTAATTACTGCGCGACACTCCCTCCTCCTCAGGCACCACCCCGTGTGGGTGTCTGAGCTCCAGTCTCCACCCTTGAAGCACAGCACTCCTCATACATCAGTTACCACAGAGCGGGGGCTGTTGGGGGCTCGAGCCTTTCCCTCACCTCTTCCCACATGTACGTTCCCAAGTGCAGTCCCCCATCCAAGACAAAGAACTCACACTCTGGATTCCTCCCCAGAAATTGCAGAAACGACACAGCAACACCCTTAAGAGCTCCCTACCTGGCATTTACCCAGCGGGGTGACAATCACGCCAGGGCAGGCCAATCCTGCAAAAATGAGGCTCTAGCTGGGGAGGTGGAGGGGCCTGGCAGACTGACAGGAACCTCTTTTTAAGACGGGCAACAACACTTCCCTCTTGACCACCACCTAAACTTGTGTGTGTCTCCCAGGGACAGCTGGGGCCCTCCCGCTGTTTCCCAATTTCTGCATCAGGACACTTTGTGACCTAGATGGACTGCCATGCATTACTACATCTAGGTTTGCCAATGTGGATTCACAGACAAGCAGGTGGTGGAGGTGCGTGGTGTGAAGGTACAGGAGGAGCAAAGAAATTAGAGAGAACAGATGAATGAGAGTATGAGAGAAAAATCAGAAGAAGCACAGGTTAAGAGTGGATCAGGGTTGGAACCGTTTCTGCCTGATTGCATCTCACGCAGAGGAGACACTGGATGAGGTCATATTACTCCAGCCAAAGACCCAGAAGCCAGTATTCCCCCAGGAGGTCACTTTTATTTTCCCATTCAGAGTTTACTGGTGATTTCACAAGAACAACTGAAAAAACATAAACAGAGTTTTAACTCACTTCTGCCTGAAGGTCCTTCTTCTGAGTTTGGGCTGGTTCATACACATTCTTACTAGGCTGCCATGTGGCCAACCAGCCCCAGAGACAAACTGAAATTCCTGGATTTGAACCGAAGGAGAAGTTGGACTGCTGAAGACAATTCCTGATTTTCAAAGCAGCCTTTCTGTGGGTATTGCAAGCCGATGCTTCTCAAGCACAACATCAAGCATTGTCTTCCTCTCACCCTATCTCATCGTGACTGACCTTCTCTAGAACGGAATCGCTTCTGTCTCCTTGTCCTAAGTTAGAAACCAGGTGAGTGGAAGACTTCATTTTTGGTTTCTCCACATATAGGTACATATTTAAGTTGCGAGTGGCCGAGGCTATTTCCTGGTAATTATTTATCTCATTCCCTTCCTTAAAGAACTTTAGGTGGCTTATAAAAGTTGATAGAAAACAAGGAATAAAATAAACACCGAAGGGAGCAGAGCCTGTTGGCCTGCCAGGTGCACCTGCATAAATGGAGGACCTTCACCCAGGAAGTGCAGCCCACCCAGGGCCCAGAGCTTGGGGGCAGCGCCTGGGGTGGTGTCACCCCCACACTGGGTCTCTTCGCTGGATGCCTTACACACAGCTATTACAGCCATGGGGGGGAGGGAGTGGCCCCACCAGGAATGGCGCTGAAGGGCCTGATGGGAAAGAACATAAACCCAGGGGTAAGAAGAGTATACAAAAATGCATTCCAAAGGATTCCAGACACTTGCTAGAAATGAGCTGCCATTTTCCCCCCGGTGACTATATCAGAGATGGAAATACAATCATTTAGAAGATTCACAGTGCTCATAAGATTAAAACAAACCAACTAGACAAGAGATACACACATGCCCTGAACCTGAACTTCCTCCTGTGGATACTGGGCTCACTGGCAGCTGCACTGGGCAGACAGCCTTGCTTCCGTCTAGAAGAGGTACATTCACTTAACTCGGGTCTGTGGCACAACACTCGAGCTCACCTGGGTTAAAGCAGTCCTACGAAGGATTAAAATAATGTGAACCAAACACATGCCCCTGTGACCGTATTCCAAACGTGAAGAACACGCAGACCATCCAGATCAGATCAACCAGTATGCACTGGGCAATTCTGGATCGACCCTAGATGAGAACACCATCTAGTGAGAGCAGATGGGTGGCACACACAGAGTACTTTCCACACACATTAAGTATAATCAGGATATTCACAAGGATTAGGCCACAGATGGTAAGGTGTTTTCACTCAAAGTGACCTATTTAGTAGTGTTTAAGGCAATGTATAACTTATATAAATATTATTACTATTAACTGCTTTTTGAGGACTTACACTGAGGTATTAAATAACGTAAATATTTAACATGGATTGCTATATTTAAGCTATAAAATAAGTCTATAAAGTATTATTAACCCCATTTTACTGGTAAACAAAATGCAAGATTAAGCAAGATTAAGAAACTTTCCCAAGGTCACCCAGCTAGTAAATGGTGAGGCTGGGATCTGCAGCCAGGATTGGAAATAGTTTTGCCTAATTCCAAAGGCCATCAATAGAGTCACTCTACACAATGGATGAAATAAATAAGTGTTTATGCCTTAAGATGTGAACTTCAAAGAAATGGAAAGTTATTCTATATAAGTAAGTATATTCATCAAGAAACTATATATTTCTCCATTAGAAAGAGATGTCATTGGTCAGCAATTTTTTCTTATTAAATTTATTGGGGTGACATTGATCAACATGATCATATAGGTTTCAGGTATGGGTTTCTATGTTGTAAGATCTGTATATTGCACTGTGTGCTCACCACCCAAAGTTAAATCTTCTCCTGTCACCATATATGGTCAGCTATTTTTTTTTTTCAGAAAGAAAGGGAGAGGGAGAGAGAGATAAAATTGAATCAGTAATGAGAATCACTAATTGGCTGCTTCTTGCACACCCTACACTGAGGATAGAGCCTGCAACCCAGGCATGTGCTCTGAACTGGGAATCAAACCATGACCTCCTGGTTCATAGGTCGATGCTCAACCATTGAGCCACGCCAGCTGGGCAATATGGCAAAACAATTTTCAATAATATATTAATACTATATATGGAAAAAAACCGAAGGGTAGAATATTTGCAGACATTAAAAAATGCTTCCAGATGTTAGAGGCCATTGGGAAATGCTCCAGAGAAAAATAAAGCAGCATACAAAATTGTATATATCAGCCCTGGCCAGGTGGCTCAGCTGGTTGATGCGATGTCCTGTACGCCAAAAAAAAAAAAAAAAAAAAGAAAGGTTTCAGGTTCAATCCCCAGTTGGGTGTGTATATAGAAGGCAACTGATCAATGTTTCTCTCTAGCATTGATGTTTGTCTCTATCTCTCTTTCTCTCTAAAAATCAATAAACATATCCTCAGGTGAGGATTTAAAAAACTGTATATATCATATATAATTATTGTAACTTTGCCAAAAACATCTGTCCAAGGAAATACTTAAAAACAAATATTATTTTAGGGCAGTAAGATACCAGTTGATCCTTTCTTCTTTTAAAAAAAATTATTTATTTATTTATTTTTATTTATTTATTTGTTGAGAGAGATGGAGAGAAAAAAAAATTGATGTGAGAGAGGAACATAGATTGGTTGCCTCCCATATGCACCCCAACTGGGAATTGCATGTGCAACCTGGGTAATGTGCCTTGACCGGGAATGAACCGGAGACCTTTCAGTGCCTCAGACTACACTCAATCAACTGAGCCACACCAGCCAGGGCGGTCCTTTCTTCTTTATATTCATTTTGGCCTACAGGTACTGTTTTATTTCTCCAAGTGGGAAAACAACATTGTGTATGAGATTTGCCCCTCGGACAAGCCCTTGAGCTCACATACCTTCTGTGGGACCCAGATTTACACAGTGAGAAGAAGCAAGACAACCAGGTGGATCTAGACATGGAGTTGCCCATGAAGGGACAAAAGGCTGGGAGTAAGGAAAGCCCACACAATGGACTTTTCCTCTTAGGGACAGCTTCCGTTGGCAGCCTTGGGACAGGCCGGGGACAGCTCATCCCATGGCCCAACACACAGCAGCTACAGGCCTCCTTTGGTGTTGGAAACTAAAGAGACCTCCATCACATTTTAGGGATGACAAAAATCAGTCACCTGCTTTATAAACTAGAGATCAGCTTGAACAGGGGCTTGGGGAGCCACAAGGGTTTGGGAAGCATGCTGCTTGTAGCTGGTGATTAAGACATCGGACACAAACAACCTCCGGCAGCAAGGACAGATTAGAATTCTTAATCAATTTCAAATATTAGCCCAGCTGGGTCAAAAGAGGATTTCAAAAGTGGTAAACAGCTCCTATGCTTGAGAGACATTTTCCAAGGCTGTGCTGGAGGGTGGAAGAAAAATAAGGCATTCGTTTCTTCAACAAGCCTTTCCTGTATGGCTGGTATGCCCTCAGGACGAGTGGATGAAGAAGATGCGGCAATGCTGGAAGGAAACGCTAACTCTATCAAAGTACAGTCTTGGTGAGCTGGAGCCACAGTCCTCGGTGAGCTGGAGCTGACCCCCACAGGCTTTCCAGAACCAGTTCTCTGCACCTTTCCCAGCTCCACTTTCAGCGGCCTCCTGGGGGTGTCTTGAAAAGGAATCAACAAAAGCTAAGATAAGGGCTTCCCCTCCCCCAGAGACCAGTGCACCACTACCAAGGAGGCCCAACCACGGGCTCCTCCATTCCTCTCCACTCATCGCCAGCCACTCTCTCCTTTCTCCCTTGTGCCAACCATACTGACCTATGAGCCTCAGACCCACCCCTTGCGTCACCACCATATGACTATGTATGCGTCTAACTGCGCAGGCTCAGGAGTCAGCCGCCTGCCTTCGAATAGCAAGCCCTTCACTCCATGGCTGTGTGAACTTCGCCTCTCTGTGCCTTCTTCAAAGCCAACAGCAGCGTAAGGACTTTTTCAGACATACAAAAGCTGAAGTAGGCTTGCTCATGGAAACCCATCTCACCTAAAGCTTGAGGTGGGGCGTGCTGGTTGGGTTTCTTGGTGAGGGTTCTCCTAGCCTCATCTCATATTTTAAAGAAATAGTATCATCAAAGGATAAGCTTCATCAATAATGTAAAATTAAGACTCTCATCAGGCCAACCTGAATTATTAAAACATCTGGATTAAAAACTTTATTTAAAACAATTTCTTTTAAATCTTCCATGAATAAAATCCAATGCAATTTCTAGTGCCATTTTCAAATACTAACTAGGCCATGCACCTTCAAAGGGCTTTGGTTTTCTTAAATAAAACGGCCCTTCGAATATCCAGAGCCCAGATGGAACCTCGCCACTCAAGAGCAGAGCAGAAAGATCTGTGAGCAAATGAGATCACCACTCAGAGGTACAGCTTTAGAAGCTCAATGGTCTTTTCCAATAGAGGTTTTAGGTTTTTATTATGTTATATGGCAAGTCAAATAACCATGCTTTAGAGAATGCTACAGTAACAGCCAATATTTTGCTTCTTCATCGTTAAAACCGCATACTGTCCTTTCGATGATATTCTACTTATTGGTTAAATATGAGATTTGCGTAGAGCATAAGCAGGCACTTTGAACAGTCTAAAGACCAGCTGCTCTCTGTGATCCCCACAGGGGCCTCCAGCAGTGCTCTTTCCCGGTTCCATGGTGAGAAGACTCCAAATTGCCCTCCCTCACCGTGGACCTGAGAAACCTGTCCAAAAAGAATGACAGAGGAGCCTGTCACACACTCAGAGCCCACCCCCCAGACCACCCAATGGTCAGACGCACTGTATAAAATGGTTCTCTTTCTGTCATGATTCCAAGCACCTATGAAAGGCCTGGGAGGCCACGCAGGGGACCTAGTTACTGTCACCCAATGGGTGACCCCACACTACTCTGTAATAAACAGTGCTGTCTTTGAACTTCCACTGTATCAGCCTCAATGCTTAGGTTTTCTTGATGGGTAATTTGTACTGATTTATGAAATGCACATCCACCTAATTTCCAACTGTGGACTTAGTTATGTTCCCAAACTTAGCACTTTTACACCTCAGATTCCACATTTCCATGAGAGGTGCTCAATGGTGCTGAAGTTCTCAGTCCGACTCACAAAAGCATGTTACCTCATATTGTCTCTGAAGGAGTGAGGTGGCCCCACCCCCACCCCTTCCTTCAAACCCTCGAATGACGTCTCACCACCTTGACTGGCATCTACCCTCCCACTCTGGCCTAAGAGATGCCATGGGCCCGGCCAGCCTTTTCCTGCTCATTGCTCTCTATGCCTGCCTTTCTGTTTCTATAGGCGGCAATTTATCTCCCTCTCGGGGTCTGAGCTCACGCCGGGGCCTCTTCCAAAGCACCCCCTTCTCACACCCTCTCATGGCCAGCTCCTCACATCCCAGTGCCCAGGGCACCTCCTCGGAGAGGCCTCTGAACTTCTCTTTCATACCACACACACGCCAGGGAGTCGCCCACAGTACCCTTTGAAAAGATCTTAGCCCTTATTTCTCAACGTGTTAAGTGTCTGTCTCCCCCATTCAGACTGTATGATCCATGAGAGCAGGGGCCGAACCCCGCACCCTACCACCTGGCGTAGCCACTGGCTTAGATGCTGCACTTGATAAATATATACTCAGCGAGTGTGTGCACATGATGACCTCGCCTGGAAGTGCTTCTATAAGACACGTTCAGGACTCAGTCATGGTAGCTGGGGTCCATCCCCCTTGCTGGCAGCTGGAATAGGGAATATTTTACCTGTCCACATCCCTCCACCCAGTTACTAACCACATCCTGGTACTAACCACACCCAGGTGCTAACCACACCCAAGTACTAACCAAGCACACCAGGTACTAACCACACCCAGGTACTAACGACATCCAGGTACTAACCAACCACATCCAGGTACTAACCACATCCAACTACCAAGCACAACCAGGTACTAACCACACCAAGGTACTAACCACATCCAGGTTCTAGCCACATCCAGGCACTAACCAACCACATCCAAGTACTAACCACATCCAGGTACTAACCACACCCAGGTACTAACCACATCCAGGTACTAGCCACATCCAGGTACTAGCCACATCCAGGTACTAACCACATCCAGGTACTAACCAACCACATCCAAGTACTAACCACATCCAGGTATTAACTAACCACATCCAGGTACTAACCAACCACATCCAGGTACTAACCACATCGAGGGCATGCACCGCTGCCTCCACGGTGAAGCTCCAAATCTGATGGAACGAGGGACCACGTAGAGCCAGGCTCTGGCTAGGGTCTAATTTTCCTTGTATTTCTTGATCCTGGGGGCTGCCCCCACTTTCCTTCTTCTCCAGCTTCCTGCTTGGGTTTCTGCCTGCCTTAGTCTGCTACAGAATGGCATTCTTTCACACCCTCTCCCTGCATCCCCTGACCTTGAAACTGGGACAGAGCCTTGGGAGGTTGTTACCAGAGTGTTTATCCCGGGGGACAAGCTAACAGGGAGGAGGAGGTCCCAGCAGGCGTGCTCTGGGACACACTTGCTGAGGGGAAAAGGCTGGCCGTGAGGGCACAGAGCGGCCGGCACAGGGTGCCCCCAGCACACGCGTGAAGCTTCGTGTCATTTGGTTTCCACTTACTGAAAGCACTACATTCGGAGTTCGCTCCCTGACAGTCCCAAAGCAATTCAGGGCACCAAAGTCCGAAACGGGACCGAGGTAACACGAAGAAGCTGCGTGTGAGACTCCTCTAAAAATCGCAGCTCTCAGGCCCTAATAGCAAGTGTGGTCAGCAGCCCGCCACTTACAGTTCTTTCTCTTTTACCTGTGGCATCCGAGGAGTCTTCCAGTGGCACTTCATCTTAAATTTACAAAGAGTAAAACTCCCTCTCGAGAGTAACATTTTATTTCTAGCCTGGCTCCCAACGTTCACCCTGCCCAGGGTACCCTCTCTAACTTTCTGCAGAGATGGAGGAAAACAAACATACGAAGCAAAGCTTATTGTATAGAAAACCATAAACTGTTCAGAGCAGGGAGTTAGCTCATCAAAATAAAACAGTGGGAAGTGCGGGTATATTACTTCAAAGGAGTGAGAGGGAGTTTCCCATTTTTAGCAAATATATTATCAGTCCTTGGTAATAATAATAATTATTAGGTAGATTTTTTTCCCTCTTGTCTGTGTGTCCTCTGTAACCAGTAAAACAAATTCTTCTAAAACAATCTGTTTGTCGTTAAACATCACAAACTATTAGTTCAAAATATTTTTAATTATCTACAATTAATTATTACTTAATTGTGATGATGTTCCATTTCATTAAGGCAACCCTTCTTACATTTCTGCCAAATCTCTCCCTTCAATGTCTAAAATAATCAGGCACCCTAGGTATTTGTTGTAGTCGTCTATGAAAAACCCCATTCAACAAGCATTTATTCAAAATGCCTATTCTGTGCAAATTTCTATGCAGAGAGCTGGTGGGAATGCCACGATGCTAAGAGAAAAGGAGAAAGTGCTGCCTTCAGAAGTGCTGACTACCATGGGGTGTGGGAGTGGGAGGGAGGTGATACACACAGTACAGGTAGATCAAGCCCATCATCTCAAACCCAAGGCTGACATTTACATTTCTCTGAAAATGTTTTCTAAACTAGTTAGCTAGCCCCTGTCCTCAATCTAGGCACTTTTATAAATGCTCTCCTCAAGGACTTGCTTAAAGGTCTCATTTTATATAGAAAGTTGTTTTATTATCCAATTAAATATCAACGTAATGTCCCCGTTTGTTGTCCTGGGAAGAAATTTGGATGAAAATTCAAACTAGAAAGCTACAGAGAAAAGTAGCTTTTAAGGACACAATTACAACTCATTACAATCAGCACAGAAAATACACATACACAAGCAACACACACATACTACATCATATAACCATGGCTGGAAGGGGCTTACCTTACAGAAAACAACAACAAAAATACTGGCACCCCTGTTCATACAGAGCTACCAGTTTCCACCTTTTTTGACAATAAAATTGTCAACAGCCCCTTTTCTTTTTTAAGCAGCTTTAAATGTATTTATTTTTCCCATTGCAATTCCATGTTATATTAGTTCAGGTACACAGCCATAATGGTTAGACATTTACGTAACTTAGGAAGTGGTCATGACGACAAGTCCAGCACCCACCTGGCACCATACATAGTCACCACAATACTATTGACTGACTATATTCCCTAGGCTGTACTTTACATCTCGTGACTATTTTGTAACTGCCAATTTGCACTTCTTAATCTCTTATTCACCTTTTTCACCCAGTCCCTCAACCCCCCTCCCATTTGGCCACCATCAGTTTGTTCTCTGTATTTGTGAGTTTGTTTCTGCTTTGTTTTCTTTCTATTTCTTCATATCTGAATTTCCATGACCCTAATTAGAATTCCAATGAAACTGATTCATACAAATGTTGTTAATACAGCAATGGGGCTAGAAATGAGACCTTCGATATGGGCACCTGTGATAGAGGAATAATTGCCTGTTTTCTGTTCCATCTCTCTCCCCTCTCCTTAGAGCCAGATATTAATGAAAAACATTGATACAATTAATGTTCTGCATATGGGCTTCAACTGAGCACATTTTAAAAGATAAGAACTGTGGTTTGTTTGTTTGCTTTTAAGTGTTGTAATATCAAAACTGGTAAATTGGTTTAATACTTAACCTTTATAAAACATCCAACAAGTCTTTAAAATGCAAATATTTTACAAAATGTTCACTAGCTTAGATTTCCAAGAACTATCATCTACAGTTAAAAATCAAACATCAAAAAATTCAAATAGACTTTACATGGTAGGAAGAAATACTTTTAAAAATTTCACACCATCACTTCCTCGTTGAAGAAAAAACACTTATTTACATATGTTTCTAAGGGTACATTAGTTAATTTTATGTCTCTTTCCTGCCAAAGAAAATTCAGTTTCCTGGAGTTAAGGGATTGCATTCTAATTCTTTTGTATTTTCATTTAAAAGTAGTCATAATATTTTTTTCTAAGAGAACTAGCAAATGAAATAGACTCAAGAAGAAGTAAATATATCATGTAATTACCTTTTGTCTGGTCCCAAGTCCTCACCGTCAGGCATGTCTGCCCTTTAAAAACGCTAAGAGAGGGGAGAAGGCTGCAGCCACCTCAGTGCCCAAGATTTCTTCTCCACTCTAAGGCGACCACAGGAGGGAAAATCCCAACAGTCAAGTTCTTTCCTTTTCGGAAAAAAAAAGCGCTCCTCCCTTACTCAGAAAGTAGGTGTTTACAAACTTCCACCGCGCCTGCCTGCCGTGAATGAAGCTAAGAGCTGAGTTATTATGACTGTCCCCTTCTAAAAATAAACAGGTCACCTCTTACTCCCAGCACCGTGACAGGCAGCTGGGAGCAAGCTCGGCCCAGCCGCCCGCATTTTCTGTCCAGTCGTGTGAGGAGGTGTCACCACCCAACTATTAACCTTTGTTGGGATGACCTCACCTAGGCCTGCCTACCCTTTTTCCTTTTTTTTTTTTCCTGGCATGACCAGGCACCCCACTGAGGGGCAGCGTGGCCACGCGGAGCTTGGAACTTCAGCCGGGCTATCAGGTCTCCAACCCCCAGGAGGGAGCTGGCGGGTGGAGAGCAAAATGGGCTGATCGTGCCAGAGATGAGAGGTTTGTTAGTTCTGAGAACACTTTTGCCACTCAGCAAAAGAGCTCTCACTTAGGGGGAAAAAATGCCCATACAATTATGTTTTGAGGGATAGTGTGTTGTATGAAAATCTTTCCTTAGGTCATTGAGACTTCTCAACTCAGAATAAGTTTGCACACCAATAGGAGCCCCTGTGCTCCTCTGGGCAACATGGTCTTTCCCACAGGACTCCCCTCTGCCATCAGGGAGCAGCCTGACTTGGGACACAGCTCGGCTCATCACTACTAGGAGTCATCAATCACTTGGTACCCTCATTTGCTGCCACTTCTCAGACCAGGAAAAAAATCACTTCAATTCTTTTACCAAAAGGCTAAGAGAAAAAGTTCGTACCAAGGTGGTCAAAAGGTACAAATTTCCCTTTACAAAATAAGTCATGCAGCTGTCATGGACAGCCTGGTGACTATAGTTAATAATGTTGTACTGCATATTTGAAAGTTGCTGAGAGTAGATCTTAAAAGTTCTCATCACAAGAAAAAAATTTGTAATCGTGTGGTGACAGATGGTAACTAGATTTGTGGTGGTCATTTCATAATATATGCAAATATTGACTCATTATGTTATACACCCAAAACTAATATAATGTTACATGCCAATTAAAATAAATACTTCAATTTAAAAATAGGAAGTATAGCTCCAGTCTCATTTAAAGGAGGGCAAAGGCTAAAGAAATATTACTGAGATTCCTTTAGAAATATATCCTAAATGCTTTTTACATACAAACTTGAAACTGCTTGGTTTTCCTGATTGGTAACATTAAGTAAGGCAGTAAAAGCAAGATCTATTTATTAAGAAACAATATACCTTTCTTTTTTTAAAAAAATATATATTTTATTGATTTTTACAGAGAGGAAGGGAGAGGGATAGTTAGAAACATCGATGAGAGAGAAACATCGATTAGCTGCCATCCCCCTACTGGGGATGTGCCTACAACCAAGGTACATGCCCTTGACCGGAATCGAACCTGGGACCCTTCAGTCGGCAGGCGGACGCTCTATCCACTGAGCCAAACCGGTTAGGGCTACCTTTCTTTTTTTAAAAATGCCTGTACTCCATTGTCACGTTATAGCTGATCCTAGTAATACATCTATAGCTAATGTGTATTTCACATTTATGTTTCAGAGTGACTTCTAGTGCATTAAAGAACTGAAAAGTCAAAACAAATCACATCATCTGCTTTCCTTCGGTAGTGTTAACTATTTTGTGATACATGCATGTCACAATTCAAGACATTTCTTCAGTATTTCATACAAGATCTACAGTTGACGACCTCAAAGTCGAAAGTTAAGTCGGTGCAGATACCTGCACACATAACTCAAATACCATTGACCTTGAAAGAAAACAGCCATCAGCAGAGCTCTGAAGAGCAAGCTGGGCAGGAGCCTCTCAGCACCAAAGCAATGGGCTGTGTTGTTAGAAATGTGAGGATTAAGGAACTTAAAGATGAAGCACTGAAAATATGACAGTGAGAATACTGCTGTACTTTTATTTAATCTTAACAAAAAGTGCTAATTCTCTAACTCTCAGTTCTGACCATTCTTTCCCATTAACTTTACCTTTCGCTCTCCTAAGTGTCTAGTTTACTACTTCCTGACTATCCGAGCCCAGCTGCTGCTGAACTTAGCTGCTGGTTACTACAGACTGAGTATGTCCCTGAAAGCTGCCTCTCAATTGTAAAGGGCCGCTAACTGATCGGTGCGGCAACAGCTGAACTGCCCATTACTACCATGAAATAGTTACTAAAACATTTCCTTTAAGCACTCCTTCATGCATTTTGTACTTACTGGCTTCCAACAAGAAAAACAAGCAAACCAAATCTCATACACACAGACAACAGTATGGTGGTGACAGAGGAAAAGGGAGAAGGGAGTAAGGAGGAAAGGTGGCCAAATATATGGTGACAGAAGATGATTTGACTAAGGGTGGTGGGCACACAATGCCATATACGGGTCATGTGTCATAGACTTGTACACTTGAAACCTATGTAATCTTCTTAACCAATGTCACCCCAGTACATTTAATATAAAAAATAAATTACTTGCTTCAATCATAAATTCCCCTTTGGTATATTTGTGTTCATTACTGAAATCAAAGGACAAGAAGGGAAAACACGGATAGCACAGACAGACTGACACAGTGGGTGGCTTCCTCGCATCAATGCCACCTTTAGCCCTGCGGAGGTTGGGGTGCCGAGGATTCCCTCATCACTGCTGACCTGAGGGCCACTGGGCATCCTGGAGAATAGGATAGGGAGAGCCCGTGAGGGTCACAGACACTGAAACAGGCTCAGCAAAGTGAGGTGGTCTGCTGTTGAGAGAATTACAGATGCGAGTAACTCTTTCTGATTACTGGCATAACATAGCACTTGGGGTGGGGAAGCTTTTATCGCTTTGAAAGCCACAAATGTAGGACAAGTCTCAGGAGGATTCCACCAAGTAGAAAGGAGAGGGGACCGTCTCAGTGGTGTGGCACGTTGTGATTACCCGTCATTACCAAACGCATCACTGACACCATGTACATACAGGGTCATTTGATCCTTTAAAAAAATTTTTAATCTAAGGTGGGGGGGACATGTAAACTCCACAAATAACACATCTGCCCACTCACTCAGCAGGACGGTGGGTGGCAGCGGATGGGGAAGAGCAGGAAGTGACATGAAGTGAGTACAGGAGTAGCCTCGGGAAACATGGAGAGGGAAAGCGGCCCTTCAGCCACTGCTTAAGGAAGGACCACATGAAACCAGGCTGGTGCTCGGACCTCATGCGTCATCACCCTACGTCACTGGCTTGTTTTTTATTATATCCTGTGTTTACTGAGACCCATTTCATTGCACTAAACACGGTCCCTACAAACTCTTGTTTGTGATCCCCCTCTCTGAGGCGCTGTAGTCACCTGAGATTGGTTTTGTTCCTGCCTACTTACTCATTCCTTCTCTTCTTAAAACATAGTTGATATGCTTCTGTATCAAGCCAATTTCTTTCTTTATCTCTTCTTCTCATCCTTCCCCAACTCCTACTCCATCCAAAAAACTCTATAAAACTCCAACAGAAGTACAGACACTGGTAGAAATCAAATTCCCTAGGGGGCCAAACGTTACCATTGGTTCAAGCTTACCTCCACAGCACACACCTGTTCCTGAATAGTTTTGCTTGCTTATGTAAAGCTCTCTTCAAAGGCTCTATGTATATTTCAGGGGCAAAGGTCTTTGGTTCCAAGAAATTTAGAACACATAGCCAGAGGAGAAAAAGAAGTCTGGCAGGCCTCACTGCTTTTAGCAAGCATAAGGAAATGGAAAATTTCTAAGATCACGAATCCTAGAAACAGAGGTCTTTGTGGGCTGTAAAAATCTGGACGGACTGAACAAGAGTGGCACACAGCTCAAAACAAATCTTATCTCTTGAGCTTAAAAATACAATGCAAGATAGAGGGCAATAATAACCTTCAGTTTAACTATGAATTACGTAATACGTTTGTTATATGTTGATCTTCCTTATCATATGTTCTGTAGATCAATGTTAAAAATTACTTTTCGCCCTGACCGGTTTGGCTCAGTGGACAGAGCGTCGGCCTGCGGACTGAAGGGTCCCAGGTTCGATTCTGGTCAAGGGCATGTACTTTGGTTGCGGGCACATCCCCAGTAGGAGGCGTGCAGGAGGCAGCTGATGGATGTTTCTCTCTCATCGATGTTTCTAGCTCTCTATCCCTCTCCCTTCCTCTCTGTAAAAAATCAATAAAATATATTTTTTTTTAAAAATTACTTTTCATTCCTACATAGCACCTGATAGGATGCTTCTTGGCTAACGTTTACCCAGTGGAGAAGCCAAACTGCACTGGAGACTTTCCACCTGACTAGGCCTGCAACAGGGAATCATTATTTCCAGATTAGTTTTGAGGTGATGGGTTGCGTGGCCAGAAAACCTCCTCCTATCCCTTTTCCTTTGCACCAAGTGACACCATTGTGGTCTTGGCTGGCTGAGCTCCACCTGCTGACCCAGCCTTGGTTGGGGGTGAGAAATCCCTTCAGATATTGAAAGAATGTCTCCTCCCGGCAATGGTGTTTGAGGAAATATGCTCCCCGGCCCAATATCCTACAGCCTGTAGGCATTTTTGAAGAGGAAGCAGCCCCTTTAGAAACTTTTGCTATAAGAAAAGCTGAGCATCTGCAAATCCTGGTAAGTGGGAAAGACGTCGGCCTTAACTTAAGAGACCTCATAACTGCTTCTAGTAGAAGGGCAGATCCCACCAACAACTTCATGGGCAGGTCTCTTTAATGCCTCAACCACTCTGTCTGTCTGTCTGTCTGTCTGTCTGTCTGATAATAAATCTGGCCTCTCAGAAACATGGTGTATCTCCTTCAGGCCACCTCAGGGTTCCAAATGATACAACTTGAAGGTGTCTCATAAGTGACTTCATTCCCACCAGGTCTGAGGAAAACCTTCAATGAACAGCAAAAAGGAAGAAATCCAAAACCTGAACCCCGAAGAGCCTCAGAAGAGAACCTGGGCCCAGTGAGACGCTGACGGGCGTTAAACCCATTTCCTGTCTCCACAACCATTCCTTGCGAGGAGTTTCCTCCAGCACCTCTCTCCTATAAGCATAACAAACTTGCTTTATTTTAATGGACTTTTTGTTTGGGTAGAATTTTAGCTTTCTAGAACAGTTGCAGAGGAAGCACAGGGAACTCACATGTACCCCTCACCCAGCTCCCCCTGGGTCAGCATCTCTCACTTCCACAGCATGTTTGTGGAAACTAAAAACCAACATTGGTACATTCGTCTGAACTAAACTCTGAACTTTGTGTTTCACTAAGGTTCTTCTTCTCTTCCAGGACCCCATGCAGGGCACCAGACGCAATCAGACATCGTATCTCCTTAGTCTACTGTGGTCTAAGATTTGCTCAGTCTTTTCTTGGTTTTATGACCTTGACAGTTTTGAGGAATATTTTGTAGACATAGGTATTCTGCAAAATGTTCCTCGGTTTGAATTTGTTTTGTTTCTTACATTTAGACTGAGGTTATGGGTTTGGGGGAAGAAAACCCCCAAGCTGAAGGACACATCACATCACATCACATCACATCACATCACATCACATCAGGGGCTCATATTATTGATACTGTTGCTCAAATTGTTCCAGCCACAAGCTCCTCCTCTAACCCCTTAAGAGACCAGGAGAGGCCACCTCTTGGCCCTGTTGACACTGCTCCATTAGACTTGCCCAACTATGCACTGAGCTCGGTGTTCACCACAATGCACCCAGTCCCCTCTAAGACTATCTGACTTCCTTTCCACCCTACGTCAGCACCAGCCACCAGGCGACACCAGGTGTGAACCCAGAAGGAAGGTGGCCCGGCACAGGGAACAAAAGGCTGCACCCACACACATGCGCCCACCTCTAAGGACACATATGACAGGGCACTCGCTGCCGGTGCTCCTGCCTCTGTGGGCGCCAGATGCCGAGAGCCCTGTCCTCGGAGGTGAGCTGCATGCACACGTGAGCTACCACCAGTGTGTTCTTCTGAAAGCCTTGGCAACTTGCCATCTTTTCCCTCACTCTGATAAAATTTCCAGGATTGAAACCAAGTTCAGATTTCCTTTCCGCATGTGCTATTCACCTTGCCTTTCATGTTTCTTTCCTATTTTGAGTATTAGAGGAAGTCCGCAGTTTAAAAATGGAAACGAGACTTGGCCTCTTTAGCTGTACCCACTTTTAGCATCAAACCGTGGCAATGCCATACACACACTTCATCACGGGTTCACTCTGCGGATTCACGCCGCCAGGCGCTGCTCTCAGTCTGCTCATTTACAACCAATGTCAAGTTTTTATCTCAAATTTGGCTTTATATTTTTTAATAAGACAATAACATCTGTGGGGGTCAATGACCTATTTAAGACTCCTCTTGATCCAGCTTAAAATGGAAACGTCACCTCATTCCTAAATATAAGCGAAGAGTAAGGGCCACGCTGTGTCAGAGCTGTGACCTCGGCCAGGAAACGTGTTTTCCACACCATCTGTGGATGGATGTGCAAGGAGGTGGGGGGAGGGGCACTGTGCTTACACATGTCTTCTAGGATGATGAGGTCCCTTCTCCCCATGAAAGTGCAACTGTTTTCAGGTGAGGAGATAAACAGGGAGTCTCACCAACAATGAGAAATAGCTCTTTTTAAGGGCTTCACAATAACATAGACTTATAAACCCTAAAGGCAGAGTAAGGCTCTTCCTGGGACTTCAGCCTGAGAAACAGGCTTCAGTGGACGAGATGGTGCCTTTCTTGGCCCTGTGTGTCCACAGCCCCCAGATATTTGTGGCAGCCCTTTAGGCAAAGCAGGGAGACAGAGGAAGAGCAGACCTTGGGTTTCTAGGTGTACTGGTCAGGCAGAATTCCATCCCAAAGGGGGACCTGGCAGTGCCTCACGGAGTCCACAGGGTAATAACTGTCCACTTATTACCTATCTTTAAAAACATGCTTTGCTTTGTTTTACTTAAAATTATCTCTCAGGCCGAGGAGGTGGCCACAAGTCTGTGATGTTACCAAATCTGAGATATACCAGGGCTGCACATTTAATTTCTTCCTTTAGAATAGAGAAGCACCAGGGGAGGAAGAATGGCTGAAATGACATCAGTCAGTGCTAGTTTAGGAAGCTTTTAGATGTCACAGAGGTTACCTGCCTGGCAGAAGTGGCATATTATTATAATATTATATATTAATAATGTTAATAATAATATAATTGAAGATAAAGACATTTATCACCGATTTCATTATCTGTGGGGGGTAAGCTCATAACTGAAGGGGCTAAGTGTTGTTATAAATAAGCGTTTCAAAATTTCTTCAAACAATAATATAGAGAGTGGTCATGTTATGAAGACTGAGCAACAGACTGGGGGGTTGGGAGGTGAGGACTTGGGTGGAAGTGGTCAAAAGGAACAAACTTCCAGTTATAAGATAAATAAGTTCTGGAAATGTAATGTAGAGCATGGTGCCTATAGTTAACAATACTGAACTGTAATATTTGAAACTTGCTAAGACAGTAGATTTTAAAATTTCCCCCCTGAAATTTTAACTCTGTGAGATTGATGGATGTTAACTAGATTTACTGTGGTAACCATTTTCCAACATATCTAATACTAATAAAAGGGTAATATGCTAATTAGACGAGATGTCTTCCAGACAAAGCCACAGTGGTGGGGGCCAAGACAGAGGTGGTTAGGGGGCCATCAGGCCGGCAGGGGAGAGCAGTTAGGAGTGATCAGGCTGGCAGGGAAGAGCAGCTAGGGGCAATCAGGCCAGCAGGGGAGGGCAGTTAGGGGCAATCAGGTCAGCAAGGGAGAGCAGTTAGGGACAATCAGACCAGTAGGGGAGAGCAGTTAGGGGTGATCAGGCCGGCAGGCAGGTGAACGGTTAGGAGCCAGCAGTCCTAGATTGCCCCACAGGAATCGGGCCTAAACCGGCAGCTGGACATCCATCGAGGGGTCCTGGATTGGAGAGGATGCAGGCCTGGCTGAGGGACTCTCCCCTCTCCCTGCATGAATTTCGTGCACCAGGCCTCTAGTACTTATGTAAATCATTATATTGTACACCTGAAACTTTTACACTTTTTATGTCAATTATATCTTAGCAAAACCGGACAAAAAAAATAAAACTAGAAAAAAAAAGATTGATTGAAATAGTTGTTGGTACAATTTCCAGTGATTCTACTTTTATAAAGTTCTCTAACACAACTTAGGAATGAAGATGACTTGTTCTGGAAAATGTGTTAGGCTCAAAGAGTGGCCCCAGTTTCAATAAAACTGACATGAAGAGAGAATAGGGAAAGCAGCATTTTTAAACTAACATGTAAATAAGATTTTATATATATCAACATAACTAAATTATCAAATAGTGATTTTTGACAGAGGTTGCAATAGCTTGAGTAGGAAATTGTACCCTCTGAATTACATGCAGGAAGCCATAGACTCAGGATGGCCACAGGCCTCTCCTGGATATACTGGAGAGGAGGACCACTGCCTCCATTTGTGGTCCGCTCTTGTCAGGCACACACTGCACTCCATGCGGAACAGGAAGTCTTCGGAATAGCTCTGGCTGGTGTGTGGAAGCCAGCTAGCTCTTCAGGGTCAAGAGAAGGCCTGAGGGCCAGTTGAGGGTGAGATCCCACGCAGGTCCAAGGTGATGATAGAGTGGGGGTCTAGAATACCTTATGGTGATGGAGCCAAGTAGTTTCACTGATGGACTAAATGTGTGGAATAGGGACGTGGTGAAATCAAATATGACTTCAATCCATTCATCTGAATACCATAAAGTTCCTAAAAGCACATTTTTGATGGGATGCTTTACATATTAAACAGGTTGGAAACCTTTTCTGTAAACAGCCACAAAGTCAATATCTGTCAGAACTACTCAACTCCACGGTTGTAATGTAGACAAAACGTAAACAAATGAGTTCGAGCCATAGCTGGCCAACTGCTGTGTAATATATACATATCCAGCACAAATTAGAGTATGTGCCCATCTGTAATTGATTAGAGAAAAACATCTGGAAGGAATTATGTACCCCAATAGTAATAGTGACTAGCTCTATGAGTCTTCCTTTCTTTTGTGTGCTTTAAATATTTTCAAAATTTTCCCCACATACATATTCCTTTTGTAATCAGATAAAATCTACAAAAAAAAATATAAAGTCTGGAATTCTAACTTTAAAATTCTACAAATGAGAACAAAGTCTGTTATCCTGTGTTTTGGCGTCCTGTAATTGATCCTATTTTTTAGTGGAGATTATTTAATATAAATACTAACTATATTATTTAATATTTCATCGGGAAAAGAATTCTAACCTGGAAGTTGACAATGACCTGTGGTGGTGTTCCTTAGACCTGGAGCGTGTCTGTCTGTATGAGGGATGGAGAAAGGATGTTTTTTACTGCATTGGCTAAGCCTCTGGAAAAGGTTGCATCTTGAATTAGCAGCTTGACTATTTGCTGCCCAGATAAATATTGTGTTGCTATGACTGAAATCGTCCTGCCACGTGGGTCACCCTGTCGTATAATTAGCTTCTTATCAGATCAGGTGCAAATCAAACCAGCAGCACTTGCTGTTAATGTGGTAATTGAATAAACCAGAAACACTCCTTTCAATGCACCAACATCTGATCGAATATTCTCACCATCCCCTTGAAGGCAGCCACAGGGTCATTTGGGGGCACTGTCCAACAGCAAGCTGTAAACCTCAGAGTAATTCAGACGTCTTGATAAGTAATGCACAGCTAGTTCAGCTACTGTAGCTCATTTCTTTTCACACTTCTAATTGTATTGCTGTGCATTTTGTCAGTTCACCTGGACGTGGAACAGGGCAGAAACTGACTTTAACCTTGAGAGTCCTTCAGGTGCACAGACACTAGCCTCAAGACACTATTTGCATTTATCTTGCATCATGGTCAGGTTCATCTTCAACCTCACTGTTTGAATCAGTGTGAAGTCAAAGTGAAGCCTAACATAGCTTGACCTGCATCCAGAGAGTTGTGCCTTGTCCTCTCTCCATCATTTGATCTGGTCCTCCCTGGCCCAGAAGGCCAGGCCGCAGGAGAGCTCCATTTCCCCTCTGCCCACTCCTCCTCTTCCTCCCTTCCCACGTGCAGACCCTAATAAAAGGGCTGTATGCTCATCTCTACCTTACAGACTGTTTCCAGGACACCCACCTGGCTCTCGTCCTCACCTTTGTGTGCCAAACTTTATTTATATCTCAATAGGACTGCAACTCCTGGCCTGAGCAGTGAACCACTGAAGGACAGAGTCCCCAGCATCCAGGTCCCTCATTGCATTGGGCACAGCGCATGTGATCCGAGGGGCAATTCTGCCAAGTGACCCCTGGAGCAAGCCTGCCTGGATTCTGATGCTGGCTCTACTACCCACTAGCTGTGTGATCTCAGGCAAGTTACTTAGCCTCTCTGTGCTTATTTCCTCAACTGTAAAATGGGTTAACAATAGTACTTCATACAGTTGTGAAGACAACGCACCTGTACATGTTGTAATGTCGACTGGACTGAATTAAGTATATAAAATTGCATGAGAATGTTAACATGCAAAATTCTGAGAGCAGTGCTGGAATTTAGACTGTCCTACTTAAGTGTTTGTTTTAAAAAATGCTCAAGAGATAAAGAGATTCAATCTCACATTTTTCATGTGGTTCTCTCCAATTGCAATGATCTTTCCCTTCTCTGACTTTCATCAGAATATCAACATAAGGAAAGAATGAATGAACAAACCTACTTTTTAGATTCCCTATTCTTTCATTTGTGGTGCCTCATTACTACTGGCCAGCTCAGCCCTTGGTGACAGGTGATAATGCAGCAGCACAGGAGTATTTACTATGTGTGAAGAGCTTTATGTTAACTGTTTCATAGAATCCTTAAAAAGTCTTGAAGAAGGTGGTGTTCTTATCCCATTTCACAGATAAGGAGACTGAGGCTGAGAGGCAAAGTGTCTTCCCCAAGGCCACAGGAGCTTGCAAATGGCTGAGCCGGGGATATGTTTTTCCTCTCTTGAATCACCCATTGCTCATAGAGAGCACAGTTCCAGACTCACCTAGATGTTTATTAACTAAACAGTTTTGTGAAATGACTGATTCACTTAATAACTGCTTACTGATGCCAACCACCGGCCAGGCACTAAGAGGGCAACGATCAGAAAGGGTCCCTGTCATCACCAAGTTTAAGTCTGTGAAGAACACAGATAAATCAATAAGCAATTACAAAGCAATGTGATGGGCTCAATTACGACAGGGAAAGGACAGATACGGAGAGTCACAGGGTTGGGAGGCTGCGGTGGGCGAAAAAGTCTCCTGGGGGGTGATGTGTCAGTGATGGTAAAGGATGTGCTGGGGCTGGCGTTGAGAGGGCGTGGAAGTAAGACAAATCATGGCCCATCTGAGGACAGAGAAGGGGGAGTGGTTAGAAAGAATGTCAGGAGGACTATGAGGTTCCACTAAGCCTGGATTTCTATTACCAAATTAGGCCTGTATGTGCCCTTCCGCCAAATGTAAGGTTCCTTTACACCAAAGGAAGTGGCATGTGTTAGGAGAGCTTCGGGGAATATGTTAGAGCTTCCAGGGCTGGCCCACCTCAGACTGCTGGGGTGGGGGGAATGTCCTCCTAAGCCTCAGAAAATAATCCTTAAAAAACAGACACACGGAGATCAAACGTGTCCTGACATCTAATGGAGACCCAATGGCATTGAATGTTAGGAGCTTATTTGTCACTTGAATCTTTGGCTGTTTAGAACTTTCTAGAACAACACAGGTTTCCTCTCAATCTACTTTTTAGTGTTCAAATGTGTTTGCTTTTTCCTTTTTGTTTCCTCCTGTAGTTTTCTCATGCAAACAATAAAGAGAAAGAGTAAAGCAATTATCTAGATGCCATTAAAAAAATTTTTTTTATAAAGAATGCCTGTATTACCTACATATTTCTGAAGAAACTTTTACAAATGAGCCAACATGGACCTAACTGCACGCATTCCCTGCACGAAGTTATAGCCGGGGTGACTATGATGCACGATGGCCTTGGGAGAGCAAGCTAGGTTCTCTCCGTGGTTTATTAGTATCTTTGTTTTGTAAACTATTAGAGCTGATATAATGCATGTGAAAGACTGGGATGGAATTTAAAACCATGTCAACTCTGAAGATAGATACTTTGGAATCAGAACTCCATTCCTCCCCACTTCCCAAGACAAGCGCCAAATTTCAAGTGTGTGTGTGGAGGGGAATACTCTGTCCAAGGCAGACCAACATAGAGGTCTCCGGAGCCAAGCCTTTCTTGACAGATGCTCAGGAAAGAAGGAGGGCTTTCCAGGGTAACCATCAGAGGTCCAATAGGGGTCCCCATGGTGGTTACGGGGTTATTTCACACCCTCGTAGGTGCTTAGAATGACCCACAGTGTCCAGGGTTCCTGGTGGCAAACAAAGATGGGCTTCCTCTGGTTGAACAGGTCAAAACACAGCCCAAATGTCAGCACAGAATGGCTCCGCCAGAAATCGCAGTGGAAACAGCCGGCAGCTCACAGAATGCTGGGTACTCAGGAGCCTTCATCATGGCCACCTTGGAAAATGGGTGTGCAGACCGCAACCCTCACCAGAATGGGTTCCTTGAAGCCTGCTTCCTTCATGACCGGCTTCCAATTCCAAGTCTGACATCCATGCATCTGGCTGTGGAGCCCGGGTCACGTGCCTATACCCTTGCTCCCAGGTCGTCCGGGAAAGTGAACCCCAGCTTCTACACTGGAAAAGTGCAGACCCATGAGGCAGGAAATCCCCTTCATGGGCAAGTCCCTCCAAAGGCCAAGACAGCCAGAAAGAGTGGCATGACACCCTTTTCCTTACTCCCACGGATTCACAATAATGAACATTTTATCAACCAAAAAACTGAGCGTCGGAGGGTGTTTCGAGTTGGGAGACTAATGTGTATGACATCACCTATTCCCCATTCTAATTCTGTGTGAGAACAACACTGCCTACATGCACTCTAAGAACTGAGATAGGGGTTGCCCACTGGTTTGGAGCCGTGCAGAGCTGCTCCCCAAGGTTATCGTTTGGAGAGCAGAGCACTCCACACTCGCCCATCCCCCGCTGGGCGGTGAGGACGTATAGCGCGTGTAGAGAGGAGAGATTACCCTGCCTGTTTCAGCCAACCTTATCAAGGCCAAGGCCATCATGTGATAATGTGTGAATGAATCAGAAGGGGTAGCCCGGGTATTTCTGTCCTCATATCAACATTCACACTTCAATACCAGCCAGCTCTCATTTTCCTTTTCTGAGACTTCACTGGCCACTTTTCACATGAGACCTGGAACCCCCATCTCAACGATTTGCTAAGAGTAGAAGCCCCCTCAGAAATAGACTCTGTATCAGGGGTTGCTACAGCGATAACATATCCCTACCACACTTCCAAAGGGCAGTGTCTTCTGCTACCATTTTCTTCTCTGGAAATGATGGTCTCCTATGGGCACAGGATCCCGCGCTCATTCATCAACCATCTTTAACTGAGTACTTTAAGTGCCTGGCACTGTGCTAAGTCCCAGAGAGACATGGATGAATATGGGAGGCACATTCTCTGCTTCATGGATCTCCCAGGGTGGTGGAGAAGCTGGATATTAAACCAGTGAAGCATAAACAAACACATAAAGGCTCATTTTGTTAAGAGCTATGAGAAGCTGGGTCCTCATGAGGTAAATTTAAAACCAGAATGCCTATATTGGTTTTCTTGTCTTTCTCCCTCTCTCCTCCCATCCCTACTCTCAAATACATACAAATTTTTTTCTTATTTTTTAAAAGATTTTTGTTTAGAGAGAGAGGAAGGAAAAGAGAGAAAAACATCAATGTGAGAGTGAAATATGGATTGACTGCCTCTTGCATGCCCCCTACTAAGGATCGAGCCCCCAACCCAGGCATGTGCCCTGACAGGGAATTGAACCAGCAACCTTTTGGTGCATGGGACGATGCCCAACTGAGTCACACAGGCCAGGGCAAATCAATTTTCAGGAAGCATCCGTCCTTATGCGATTTGAGTGCTCTGTGTGATCTCAATGATGCTCAGGGCACAGACAGCCAGCTGCACAGTGGGCACTGTTGTCTTTAGATGCAGGCTGCATTGGGGTGGACAGAGAGCACACTACCATGTGTATCTTCCAGAACTAAAGACACAGGGAGCATACAAAGCAAGCGTTTTACACGCCCTTTATCTCCTTGGGAGCCCGCCTTGAACCATCCAAACGCTGGGATGAGAAACATATGGGGACCCTCTCGTTCATTCCCAGAGAGAGCCTCTCACACAACGCCCTGAAGCTGGACAGTGTTAATTAAAACCCAAACTCCCTCCTGAGGCTTCAACTAGGAAGAATCCGACGGCTCACAGTGGCAATGACAGTGACAACGCTTATGAGTCAGCAGAAGTGGATCACCTCACAAAACATAAAATGGCCAACCTGGGTCACCCCCGGGACCTGGATATGTCAATACTTCAACACATTTTAACTTCACCACCAAGACACATGGGTCTCAGGACAAACATATGTCTCTCATTTCATTTTTCCTCATCCCACCCAACAGGAAACGCGAACGCCAATGATGTGCCAGATACGCTGGATGGAAAACCCATGAGTCATCGTGGCGTGGCACGGCCGCCTGCCAGGAGCCTGCAGATCACTGCACAGTGTTGGTGGCACCAAAGCAAAAGGATGCCCGAGATCATGTTTTTTTCATAAATTAAAATAAGAGTTGGAATGTTTTAGAAACGAATGGGCTTCCAAGGTCATCTCAGACTCTCCTTTTTGAGGAGCATGCTGGCAGACTAAAAGAATGTTCTTTCAAATACAATTTGCTGCAAGGTCCCCCACATTGAGCTGAGCTCTCTTTGGGGGAGGCTGTATGTGTGGTTGAAGGAAGGGCTGGGCTCTTCACTGCACCTCACATCTCAGGAGTCCCAAGATGGCAAAAGGTCCGATTACAACCTATCCCCTTGCAGACTCTTCCCTGCTCTCCTCTGACTAGTCCACGCCAATCCCGCTCTGCCCGTCTGGCCCCTTAGGATGAGAGTGTCCACTCCAAGGCCGGGCGGTCCCACCTGGTCCCAAACAGCTGTGAACCAGATCCACTTGTACACAGAGCTCTTAAAGGGGCCAGGCACTTTGCAGGCTTTCGTGTGCTTTAATCCTCACCAGGACCTCCTGAATTAAGCAGCATTTTCCACATATTAAAAATGAAATAATGAGGCTTTGAGGCTTTGAAACTTGCCCAGGCCACGTACCAATTGAGAAAGAGGTGGGGGGATTCTGTAAATGGCTCCACAATTCGCCTGAAGCTGCAGGCCAGGGCCTCCAGGTCCCCAGGGCTGCCAGCTGCCAACATCTGCAGCAGCTTCAAGGTGGGGCATGGAAGTGGGTCATAGATGGGTGTGGATATAACCACAGATCAAAGGAAGGCTTTAGTTCTTTAAAAGGAAGAGGACAGTGTGAGGCATGGATGTCGGGTGGCAGGTGCATTCACATCCGCCGGGCCTTTTATCCACTAAGGAGAGAGTGACAGCCCAGCCTGGGCCTGCTCTCAGCCTCAAGTACGTGCACAGAATAGAGGGTGGGGCAAAAGTAGGTTTACAGGTGCTCATGGGGAAACTAATGCAACAATTAATAAGTAATAATACAAAAATAAACTGTGTTTTGGGTACTCACAGCTGTGAACCTACTTTTGCCCCACCCTGTACAGAGGAACTCAGCTCTCAAGGATATTTAAGGATATTCCCAGGAAGGCACTGGGATCAGCTTACTGATGTCTATGAGCTCACACAATGAGTTTGGGGAGGGCCTCAAATCAGAACAAGATTTCTGAGCCGCAGCATAGCCCCCAGCCTAGGGAGGAAACATAACTCCCCCACCCCCACCCCCGCACCCGCCTTAACCGAAACACACAGCAGATGGAGCCTGGATTCCACTCAGAAAACCAAGCCGCCAACCTCAGAGGGAACAAAGACCAAGCCAAGCCACCAACCTCAAGGGGAAAGTGAAGACACTGCCTTGGATGAAGGAGCCTTGGGCAGCTGGATGATTAGGGTGCCCCTTGGGTCCCCCTGGGAGTCTTGTTCTGAGCATGGAAGTGGCTTTCAATCAAGGGCGCTTGTCACATACAATGAAGATAAATCATAACGATGACAGACAGCTAAGATGAACTGAACGCACACCGTCCTAGTATATTAGATGCTGTACCTACGTGGTCTCATCCAAGCATCCCCGAAGCTCCAGTAGGGGGTTTCTATTATTACACCCATTTTAAAGATGAGCACACTAAGGACAGAGAGAGGTCTGAACTCAAGTCTGTTTTAACCACAATGGCCTGACTCTCGGCACAACCACTGAGACCTGCTGAGACAGCTGGCCAGTGGCATCATGGACCTCGCCTTAGAATCAGAGAGGAACAAAAGGGCTTGATCGCTTGTAAGAATCTACGCGGACACACGTTGTACTCCAAGATTTTTCAGAAGGGATTGAAATCATCTCTGCAGACATAAAGCTCTCGGGTCACTCCAAGGAGCCTCAAAGAGCTCTGAATTAGAGACCATTTCCCAAGGAAGGGCCCCAGCATTTCACTTCCAAACAGTTGGGACAGCTGAGGAAAGAGGGCGGCCCTGACTTCGCGATCTGGTAAGAATGAGCCTGGAGGAAATAAACAAGTTATTTTGCTCCCGTCCTCACGTGCTCTGACCCAAAGCCGGCGGGAGAGTCCTTACAATTCAGTGACTAATCAGATGATGGGCCGGGAAACACACCTCTGAATGTCATCAGAGGCCAGGGATCCAGAAATAAGCTGTCACCGAAGGGACGTGTGCCCTCTGGATATAATTTCCAGAACATGTTTCGCAATGTAGGGCTGGGACTGAGTGAGCCAGTCAGGAAAGGTCAAAACACAGCTCCTGGTCTGCTGCACCCAGCTCGTCTCCTCCTGCCCTACAACCGGCTGCCTGCTGCCGCCCTGTCCCTGAGCCCCCTGTCCCTTCCCAACCACCACGGGAAAGCCAGTGCACCCAGGGGGGCGTCCTGCTCCCCACCTCACTGTCCCTGACGGCAGATCTCCCTGCTTCCTTGACTTGCCTTGAACATGTTTTGAGTAATTGTCAAAACGAAGGAGTAGTTTATTCACCAGACATGTAGATGTCAAATAATTACTGGTGCCAGATTCTCTACTTATTAAATGTGACTAAGCTGAATGACATGTTTTAAAATAACTTCTCTTTTTAAAGTCATGTTTTCTGGGAGTAGAACATGTGAATGGCACTTTTAAACAGACAGAAAAGAATCCTACGTGAGGGAAATGTGCATTCAAGTAATGTTTTTAAATGTAAAACTTATGATTCTTTTATTTATATTTTTTTTATTATTTTTAAAAAATATTTTAATATGTTTTTATTGATTTTAGAGAGAGAGGAGGAGGGAGAGAGAGAAACATCGATCAGCTGCCTCCTGCAAGGCCCCTACTGGGAATTGAACCCAAAACCTGGGCATGTGACTGGGAATCAAACCAGCGACCTTCCGGTGCAAGGGACAACACTCAACCCACTGAGCCACACCAGCTGGACTTGTTTATATTCTTGACTGCTTTTTGGATAAGGACCAAGGATTTGCCTGCTGATAACAATAGACATTCGATGAACAGATTTACCAAAATCGAACCCTTTTGGGGTGGGGACCTGGGCGTACAATACAAACAGCTTTCTCCTTTCAACCTAGACCCTCCCCCCAACTCAAAATCACCAACACAATAGGTTTTCCTATGGCTGTGATCTCTATCCTATTGCTGCATTTTAAGCACTTGTAAACTTCTTAAGAGCAAGTCCATTACCTTATTACGCTTGTTTAGTGAGCAGAGTCATGAATAGTCAATTATTGATAAAACTTGAGAGCACAGAGTGTGCCTGCTAAGTGGGAAGGAGGGAGGAAACTAATGAGGCTTGACTTGGAGCTCAGGACTGGTCATTGTCACACAGAAGCACCGTCCTCCCCTCCGCAGACACAAGCCACGGCTAAAGAATGGATTCCTTTCCACCATGAATTCAGAGATTACAGAAAGGATCTTCAGTATTGAGTATCGTCACCCCTTAGATTCTGGGCCCTTCAGGAATGTCACACATACCGGTGAATGATTCACTCTGGTCTGTAGGAAAATCAAAGCTGGGAAAGACTTCGGCTTGCTTGTTAATGAGTAATTTGGAACTGAAGGCTGATTACATACAAGGGAAAGGAAGGCGAGGGAAACAGGTGCCTGTTCCAGACAATCCGGGGTGCTGGGCACCCCACAGCCATCAGCTCGCCTGGGCTCTGAAGAGCCAAACAGAAAGACTTTTCTGAGCACATACGTCCTGTGCGTATGGGGTGGCGAGTTAAAACCCTTATCCCTCAGTGAGAAAATCTAAGCAAGTCCAGTCTTCACGGGTCATAAAAAGTAAAGCTATGAGGTTCAATAACCAAAATCCCAAGGAAAAACAACAGTAAAATAAAAAATTTCCTTTGGTGCCTCTGCTTTTCCACTGCACAGATCTGAAATGTCCTATTTTTAACAAAGAAACATTCAACATTGTACATTGTTAGAAGCAACATGTTACCCAAAGTGGCTTTTATAATTGAAATAGAAGACATAATTCTAATAAGTGATTGGAAAATAGGAATAAATAGGGTGCTGATTCAGTATACATAGAAATTAACACTAAACCACAATTTTGAAATATTGATCAATGTGTACAAAATACATTTTGTGGCCTTCTTCAAGTATCTCTTCCCCTTCCTTTCCTTATTTTGTCTTAAAATGATCATTTCCATAAGCAAAACAGAATCAATCTAAATAAAATCATGGACTTCTTTCCCTTAAGGCATGACATACCAATGAAAACCTTTTCTGATGATGTAATACTTACGGCTATTTTTATTCTGGGCCACAGGCTCCCTCACTTTATGTAGAACAAACAGCAATGAAATCTCTGTAGAATCACTTGAAAAGTAAAACAACACACACAGCTTAGGCTCTGCCTAACAATGTACCATTCTTGTTATTTCTCCCAATCTCTCTGACACTGAGACCTCCTCCCCTTGTTCTGACATCAAGGGAACTACAACAAGATCCTGTCATGAGATGGGTACTCGGCCAGATCTCCAGCGGATACACAGCAGGCGTCTACTAAGTGTTGGAAGAATGGGGCCACTGATCAAGCTCAAGACACCAACTGGGACCATGGCCTCAGTGTTTAAGCAGGAACCCAAAATAGCAGCCAGTAGAGACCTAGAGGGGGCCCAGGGAAATGGTCGCCTCCCGTTCTCTAGTCTCAAACAAAAAGGCTGACATTTATGAAGTGCTTCATCCCTTCACAAATGTTGCCAGAGGTTCAAGTGCAGAACTTCAGAGTCAGGCTCAAGATAAAAGATACTTTATGGAGGGAAAGAATAGATGGCTAATGAACTCCTATAATCAGAATATTTGGTTTCTTCAGAATAAAAAAAACATTTTTAAAACATTCTACATTCACTTTGCAACATACTCTCACAGAGCCTCATTCATAGTTGGCTCTCTGTTGACTTTTACTGAACAACCATGAGTGTTTCCAACAATGGGAATTTAATCTATAATACAGAAACTTTAACTCCTGTTTCAGCAGCACTCATCTAGGCTATAGAAATAGGTGGATAAATACATACAGGCGTGGGCAAAAGTAGCTCTACAGTTGTTTGTATAGAAAAAGACATGCACGCCCTGACTGGTTTGGCTCAGTGGATAGAGTGTCGGCCTGCGGACTTGAAGGGTCCCAGGTGCGATTCCGGTCAAGGGCATGTACCTTGGTTGCGAGCACATCCCCAGAGGGGGGTGTGCAGGAGGCAGCTGATCGATGTTTCTCTCTCATCGATGTTTCTAACTACAGGTTTTATAAGGCCCGTTAGCTCTGAATACAATGAAAACACACAAATATGTCATCATGACATCAAATTTGCCAACAATATCACACCCTGAAATTATTACTGGTTAAAACTGTTCTGATTTTGAAAAAGAGAAGAATACCATATTGAGTATATTCCTGAACATTAGTTCTGGATAAAACTAATAATTATGGCCAAAAATTCAAAAAGCACCTACAAAATACCAAGGTTAAGAAAAGGCAGTTAAAGTAGCCATTTTAAAAAATAAATGGGGAGACTGGACTTATAAGCTTCTCTCTCATAAGTGAATATAAAATGTTCTAAACATAGAATGAAAACCAGTATCCCAATATGCCTTAGATGGCCTTGTGGCCAACAGGGCTGAAAGAGTGAGGGGCAACCTGGATGCAACTCAGAACTCGGAGCCAGGTCCAACCTACACCTGATGGACCCCAGCTGACCACAGAGTCATGAGCGAGAAATAAACCCTGGCTGCCTGTCACTGTGATTGTTATTCTCGTTACGCAGCAAAACCTGACCATGATAAGTCCTTATGCAATAAAGAGAAGAGAATGGAAAATCAGGGAGTCATCGTGCATTCATTATCAATCCTGTTTCTATTTAATAGTTTTCACATGAACTGCTGCTTAAAAATTTTAAAGGATCTTGAGAACACAATTATGATAGCCTTTTTGACCAAAAAATCTTATGGAGAGCCACTTTTGCATTCTGTCTGGATTCTCTCCTTCTGTAACATGAATGAGGAGCCAGGATCTATCAGGTTTCAGGACTGGGGGAAGGGAGGGTGATCAGGATTGGTTAATGGCTCTGCCCTTGATGGTGTCTTGATGTCGGGTGACCCTGCCACATGACCCACACTTACCCCCAGCTCTGACCACAAAGTCAGACCCACATTAGTGGCTATTTCCCAAAGATATCAGAATATAAACTGGCAAAGGTAGTATATGATTAAAAATGGTCCACACTGCCTGGATGGTGTGGCTCAATGACTGAACTTTGTCCTATGAACCAGGAGGTCGTAGTTCGATTCCCTGTCAGGGCTCCTGTCCTGGTTGCGGGCTCAATCCCCAGTGGGGGGCATGTAGGAAGAAGCTGATCAATGATTCTCTCTCATCATTGATGTTTCTATCTCTCCCTCTCCCTTCCTCTCTGAAAATGGTCCACACCAAAGTAACAATAAGTTTGAAATAATTCTTGTAATTCAGGACTCCCACTCTCAGAGCTCAACAGTAATAGTAGGAAAGAGTATCCAAAAGAATAAGAAAGGGGGCATTTCTTCTTTGTATCTAAGTGGGTCCTAAGATGCTAGAACTATTTAACCAAGGGGACTAGCAAGCAACCTCTTCTCTGGGAATCTGAGTGCTGGACAGATTATCTTTATGATTATCCGTTAAAGTATTTTTCAGAGGCTCAGATTACCTGTCCTTTCATCCTACACTTCAAGTCTATCTTCCTAGGACTTGTGCCAACCAATTAAATTCCTCTACTTACAGTCATTATCACAATCCAAATGGGGGAGATGGGCAGGAAGAGAACCCCAGGCCAAGAAGTCAAGCAAAGTCTAGGCCAGTGGTCGGCAAACTCCTTAGTCAACAGAGCCAAATACCAACAGGACAACGACTGAGATTGCTTTTGAGAGCCACATTTTTTAAACTTAAACTATATAGGTAGGTACATTGTTACTAACTTAATTAGGGTACTCCTAAGGCTTAGGAAGAGCCACACTCAAGGGCCCAAAGAGCCGCATGTGGCTCGCGAGCCGCAGTTTGCCGACCACAGGCTAGGAGGCAGTGAGCTCAGGCAACAGCACTGCGCAACGTCATTGATGCAATATTGGGGTGTCAACCCGGTCACAGCAGCCTCATCCACTTCTTCGCTGGCCTCCCTCTGCTTCTCAAAATCCCCTGCTTACCAGAGAATCACTTGTTTTCCACCCCAGAAATCAGTTACCAGTTTCAAGAGGAAAACTTTTCCTAGAATTTTAGCTAACTACTTCTGGCTATGGATGACATCATTGATCCCATTTTCTAACCAGGGGGAGAAAAGTCATTTATTACCAGCTGTGCATTCTTTCACTGTTGGGGAACAAGGAACAAAGACAAACTTATAAGCTGACCTCTAACTTTCCATGTATTCCCTCCCCCACCCCACAAAAAAAATATATAGAAATTCCTCAAACCAGGAACCCTTCTCCCCTCCATGAGGAAGTAGAAGTGGCCGGATTCAGTCACCAGGCATTTACTGAACATCTCGCATATGAACCAGACTGTGATGGAGGGCGGCCTTTTCCATTCCAACTTAATGAGGCCCCAGATTGGGGCAGTCCTGTTTGGACCCTAAATCAGTTTCAGGCTCAACTTAAAATTACAAGTTTCTCTTCCCACTTCTCTTGATTACTGAGTCTTCATGTTCTATTCCAAGCATGGTGCATCCATCAAAAGCCCGTTAAAGCCAGATGATTTCATTCCAACTTAGTCACAGGGGGAAAAGACGTATTTAAATGTGCAATGTATTCAAAATAAATATCCATTTCTGACTTGAGGATATTTAGCTTGGTAAGTGTTGGAATTGAGACAGTTTTCTTTCCCAGGCAGATGACTCCTGAGTCATGACTGAAAATATCATCACTCATTTTAATAAACAACTGACCCCCTACCACCCCTAATCAAGGCAAACATCAAGGAAAAGATCTTTTCAAAAAGTGTTGTCAGAGGAAGCAATGAAACGCCTCTAAGTCTAAAGCAGGACTGAATGCCGAAAGCACTGTTGATGCTGTAACGGCATTAGATGGCTCTGAAATTATAGTTTAAAAATACTCTCCAAGAAGACAAGCCAAATGACTGCAGGATTATAAGTTCTCTCTCCCAGTTGTTCAGGTATTAAAAACAAGCACAAGTAAGAATAGCCTTCAAAAAAAAAAAAAAACCTAACGAACAGCACGAGTAGAAATGTAATCTACTCAATAAGGCTACATCACATGCCTCTTTTCCTCCTTGGACCAAATACCTCTCCATAATGCTTTCCCCCTCCATGTCCCCCCTTCCTGAATATTCCTTCCTCTTTCAAAAAACAATTAGAAGGGAGACGTGACTAAAATAACCAGCGAAGGGCACATGGTCCATCATCAAAGCCGGCAGCTTAGCATCTTCTCTCTTTGCCTGCATGCCTCCCTCTCATGATGACACGGGGTCATCAGGATAATCCAGGATCATCCCCCACCTTAAGATCCTTAACTTAATCACATCTGCGAAGTCCCTGTATCATGGGAGGAACACAGAAAACGGCCTGTGCGTTAGGAGGTAGACACCTTTCGTGGGGGTGGGTGGGGTGTTCAGTCTACCACAAACACTACACAATCCTGCAGCCTTTTTTCTTTTGTTCACTTTTCAACAAGCAGGGACCTTTGCCTTCAGCATTTCATGGGTCAATTCATGCAGAGGTCCTTTCTCCACACAACTGCAAAGTAAGCCATTTTCTGGGATTCACGATTCAAGAATATTCAGAGCTCTGGAAAACCCATGTTTCCATTCGTTTCCAAGAGAGGAAGAAGTACTAAGTCGGGGCCCAGTTAGGGAAGGACAGACTTTGGAGCACATAATAAACAACCTCGAAAAGATTTCATACGACAGTGGAAAGACACGGGGGTGCACTCAACATACCACTGGGTTCCTGGAGGCCTCCCAAGCCATCAGCTTGTTCCTACACTAAGAAGCACAGTCATCTGTCACTGATTTGTGGGTTTCCTTCCCACTTAGTCCGTCTTCGTCTCCACTGATGCACCCTTCCATCACATACCTTACTCCCTGTTCTTTTCTTTACTCCCGCTACTACATTAAAATATATGTGCACCCACGTGCATATGTCTATGGATATTGACATAACCTTTAATTGTATTTTCTTCTTGTAACTGTAGGAGCAATACTATTTTTGCCCTGTTGAAATATGCAATAGGAATAACACTTTGGAGCCAGCTGCTAGGTTTCAACATAGCCACGTTATTCTTAGCTTCTCTTATGCACCCTCTAGTGGCAGCCAACACTAGAGCAGTCTTGCAAGGAAATATTTGTAAAATAGGTGTCAGAGCCCAAGAATTGGTGCAGATTTTGCACAAGCTTTCAAATGTACAGTGTAGGCGAAAAGGGGCCACACGAACCTGGAAAGCTCAGGGGAGGCCTGCATGGTGGGCCTTATAAACTCAGAGACCTAAAGTAACCACACGGGATGGTCTGACATGAAAGCATTCAACTAACAGTGAGTCGTAGTGGGTAGTCATGTCCTAGGCCAGTATCTTCCTTGACAAACATCAATCTTCATTTTCACTGAGCCTGTCTACTATCTTTTTGCATCTACTATAACATACTTTTGGAATGTCAAGGCAATTTCCTTTCTCCAGACTCCTACCAGAGCAGGAGACCACCGTGTCCCTCATTGCTGTTGTTGTTGTGCTAATTGCTAACTGTTAACATCCTGCACCCGCCTATGTAAGAAGTATGTACCTATTTGTTTTACTCTTTATCCAATCCCAGAGACTTTCCCACGTTGCTTTCTCCTGGCTCCCTCATCTATCACCAATGAATTTCATGCAACTCCCTTAAGTCTTCCCCTTGATTCTGATATATAAAATAAGTGGCATAACTGCCATTTTCTAGAGCATTTTCTCAATCCTTTGAGATTTTGCTTCCTGGCAATTGTCATCAGCTTGCTCAAATAAACTCATAAACATTACTATAGGTTTGGACGTTTCTTATGCTGACAACAGCATTCTGGCTCAGGAAACCATTCACTTACGTGTTGGGCATTTTCTTTTTGTGATCTTTGGTAAGGCCATAGAGTATACTCAAACTCACAGAAGCAATGGACAGGCTGGTTTAAAAAAAAATCCAAAGTCCAGTGAAAATAGAGGTCTAAATAAACTGTGGTATAGTCACGTGACGGAATATGATACAGCAACAAAAAGGAATGAACTAGAGCTATACACAGCAATGTGGGAGTCATCTTCTTGAAACACATTTAACGCTAAGACACTAGTTCTAGAAAACATAAATATGGTCGCATTTTCATAGACTTCAAAAACAAAAAGTTGATTTAGAAATACATACAATGTAATTTAAATATGTGTATGTTTATAGATATTTATATGTATACATACACAAATATGTACATAATTTTAAAAGCAAAGAAATAGAGAGCACAAAATTCAAGACCATGCTTGCCTCTGGTGTGGGGAGGCAGCAGAAGGGGGTAGGGAGACACAACAGTGCCAGTCCTGGTTGGGGGAAAGGCTCGTGTGTATTCATTTCATTATAATGTCTGATAACCTATGTATATATCCCACGTGTTCTTCAATATATCAAATGTGAGCATTAAAATATAATTAAGAGCCAAAGCCAGTCTGGCTCAGTGGATAGAGCGTCGGCCTACGGAATGAAAGGTCCCAGGTTCGATTCCGGTCAAGGACATGTGCCTATATATATATACTTAAGAAATAAGTACAGGTAGGTAGATTGATAGACTGATAGACTGACAGCTGATATCTGATAGCTGGACAGACAGGTGGACGGGCCAACAGAACCCAGGGGTGAGTTGTTCTGAAGAGAACACATGCCTTCTCAGATTCATTCTTGTTTGAATTGCCCAAGGACTACAGTTTGAGCACAATACTATAAATATCTGTCTTACTCTGGATGACACAAGAAGTTCCACATTTTACGTAAGTAAAACTTTCTTGTAAGACAGACCCCCTAAATCATGAGAATACCTACTTCAGCCCCTTCGCATGTACCCAGAGGCTCAGTCTGGGGCTTGTCACTAAGCCATAGAAAAGGAGAATTTCAGAAATGTTATCCCACCCTTCAGATACCACTTGACCTTGGAAATTAATGATTTTAATTTACTTAATAATACATTAATAATTTTTCTATAACCCTATCCTATGAGGCTTAGTGTCCTCAGACTGATTTCTGAGGCTCCATCCCCTCCTTTGGGCCCAGTGGTTTCTCTGGACCTGGGCCCTGACCTTGTTTCCAATGACGGAGCCCAGCCAGGCTCTCTGCTCGTAACCAGAGCCCCGTCTCTGGACCGCAGCTCTTTGGCACTTAAGTGAGGTGAATACCCAACGCGGTGCTGCCTGCGGAGTTCCATTCTCCCTCCCACATCTGCTATCATGGGCCCCACCCTGCCCAATGGGTCACCCCCCTTCATTGAATATCTTGTCTCCCCCTCATGATAAAGGCTATGCATCTTCATTATAGCATAAAAGTAATAAACTGGGCAAACAAAATCAAGAAAATTAAAACTACCTATATTCCCTTCGCACACAGATACCACATTTATGTCCCCACGTATAATTATATTGGATGATGCATTGTATCTCTCTCTGTACTTGCTTTAAGTCTACAATGAACAATAAGGGGTAGATTTCACAGCCTGAAATATTCTTGTACAACATGATCTGAATTAGCTACACAATATTCCATTTATTCCAGTTACTATCACTGCATTAAAAAAAACACACAAAAAAACCTTACTAGTATAAAAGAAAAACCACCCTCAAACACCGCTTCTGCCTCAGGGCCTTTGCACTTGCTAGTCCATCTGCATTTGCATGTCCTCCGGACATGATTCCCAACCTCACCTCCTTCAAGTCTGTGCTCTAAACTCTTTTTAAGGAAGATTTTTACATTTATTTTATTACAACTTGACCCTCCCTGCCCACCCTTATACTCCCTAATCCCCTCTACTACTTCAGTTTCTCTTAAACGCCATCTAACATTATCTATTGTAGTAACATTTATTTTCAGCTCACTCACTCTACTGTGAATTCCACAAGGACCTGGTTGTGTGTCTGTTGTTGTTTTTCTTCCACAAATGCCTGGCAATAAGGCATTCAATAAGCATTTCTTAAAAGGATGGATAAGGGAATGAACATCTATCTAAACAAAAGGCTAATATGCTAAGTGTCCTTCCCACCTTTCAACCATTCGCTATGACACGCATTGGCATTGGCCACCAGGGGGCAGACGCTCAATGGAAGAGCTGCCGTGATGTGCACAGAGAAATGGCACCGCAGACCTGGCTGACAAAGCAACACTCGGCTTCCCCCAAGTGGGACACAGGCCCCGCCATTACCCCGGAGTGACAGCCCACCAAATCGCAGCTGATGCTGCTGAGACTCCATGGCCAGCCTGGAAACGGTTGCTGTGGGCACCGGGTAATGATGTCACATAGCAATGCCCAGCTTCCTCTCCTTGGCGATAGGCCATCTATACATGTAAAAGGCTAATATGCTAAGTGTCAGTCCGGGTAATGATGTCACGTAGCAAGGCCTGGCTTCCTCTCCCTAGCAACAACTAGCCTCCTTGCAGTTTCTGCAGCCCAGAAACATGACTTGCTTTATAACAGGTGCAAACATTTTAACCAAATGTCTGTGAAGTGTTTTCCCATGCCTCATCTCATTTGATCCTCACAAAAGTCCTGGAGAAGGTAGATAGGAGACTCAGTAGAATCGTATTTTCTTTTCAGTGTGTGTGTGTGTGTGTGTATGTGTATAAAATTTTACAAAAAGACTGGAAGGAAATAAAACTGAAAGTGAGTTTAATTTCTAGGTGATGGGGTTATTAGGGATTTGGGTTTTCATCTTACTGTTTCCTATATTTTCAGTTTTCTAAGTTAGCATGTATTATTTTTAAAATAAGAAAAAATATACTTTAAATGCTGGTAGGCAAATATGACTACAAATAAAATGTTTGGGAACAATAGAAAGAGACAGGCAGAGAAAAAAATAGCGAGCGAGAGAGAGAGAGAGAGAAAGTGCAGACCAAAGGCAGGCACTGCAATAAATCTAAGCAAAAGTAAATAAATTCCTAACTGGGCAGGTCATGGTGAGTAGTCAATACCAGGCTTGTAACTTCCCTAGTAAAGTTTTATCTTTGCCTTAAGCTTTAAAATGCCTTTTCCAGACCCCTGGGAAGAGTAATCACCCTCGGGAGAACACATTCTCTTAATAACTATCCTGTAATTCAATCCCTGCCTGGTTTTTCTCCCTCCTCCATGTAATCTTCCTTATGTTCCCTCCTTTATTCCAAATACATACAAGAAACTGCAAACTCATTCTCAAAGCATTTGAGATCTTGTTTCCCAGCATTGTTGTCAGTTTTGACACAAATAAACTCTTATAAAAATTCTCTAGAGGTTTGGATGTGGAAGGAAGGCAGGCAGGAAGGGCGGGAGGGAAGGAAGGAACTTTTAACTACCTGTGAAGTCTATATATTCAAATAATCGTAGCATAGGTTAGGGTAAGTTAAGAGAAATGTCAGCTACTAGTCTTCCTTCTCTGGTAATTTAAATTTAATGAAGCAGAGAAAGAATGCTCCTAGGTAGCAGTTAGTCTAGTTTAATTATTTTATACATTTATAAATAAACTACATTTTCAAATCCTTAATAATTCAAGATCTACTACCTAATCAAATCTAGTAAGCATGGGGTTAAGATGGATGAAACGTGGATGAAAATGATCAGAGTAGGAACTTTCATTTGTTATCAAGTGGCTATAAGACCCAAGGGCTGCCACTGGGAATGACACTTAATTAGGCAAAAATGTAGCAGAT
>NW_006294876.1:1901760-1915831 GCF_000327345.1 Myotis davidii | reverse complement strand
TCTCTGTCCCTCTCCCTTCCTCTCTGTAAAAAATCAATAAAATATATTTTTTTAAAAAATAAAATAAAATAAAAGTAAAAAGTAAAAAAAACTATCAAAAGCAAAAAGTATGATAAAATATAATATTGAGTGCATTTTACTTAAGGAGTCCTAAGTATTAAGTATTTAGGCTCACGTAAAGGCTGCTGCTCCGAGACCCACAGGGAGCCTGACCTCTGGGTTTCTGTCCATGTTTTGACTCAAAATACCTGCTTGAACATAAGAGAATATGTTACTCATGAATGGAATGTACACAGAGGAACAGGTCTGATAATTTACTGCCCTTATCAATTCAAACAGTGGGCTCTGAAATGTATTGCACTTCCTCTTTCATTTTATTTTTAACTAGAGGCCTGGTGCACGAATTTGTGCATGGGTGGGGTCCCTCGGCTAGGCGGGCGATAGAGGCCTATGCGGGGGAGGGGTGGCCAGCTGGGGATAGAGACCGTGGGAGGTTGGCTGTGGGAGCCCACTGACCACCTGGGGGTCAGCTCCTGCATTAAGCATCTGCCCCCTGGTGGTCAGTGCATGTCATAGCGAATGTTTGAGCAGTCATTCCGATTGTTCCAGTCATTCAGATGGTTGGTTAGGTTTGTTTTGGGAAATTTATCAACTGCTATTATGAAGATCCATGTCAATTTCATGAAGAGCTTTTCCCCCCAAAGTCACATTATAGGCATGTATTTTCGTTTGGTAGACTCTTGAGAGAAAAGAATGGCCCTTAAATGTCTAGCATGAGGCATTTTAAAAACTCATAAATAGCCCTGGCTGGTGTGGCTCAATTGGTTGAGCGTCATCTCACACACTAAGAGTTCACTGATTCCCCATCAGGGTACATGCCTGGGTTGCAGGCTCAATCCTCAGGAGGGGGCGTGCAGGAGGCAGCCGATTGATGTTTTTCTCCCTTCCTCTCTCTCTAAAATCAATAAAAAATATTTTTAAAAAACCTCAAAAATAAATTTTTTATATGGGTTCACTTGATGGTAAAAAATTAAGCAGAATTCTCCATATCACTGTCCTCCAAAACAGCTTTAAAGACTGCTTTTGGTCCTTTGACCCATACTTTTATTCAAGTGGGGTAATTTTCAAAGTATAACTTCAAAAAATGAACACAACAGATTGGAATTCGGATGAAGACCTTTGGGAAACTTTCGGGCCCAACCTCAGTAGCTCTGGCTAAAAGAGCTGGCTCCCTCTCCATCAATGACTGGATCTGTTCTTTCCTGAGGAGGAAGAAAGGGGCTTTGACTCCCCATTGTGCAATACATGACTACAGAATTGTGCTTAATTATTATTTTTTTAGAAAGGAATAAAAGGGCTATTCGGATTTTTATTTTGGCAGGGTAGAGACTTTAGTAGTGCTGCTTAGCTACCAGCCTAGCCCAGACATCTTCAGCCAAAAGCTTACCCAAGCACAGCTATGCTTCTCCTAAAATCCAGCATATTCTGAATTTAAGTGCATTTCTTTTCTTGAGGAAATTTTCTTTTCATTTAATCCAACCAAATGCATCCTTCATAGCAAGGTTTTCTTTGAAAGCTCAGGGAGATGTGGCTCCCCGTCTATCATTCTGGCTGCAATTAAACTAAAAATAGTTGCCAAATATTATGCCTTATTAGAAAGGTACAAGCACAAGGTTACAAAATACAAGTTACAAGGTGACTTTTCAGACACATTCAAAAATCCTAAACCTGCAAAATCTAGTAGTGTCAATGCATGAGTCAGAATTACTGCCGTACCTAACAGCAAAGAAAGAGAGTACACTTTTCAAGCTACCATGTGTTGGGGGTGGGGTGGGGTGGAGAAAGCCTCAAATGGAGCCACTTGGGCTATGCCCACATCACCAAACCAAAGCTTTCTACCTAACCTAACTGCAATTTCAACTTTCCCCAGGAATATAATCTTAACCAGTCAGTCTGGAATTGTCTGATGAGCACCTATGAGGTCATCTTCCATACAGGCCCTTTTTATCCCCGGACGGATGCTAAGGTTGTCAGTTCTTTCCAATCCCTTCTCCCTTCTCTCTATACAAGCCTTCCATCTTGTACAGCTCCTTGGAACTCCTATTAGCTAGATAGGATGCTGCCCGATTCATGAATTATTCAACAAAGCCAGTTAGATCTTTAAAATGTACTTGGTTGCATTTTTGTTATTTAACACACGTGACTATTTGATGCTGTTTACTTGATAATTCACTGTCTATGCAATTTTGATTCATAAATATAGAAAGCAGTTCTCACACTAAATTCTCTTCCTCGGAGGAGACAATTTAGCAAACGCTAGATGACTTTTCACTTTTAACGTAATATTGGGCTCAAGGATTTAATCAGACATTTCTTACTTAAATGCTCCAGTTCATTCTGGGCATGCGAGCTGGGGCAAGCTCAGGACTTGGGTTTTACAACCAAAGATTCTTGGCTCTTCTTCCTGGGGCAGGAGAAAGGGGGAATCCAGCTACAACACTTCAGCAGTTATCTGGACGCTGACAATACAAAGGGTCCCATGAAGTGGGGCCACATAACGACTTCTCCTCAGAGCAGGTGAGAGAGTCAAGCTAAGAGGTGTCACTTGGCAATGTGACTCAGCTAGACGCAGTGGTTCTCAAACTTGGCTGCACATTAGAATCACCTGGGAATCTTTTTAAAATCCTGATTTCTGGGCCTCATACTCCAGAAATTCTGTTTCTTTGTTACTATTGTTGTGGCCCCACCCAAGAGGTTCTGGGTTGGTCTGTAAAAAATCAATAAAATATATTTTTTTAAAAAAAGAAAGAAAGAAAGAATAAAAAGATTCCCAGGTGATTCTAATGTGCAGCCAAGGTTGAGAACCACTGGTCTAGAAAGACTGACTGTTAACCCTCCGCTGTGCCCACAAAGAGTCAGCTCAAGGTTGGGCAGAGTATACCCAATGCACTACTTAATGGCTTACATTACACTCCCACTTCCTATGAAGGAGACCGGCTGGAGCTCGGGGATTCTGGGGGAGTCTCTCAGAAAAATCCCAAAGCTCTCACCCACAATTTTCAAAATCGTTAGTTGCCACAAAAAAACCCTGTATTTTTGGTAAATTGGCACTGAACAATGAAACAAGATTTATGATGAGAACAGCTCCTTCACCTGGGTTATAATGCACACCACTATTAACGAACCAGGGTTAGGAACACGTGGCCTAACTGGAAACAACTTTGTTATTAAAAAGGGATGTGCACAATTTTTCCTTTGTTAACAGAGGGTTTTGTTCAGCCAGCGGCCACAGTCACATGCAGAAATAAAAAGCTATTACACTATGGATCAGGTTTCATTTCAATAACAGGAATGAGTCATAAAAGATGTTAATTTGGTTAGGCTGACAGACAGCTCCGCATAAATCCTGTTCACAGGTTGTAGAGTTAGTGCTTATTGGTTATTTAAAAAAAAAAAATAGGTCAAGCCTGAACGCTTCCCGGAATTTACCCACCAAGAATCACATCTGTACAAGATGAATTTTCCAGGCACAAAAACCAAATGTGAATGGCCTGTGATTAACATTATTCAAATTTGACTGCTGACGACAATATTGGAAATTAGGTGCTGGCTTTACGGTTATGTAGTAAACTTTATAAAAACATTTAGAGTGTCCAGAAAAACTACACATGCATAGGTGTGCATGTACACTACCACCTTCCTGCTCAGTTTTGAAGGAAATTCTTTAAGCTGAGCTTAGCTGACAAGAGCAAATGTTCCCGAAGAGTAAACAACAGTCTGAAATAACAAGCCACTAGATGTAACAAGTGAGGCGTTCCTTCCCCACTACCCCCCACCACAGCTTAATTGAGGTGTAATTCACATAAAACATAGTATAAGTTTAAGGTGAACAATATGATGATGTGTACACTTATATACTGCAAAATGTTTACCATACCCTTCACCTCACATCGTTGCCATTTTGTTGTTTCCGTAAGAACATTTAAAATCTACTCTATTAGCAAGTTTCAAGTATATACAATACTGTATTGTTAACTATAGTCATGCTGTACATTAGATCCCCTTATAACTAAAAGTTTGTGCCCTTTGACCAACATCTCCTCATTCCCCCACCCCCCAGCCCCTGGCAATTGCCCATCTACCCTGTTTTTATGAGTTCAGCTTTTTTATTTTATTTTTTTTTATTTTTTTTTTCCCCGCCCTAGACAGTCCCCTAGCCTTCCCTATTCCCCAGTGTCTTATGTCCATTGGTTAGGCTTATATGCATGCATACAAGTCCTTTGGTTGATCTCTTACCCCCCTACCTCCCGCCCCCGAACCCTCCCCGGCCTTCCCGATGCAGTTTGACACTCTGTTTGAGGCAGCTCTGCCTCTGGAGTTCAGCTTTTTTAGATTCCACAAGTGAGATCATACTGTATTTTGTCTTTGTCTGACTTATTTCACTTAATGTAAGGCACTCAACAATGGCAGTTTCCTCTTTCTTTAAAATTCATTTTCTAGTATTTCCTTCTTTTTTAATGGCTGAGCAATAGTGCACTGTGTGTATATATACCAATTTTCTTTATCCACGTATCTGCCGACTCTTAGGGCGTTTCCACACCTTGGCTATTGTGAATAAGGCTGTAATGAACATGAGGGTGCAGCTATCTCTTCAACCTGTTTTCATTTCCTTTGGATTTATACCCAGAAATGGAACTGCTCGCTAGATCATACAGTAGCTCTATTTTGAATATTTTGAGGAACCTTCATACTGTTTTCCATAGCGGGGGCACCAGTTTGCATTCTTACCGACAGTGCACAGGGTTCCCTTCTTGAGGAGCTCCTTTATCATGTAAAAACTTGACAGTGACTTTATGAAGGGAGAGCACTCCTTTATTTGGTTCACCTTTTAGCAGTGCATTTAATGGTCCTTAATGGGCCAACGAGAGCCCCATGAAAAGAAGGTCTGGCTCATTCTGAGGTTGAACACAAACTACTTGCCCGGTGCTAGAGAGAGTTAAAACTCACCCTAGGCTGCTAATCTGGGAATCCACTGTGCAGCCGTGGTGTGCGTGTGGATTCTACCTACGGCCAAGTGAGAGCGAGGTGCTGAGCTCAGCACCGGAGACCTTGGCAGTGGAAAGCCCCTGGTCCACATGGAAGCTCTCTCTGCTTCCAAGGATCCTCTTACCCATCACTGTATTTTATCCTTAAAATATAGTGGTTTTATATTTTCCAACGTTAAAAACCACAAGCACTACCCAGTAGCAGAAGCCAAGAATCACTGTAAACAACATAACAAGTCTTCATCAAAAGCATTCGAGGGCTCGACTGATGTGGCTCAGTGGTCAACCTACGAACCAGGAGGTCACAGTTCGATTCCTGGTCAGGGCACAGGCCTGGGTTGCAGGCTCAATCCCCAGTGGGGGGCGTGCAGGAGGCAGCCAATCAATGATTCTCTCTCAGCATTGGTGTTTCTCTCTCCCTCTCCCTTCCTCTCTAAAATCAATAAAAATATGTATTTTTTTAAAGGATTTGAGGAACACATATTTTAATTTCACATCTTCAATGAGATGAATAGATTAGGAGTGAAATTATACAATGGAAACTGCAGTGAAAAAAATATGGGAAAATATCGCCTCCCCTCCTCCTCCTACCACCACCACCACCACCACCACCACCCTGCCCCGGCCACTTCAGACACCAATCCCAAGTCCCACTGTCAGGTGCTTCTGATCCACCAGCTATAGTTGGCGGCCCCAATGATCCCCTCCTTGAGTTGGATTAGTCTGCAAGAGCAGCTACGAGAACTCGGAGAAACATTTTACTTACTAGATAAGCAATTTATCACAAAGGATCTAACTCAGGGACAGCCAGATGGAAGAGATGCATAGCACGAGGTAGGGGAAAGGGCACAGAGCTTCCATGGTCTCTCCACACATCCTCCGGCCCGAAGCTCTCCCTGCCCTGCCCTTTTGGGGTTTTACAGAGGCTGCATTACACAGGCATGATGGATTCAATCGTTGGCAATTGGTGGCTGGTTCAACCTCCAGCCCCTCTCCCCTCTCCGGAGGTCAGGGGTTAGGACTGGAAATGCCAACACTCTAATCCCATGGTTGGCTCCCCTGACAACCAGCCCCCATCCTTAGGTGCACACAGACTGGAACATTGGGCCCCGGGAAATACCTCGAGACAAATGACGGTCAGAGCCTTGCTGGTTCCCCCTGGGCCATGCCATTCCTCCCACCCATCCTTCCTCCACCCTGAGAACCACGGGGGGTCAATTTTCTTCTTATATCCAGTGTCTCCCTCTGTGGAGTCTCCTGTCAAGTTCACAAACATTCCATGGAAATTTGGGATCCGGAATGAAGGAATAAGCAGGCAGAAGTCAACTGGTCATAAAATTATCCATTACCTGAAATACTCAATAATTCCAAGAGCACAGCTTTCAAGGCACATAAAATACCAAGTGTTTTTTTTAATAGAATTTGAACAGCAATTTGGTCCTTTTTGTGCATTCATTTCATGCTGTCCACTTTTACATATATCGAGCACCCCAAACCCCTCCCTCTAAGTAATGCCAGAATGTTTCTTTAAGGCAGGATTTAGAAAAACAAACAAGTGCCCATAAAAATTCATTTCACTGGAATATGAATCCTTCCACTTTCCTCATTTTCCCACTTCTCATATGCACAGCCAGCGAAGTGAATTATGCTCCCTCGTCAACTGCCCGCCTCTTTTCTCTGCCATTTGGAAATGTGCTTCTACTTCAGGGAGGTGACACCCAATGAAAAGGGAAGTGACTTGTCTCTGGCTGGGCAAGGGGTCAAGAGGTCAGTCCACATGTGCTGGACCATCACCCGTCAGAGCCCTGCACCTGCTCCTCCCACCCCAAAGTGCTCTGAATGGCAGCGTGGTTAACCCTCCGGGAATGTTCAGGCACAGTTTCAGGGCCCGGGGTCGCCCTGTTCTCCCCAGCAGTGCCGTTCATGCCCCAAAACGAAGTCTGAAAGGAAATCCTCAATGGAAACGCCCCTCCTTCACTCCCAGTCCACCCTTCTTTCTTCACTTTCAGTCCTCAGGCATTGTCACTGGCACATATTCAGGTTGCCCAATATAATAGCAAGATGTGAGCTATTTCTTAAATGAGTCCCCACTGGATTTGCGTGAATTTTCCCATTCTTGCAAATTCCTATAGGACGTAAGTCCCTGTCACTAAAATATTATTTCAGAGTTCTATCCTGGCGGCCTGGTCACCTCTCCCCTTAGAACCCCCCCATTAGCCACAACACTGAAAGGAAGTCTCCTACCTTTCACTGAGGCTTCTCCACAGCTGTGCACCTGCAATAAGGAGAAGGCATAGGTGAAACTTAACCAGGGCATTTTTCTCTGGAGGCATTTCTCATCTTAGAAATATTCTGACCTATTTAAATGCAATGCTTACATCTTTAAACTCTAGAACTCTGCAATCATACCTTGTATACCTCTGACATCATAACTAATTCAGGTAACTAATCCACACATGTTTATTGAGATACTACTACATGCAAAACACTGGATAGGTACCATGGGAGAGGGAAAACCATATACCACATGGTCCTGTCTTGAGGACTTGACCGTCTAGTGGTGCAGCCAAAACTTGCACTCAAGTAAATGCGAACCAAGGAAGAAACTACACAAGCAGCACAAACCATGAGACTTCTGGGAAGACAGGGCACCCATAACAGAGGTGGTACTTTTGGTTGTTGTTGTTGATCATCACCTGAGTATATTTTTTCCATTGATTTTTAGAGAGTGGGAGGCAGAGAAGGAGGGAGGGAGGGAGGGAGGTGAAAAAGGAGGGAGGGAGAGAGACATCAATCTGAGAGAAACATTGATCATTGATTGGTTTCCTCCTACATGTATCCTGACCGGGGATCGAACCTGCAACCTAGGTATGTGTCCTGACAGGGAATCAAACAAGCAACCTTTTGGTGCATGGGACAACACTGAGAGAGAGAGAGAGAGAGAGAGAGAGAGAGAAACATGGATGTGAGAGAGACACATCAATTGGTTGCTTTCCGCATTTGCCCCAACAGGTCAGGGGCTGAACCTGCAACCCAGGTATGTGCCCTTCGGTGCATGGGCCGATGCTCTAACCACTTAACAAAACCAGCCAGGGCAAAAGAGAGGGCATTGAACGTGATCTTTGAAATGGTGCTGACAAAAGGGGAACTAAGACATTTTATTTGAGAAAGGGGTTTTTTATTTATTCGTTCTTTAGGTATTTTGAGCTTATAGCTAGGCTCAAATAAAATTGACAGAAAAAAATATATGCCTAGATCTCATTTGCTTCCTTAATTCCCCAGTAATTTTCTTCATCAGATTGTGCCTTAATATTAAACTTTCAACTACCAGCTTAAATGAAATGGCTATAAGACAGTTTCAGCATTTACCAGCAAATGACAAAGATGTTGTCTCCTGTTCTTCAGTGTCCCCTACCAAAGATCTATGTGACAAGTTCTACTTAAAATTTAACCCCAGGAAAATGTTTCTCAAAATTGCTTGCATCCTTTCGTCAGATTATTAGAATTGTACGTCTGCTTTGGCTTCCCTTTTTGCCTTGGCTGCCAGTAAGCCCAGACATAAATCTGTTGCTCAATTATGGTCACCGTGTTAGACTCCTGCTCTTCTGCTAGACTCTTGTAAGCAATCTTATGTTCCTTATAGGCTGCCTCAAGTATTTTGGAACTAGATGGAATATCAAAACAAAGCAAATGAACAACACAAAAGAATACAAGGAATTATGAGCACTAGTGAGGTCTCAACAAACGTTGGAAAGCTGGATAGGCTAAATCCTAGAAGCACCAACTCTCCTTGTCATACGACATTTCTCTGATAACACTGGAGCCCAGAGTGGAAAAGAGACAATAGTACTGAGTGTTGCTTTGTTATTAAAAATTGGAAAAAATGAGCGTGGCTGCTGGCATGTAGAACAGTGAGGACAGTGGCACTGCAATCACAGAGCCCAGACCAGGCTGGGGCTGCACAGGGCTGAGGGACAGTGCAGTGTAAGAGGCTGAGCAGGAAAACTACGCACCAAGAGCTGGTCCCACCACAACGAGGGGCAGGAGCCTGGACAAAGGAGTCCGCTGAAAACCGACCTTCAGCCTCTGCAGGGGTTGTAGACAGTGTACTTCCCAAGGCTAAGGTGAAAGATGAGGCCACTAATAAGTGACCGAATCCAGATTGTCATACAAGCCATCAGGGTACAAGCGGGAATGACAGGGAATGGAGGGGCACAAAGGACTATACAGTTCAGTGATGGTGAACCTATATAAAATAAATATCAAAAATATACATCTTTGTTTTACTATGGTTGCAAATATCAAAAAATTTCTATATGTGACACGACACCAGAGTTAAGTTAGGGTTTTTCAAAATGCTGACACGCCGAGCTCAAAAGGTTCGCCATCACTGATATAGTTCATAGCCACGCTTCCTGGTAGGTCCGTGTTCTGTAGCCACCAGCATGTGGCTCAAATGAAGAGTGCAGATTTTGCAGGAGGAAAGGTATAAATAGAGACAGTGGGTGGAAATGCTCAGGAGGCCGTGGGGAGCCCTTCTGGGCCCACAGCATCTTAAAGAGAGCTGGCCGGGCATTCGGTTCCTTAGCAATGAGAGAGAGGAGGAGGTGGTCAAGGAGAAGTCTAAGTCTAAGTGGTCATGGAGGCTGCCCATGCTGGTGACTCGTAACAGAGACTAGAAGGATCTCCATGCTTCTGCTCACCTATTTCAGAGTAAGCACCTAAGACGGTCTTAAAATTAATAATGGAGGGAGTGGAGGAATACAATTACATTCCTAACAGTAGACGTGTAATATCTTTAGCCAAGTGGAGAAGTGGAAGGACAGCAGGAGACAGAGCAGCCCCCTGAGCCCTGATGACTGGGTCCTCCTCTCCTCACTGCAGTTGCTGTCGGCCAAGGCATCTAGTGAGAGCGGCTGGCAGCTCTGCTTGAGGCCACGGCGTTCCTATAACTGCATCTGGATCTAATTTGAAGCCGATTCTGAGTCTCCCAGAGACCAATTCATCACAGTCGGGCCTGGGCCGAACGGCCTGCGAAGTCAGGCTCCTGCCAGCTATTTCCAGCCTCAGATGGGTCTTTGTCCCAAAAGGCTTGGCGAAGAAGACGAAGCAGGCACCACTGTTTCTGCCGTCATAGGCTGGGTAGTGCTGGGAAAGCACAGTCATTCATCCAGTTTCTCAGGTTTGTTTTCTTCATTGAGCGGAAATGCTGAATTCAGAGCCATGTGCCTGGTGAAAACCCTGACAGAAAGATTGGCCACTGACAAATGTCTGCCCCACTGGATGGAGCATAAGAGCTCCACGTGGGCGGAGAGGCCAGGGGTGTGTCTGCATCGCACTGGACGCCCAGCACCTACACAGGCCCTGGCACAGAAAGGCCCCACAGACTGACTGCAGAGGGAACAACCCCACGTTGTTCCAATCATGTGGCAGAGTTGAACAGAGTAGACTGTGTCTGTGCCCAAGGCACTTCTGTTTCACCCTCTTATTCAGCCCTTACGCAGCCCTGGAGTAGAGGTTGGCTTCTCCCAGTTCATAGGGTAAAGAGGTTCAGAGAGTGTAGCAGGCTGAATCATGGCTCCCAAAGACATCAGCTTTTAACCCCTGGAACCTGTAAAATGCTACTTGTATGGGCAAAGGGATTTACCAGATGTAATTAAGCTAAGAGTCATGAGATGGAGATTACCCCGGATTATCCAGATGGGCCCCAAATACAGTTGGTGTTCTTATATGAGAAGGGCAGAGGGAGATCTGACACAGACAGGAGACAGCAATGTGACCATGAAGGCAGAGACAGGAGTGATGTGGCTACAAGCCAAGGACACCAGCAACCCCAGGTAGAAAAGGAAGGGATCAGACCCTTCCCTAGAGCCTCCAAAGGGAACAAAGCCTTGCTGACACCTTGACTTTGGCCCAGTGATGCTGCTTCTGGACTACTGACCCCCAGAACCACTAGAGAAGAAATTTCTGTTGTTTGGAGCCACCAAGTTTGTGGTGATTTCTTATAGCAGCCACTGGACACTAAGGCGGCCTATGATGGGGTCTCTCCGCAGCTAGCAAATGGAGTGAATCAGCTCAAGAACCAGACCCTTTAGGCTACAAGTCTCCCAACTCTGCCATCTTATTTTTTAAAGGACCAAATCTTTGCAATGCAGAGGTTCCTTGTACTTCGTGACTATGAAAGTTCCATATTGGCAAGAACATCAAGCAATGAGTCAGTGCTGAAAACAACCTCTGTGTAGGGGGCGGAGCGTGAGAGAAGGACAGTTATGAAGTCTTCCAGCTTCATCCTTGGCCTTCCACATTTGTCTGTTCCTCGTAACTTGTGCTGGGGCCAAATCTGATGCACCACTGAAAATATAGAGCCACTCAGCTTGCGCTATGAGTCCATTTCTGCTGCTGAGCTAAAATGACTAGGGATAACATTTGCCAGTGGGCTATTTCTACTAAGATTCCCAAGAGGAAGGTTCTGGAGGGTGAAAATGTGACAAAGTATATTTGAGAAAAACAGGCTCTCCTCTACCAGTTGTGAATCAAGGCAGAGACATGGGGACCACCGTGCACTGATCCCACCGACCCTGGCACAAAATCCCACAGCACCAAGATGCTCCCCCTCGGGGCGGCCTTCACACATCTGGGTAAGCAGAGAGCATCTGGGCAGGCGCCTGTTGGGGTTAAAAGTTAGGAGTCTGTTCTCTGACACAGAAGAGGGGGTTAGGGAGGGAGAGAGGAGAAGAGAGGGTGAGAAGGAAGAACGCATGCAAGAATATCATCTAAATCAGGGGTGGGGCACATAAAACCCACAAAATCATTTGGTCTGGCCCTGCCAAGGCATTAGGGGTGAGTTAACTAAATGTTTGACCAAATATAGCAGGCTAATTTTTTAAGTTGATTAATTTTGTATGGCCCACGAATGATGTTATAAATATCCAAATGGCCCTTGGCAGAAAAAAGGTTCCCCACCCCTGGTCTAAACTACAGATTCATGAAAAGCAATAACTGGACAAAAACAAGTTTGTTCACCTTCCCAGAACACTAGAACGAAGAAATTTTAGTTTAAGTACTATAAAGACTTAAAATATAAACTGGATGGCAGTCCACATCATGATAGTAAATACCTAATACCTAATATCCTTGGTCTCAGAGTTGACATCAGGAGAGGGTGTCCCCCACAAAGAGGTCTCAGTGTCCTTGTCGGGACTAGAACTCTGGGCAGGTGTTATGCACATTCATCATGAGAACCCCAACCAAAATGATCTGTCCATTTGAGATCATGTGTAGTGAAATCAAATACCTGGATGTAACATTCTCTTAGCTATCTTTGACCAAATCAATCTTACCACATTCACGGGGCTCAATTATTCCAAGGAGGGATTTTTGCCCATTTGCAAAACAAGCTCAAACCCTGGTAGAAGAGGACCCTCCAAGTATGAAAAAGCTTGGCTCAGATTTATGATAGAGATAAGCTAGTCAGAAAACACCTTCAGAAAAAGTAAAAAATAATGTAAGTTCTCACTTTTAAACTTAATGTTTAAAATTCATTTTTCATCACCAACTCATTTAAAATTTTTTTTAACCATTATGTCCTTGTTTTTTAAGCCCTGAATTTTTTATTCATTTTGAGGTAGAAAAAAATTTACCTAAACTAGTCCATTTTTGAATGGCCCGCTTTCATCATGTAGTATGTGATAAATACTTAACTGTTATCCTCACTGATATCCTTAAATATCAAAATGGTACTTACATAATAGTGCTTAGAGCTAAAAAAGAAACCAACACATAAAAACTTTTTGCCCAGAGCAGTAGCTATGACTAAGGACAACATCAGTTAAATAAGTAACAGATACTAAATAAATGTTTAATAAATAAATATTTAATCAACATTAAAAGTAGCAAAGTCAATGTCTGTATCCCCTGGCTTCCTGCTCCTTGTCAAAGGACGTCTTGGTTCAGATGCCTGCACAAAAATCAGAAACTCAGGCTCTAGAAAACTAAACCCCATCACAGTGAATTCTGACCTTTCTTACCTCTCTTTCTAGACAAAACCATATCCTTTATGATTTGCATAATAACTCGTCCAAGTATCGAGACAGCAATCAGGTGATACACTCTCCATGGAGTCAATGCGAGGAACCTATCAAAGCAAAAACAAACAAATCATTTCAGTTTGAGGACTTTTATTTTTTTAAAAATTAGGTTCAGTTTCTGCCAACACTCAACAATTTCACTTTCAAATCATCCCAATATGAGCACATAAAAGTCATTTAATAGGCATCGATGTCAACAAAATAAAAGCACTTGATCCACGTATACTTTTGTGCTAGGCTTTCTACTCTAATCTGTCATTTGGGCAGAGAATCTGCTATCTTGGGTGTGGCCCAAATTTCGCTCTGCTAACAGATGGAGAATGGAATTGACCTGAAACACAATTATGATCGGCTGCAAAGGAAGAGCTAAGGGCTCTTAATACAAACAGAGACGCTAAATAGAAGCCCTGACCTCCGTTTTATGTTTTACTTTTATGCCATATTCATTTCTTTACTACACCCTCCCCACCAGTCTCTTAAAAATAGCAGTTATTAAGAACTCAATTTGCTAATAACCATTTCTCCTTAGAATCACTACCCTTTTGTCCATTTGCCCACCTCCTCTGCAGAGGAAAACATAGAATCCTTTATCTTGAACAGCATATAGACCCTAGAGCACTTTTTTTTTTTTTTTAATTGGACTTATCAAGGAATGGAATGGCAAAGTCACAAGGAGCTCTGAGGCTTCCTATGGAGGTTGAAGCCCATTTTACACTAGTTAATTGGCCAAGCCAGTAATTATATGAACATTCATGTAATCATAATTCATAGAAAATTAACTTAACAAAGGCATCATGTAATGCTAAGTGCAAGGCATTGTAGAGATTATAGAGAACTACAGAACATATGAGCACTGCCTTCTAGAAATTTACTTTCTCATCAGAGAGACTAATACAGATTGAGCTAGCCAAGTACCTCGCAGGGAGTCTCTAGGAACAC
>NW_006294876.1:1889433-1901704 GCF_000327345.1 Myotis davidii | reverse complement strand
ACGGACACCATATCCTGAAGTCGTCCCAGGGACACACCATCCACTTGTATTTCTTATTCAATGATGACATGTTGAAAACAAAATCACACACTACCCACAGCTGGATGTGGACTCATCACTGTACTTTCCAAAGATGCACTTAAGTGGCAGAACTGTGATGACACTGTAGGTCAGTCCCTATGAGAGGCAACACGGGGACAGGAGATTCAAAGCTAGGGATTATAACCCTACTTGGTGCAACTGCCCTGACTAACAAGGGTGGGAAATGTTTTCAAAACCCTAAGTTTTTTAAAAAAGGGAGAGTTCGTGGTGTGTCCAGTGGCAGACTTCCTAGTTGCTGGCAAAAAAGGGGGAGAGTAGTGACCTGTTATTCCCAGTGCTTGGGGAGCTACGACTCCCTGATACTCTGTGGCCAAACCTGAGGCCCGGTAAAAAGTGGCTGCAAATATTTGAGCACCAATATATGTATCAGGAACGTCCACTGTGGGCCCACATGCCAATGGACACTGTCCAGTTGGATTTCAATTGGCAGGACAACCTCAAGGCCAGAGACTATGTCATCCCAAGCAGAAAAGCACTTTCTCATTCTTCCTAAGGGTCCAATTAAAAAGGAACACAGAGACAGAAACAAACAGAAAGACACAGAGATAGACAGATATATAGATAGATGATGATAGATAGATAGATGATAGATAGATAGATAGATAGATAGATAGATAGATAGATAGAGATAGATACAGATTTACAGAGATACAGAGACAGGGAATGCCTGTGGATGAGTTTGCAAGCATAAGTGGTCTGGCTGCCTCACAGGCGTCAGTCCTCACAACACCCTATACCCTATTTCTAGAACATTCCAAACTGAGAGTGAACCGGGGTTAGAATGAATCTCTTCTGATGGCTGTCAATTCTTCAGGGCCCCCCAACTTCAGCCCCTGATCCTGGGGCCTCTTGGATCCCTTAGCAGGTTCAGGAAGCTGAGCAAGCAAAGATCCTGTTCCTGCAGCTTATTCTGTCCCCCCGTCCCACCCCCCCCCCACACACACATACACACACCACACCGATGGAGGGAGTGTGCACACTGGTCTTGGGCTCCTTTCAGCTGTAGTTGTTTTTATTTAAAATAATACTTTAATGTCTCCTGTTACATTTAGTGATTTTTAAAATGTTTCAGTAAATAGCACAAAACGTGACAGAACATTTTTCAGTGGGAAACTGGGATTTTGGAAAGGCCGCACAGGGCCAGGCACTGGCCTGAGTGACTTCCTGTCCCTCGAGGCTGCCGTCTCCCTGATCCTCACTGTTATTCTGTGAGGTCCCCACCTTTGACAATGAGGAAACTGAAGCTCAGGAAGACAGTCACTTAGCTGGGTTCACCTTGCTAGAAGCTAGTTCACACCTCACTTCAGAACCCCTATTCCCCAGCCACAGACACACACACACACCACACACACACACACAGAGGCACGCACACAAAGACACACACACACAAAGGCACCGATGCACAAACACATGCATATACTTGCCCATCTCCATGAGTGTTTATTTCCACTATATTTTAATCCAAAAAGCAGTGGAGAGAGCCAAAATATCTACGATCCCACAGAATAAGTACAAATCGATAAGAAAATTGGCAAAGGGAAAATAAACAAAAAAGATTACTCAATTCTGAAGTTAGCCCACAAGAATTCAAGCCATGAGTTGAGCTGCAAGAAGAAAGCCACAAACTGGGATGGGAGAAGACCTCTTCAGGCTAAGACTTAATGCTTCATCATGAGAATCCCCCTTTTTTTACCCCAATAAGAGAAGACCAACTAACACATTTCCGTATCTTCTTAATATGAAAAGAACTGACTGATGAAACACAGCAAAGGACTAAGTAAAGCAGCCAGTGCACAGACAACCACCCAGGCGCCCTCGGACAGCCCGGAACCACAATAACGACCAAACACCACCCGGCCTTGTTAGAAGTGACTCTGTGGGGACGTTTGTTTGCTTTCCAGTCTTTTCATTGTTTGCCAAGGAGAAGCTGTAAACTAGGAAGAAAGAGAAGTGTTGGTTGGACGTGTTCCAGCAGGGAACAAAGCCACCTCCTCACACTGAGTTCAAACGTGGGTGTGCTAGAGGCGCTGCCTTTACCCAGCAGGTCTGTCCGTCCCCACTCCCTCTGTGTGCCCACCTGGGGCAGTGCCAGAGGTAGAAACAACCCTAACAACTTTCTCTAATTAAACAAGGGAGACAAAGCCGTCCCTCAGCACGGCCCTACCCAAGCTCCAACGGAAAACACGTCTCTCCTCATCATTCCACCTGAGATTTCCAGGTTCATATTAACTCTCCAAACAAGACAGACAACGCCCGTGAAAAACAAGACGGGGAAGAAGAAGAAAAGAACATGTAATAACGAAAGATGACGGTTTCCCATTAAGTTCTCCACGCGAGCGCCTTAGCTTATAACATTTGCCCTTAAACACAAACAATTACAGAAAATGCCTCAGTTCAACCACAAACGCAGTCAGCGAGGACTCTGAGGCTGGAAGAGAACAGGGTCCACATTTCCATCACAGGCCTGCACTGCAATCAGATGAGAAGAGAACGAGAGGTCAAATTCAAAAGCCTGGCAAAGGCACAAGAGTGAGTCAGATACCATCCCGTGGACAACTGTCACACTCGGTAGCCAGACATGCTGAAAACCAGTCTCCCTGGCAGACGGCAATCAAATTAGAGCCCTCTGCTGCTCTCCCAGAGTAATGCTTTTTCCTTCTTAGTACTCATCTTGATTCCTACTTGTCCATTTGTCTGTCGGCTGTTTACCATTTCCTGACACCACTCTGCAAAGTTCACGAGGGAAGGGTCCAATCTCCTCTGTTTACTGATGTCACCCCAGCAATAGGTCACTCACTGGCCAATAGCAGGTGCCCAAGAAATACATTTTGTACTGTTGTTCATTCAATATATGTTAAATGACTGTGAGTCAATTTGTGCAAATAATCATGCATGTAACTGATGTAATCATCAAACATTAAATCCCTACAGCACACTATTATAACAGTAACAGTTTGCCAAAATGAAAAACCAAAATGTATGGAGGAACATAAAGACTTCCATACAATTTTTTGAAGACCTTCCACAAAGCAACTGAGAACATGGATGGCCCTTGGACCTTGGCTTAGATTAATTTTTCTCTTTAAGGGAAGACTGGGCTTCTCACTAGCTATTGGAAGTCAGTCTGTCTCTCCTAACTGCCACTGTGCCAAAGCCCTGTTGCCATGATGTGGTCGGTCAGGTCAAAGTGATGGTGCCTCGCTATGTCACAGATTCTTGTCTCCGGAGGCGCAGCAGATGCACCTCACTTCAATTCTAAGAAGCTAAGCTTACAAGGAAAGCCACACCAATACACAATATATGTTTGGGAGTTCTTCTAACAGCCATGCTATTTATTTATTTATGAGAGAGAGAGAGAGAGAGAGAGAGAGACAGACATCGATTTGTTGTTCCACTTATTTATGCATTCATTGGTTGATTCTTGTATGTGCCCTAACCGGGGATCAAACCCACAACCTTGGCATATTGGGACGACCCTCAGCCATGCTCTTCAATGCCATAGGCATGTGGCAATCAGGGGGTCATAAGCCTTACAACATGCACCTGCTTGCACCAAGCAAACTCCAAGCACATCAGAGATTTCATGGGCAACATTAGAGCTAAAACCATAGACATAGATTCCAGTGTCTTAGTCTTACATGGCACTAATATACAAACAGTCTGAACTTTCAACTATGCAGTATTTAGTGACATTATTAAAAGTGAAAGTTTTAATGGAAATAACCAATTTCCAGTTTGATGAATGAAAGCTGGTGTTCACTAATACTACTGAATTTAAAAACATACAAACAGAAAAGCAATTTTTAAATCATATTTCCCATTTATACTGGATTATATTTTAAAATGCATTCTAATAAATTTAGAACATGAGCCAAAAGTGAAATTGTATTAAGTATTTTTAAATATTTAAATATCATTTACTTTAAAAAGGTTAAGAGTTTCGTGTACCATTTTGCATAAACTAAGATGATTTCCCATGAAAGCTTGTATTTGTTAAAACACTGAATGCGTGCCTGGTTTTTGTTTGTTAACACCCTCTATTATTTGTACTAGCTACAGGAGAGCTTGATGAGAAGTCAACAGCTATTTTAAAGAGGTTTTATTTAAAATAACAACAACAACAAAAAACACCCTTAAATTGTAGTCAGTTGTTCTAACCGGTTTGGCTCAGTGGATAGAGCGTCGGCCTGCGGACTGAACGGTCCCAGGTTCGATTCCGGTCAAGGGCATGTACCGTGGTTGTGGGCACATCCCCAGTGGGAGTTGTGCAGGAGGCAGCTGATCGATGTTTCTCTCTCATCGACATTTCTGACTCTCTGTCCCTCTTCCTTCCTCTTTGTAAAAAATCAATTAAATATATTAAAAAAAAACTGTAGTCAGTAACCAATGTAACTATTGAAGTGGCCATGCCTGTGTTAACGGGTCCTGGGGTTGTTTTAGAAAACAACACAAGTATCGGCTTGTAGTTCAGGAAGACAGACAAATGTTTCCTTCGAATAGTAAATGAATGTTCAAGTGACAAGAATGTCCCCCTATGACAGGTTTCCGGGATGCAGTTATCCCCATGGGGTGAGAAAAGGTGGTATTGCCACTCGCTGGACGTTAAACATCTTGTTTCAGGTAGATGTGCTCACATGGCGCCATTACAACCGAGAGCAAGACAATCTTCAATTGTCTCCTTTTGTCAAAATTGACTGTTAACAAACTTCGGCTCCGTGGACAGGGGTAAGGAGGGAGGACGTGGTCTGAAGCTCACAGCTAGGAGCTTCTGAGGATCCCAACAAACCGTGGGGAGATCTGTCCATACTCCTTCCCCAGACTCTCAAGACCCCTCCAAAACGCGGCTGGACCGATACAGTAAATTTCCCACAGTGACCTGAAAACTCAGAGCAGTGATCCTGGCACCAGGGAACATTCTTATTTTGCCGTCCAAGGTTTCATCACGCTTGTTTCAACGCTCAGCAGTTTTAAAAAGGGGTCAGGAAGCCCCAAGGTGGGGCCTGTTGTCACTAGCTTACGGTGGGCCTTGGGCCTCAGTTTCTTCATCTATACAACGAGGTGATGACGAAGCCGGAGCAGAGTCCCTACCTTTTGTTTCCTCATACAGATGCCGTCTTTTGAAAGAGTTTAGCTGCTAACAAAACAACCTGGTTTACTAGGTCAGAGCTGGTGTAACTTGATCACAGAAATAAGTATCTTCCATCGGCTGTTTGAAATACGGAAAAACAGGTTAGTGCCTTCAAAGCACTGGGGAGCTCGGGGTCCTAAAGGATTTTAATAGATTCATGTTATGGTTCTTTGGCTGAACTCTGCTACCCTGGACCCACAAGACACAAGCAAAAGTGGCAGGGTGCTTTTTTGGAAGCTGACCAGCAGAAAGTGGCACCTACGTGGCCTGAAGCTCCCAACCAAACCTAAAATGTAAATAGCAGTGACACTCTTCTAACTCAGCACATCCTGGTCACATCCTGGCCTATGACAAGTTAGGATGTTTGTTTTGAGCACATGCAAAGGCAAAGCATGAATTCTATCCACCTTTGGTTCATTAGGTGAAGTCTATTCTAGGACTCTATGTGTACCGGCAAAGCCAGGCCTGACACCCACCTCCCAGGGCATGACTCAGCAAAGCCCACAGCTCCCAGCCAGGGCATCCTCCCTGCACAACTGCAGGGGGCGCCACGCAAGCTGTGCTCTGTGTGAGTACCCCTTGGAGGCCACAGAAGCCCTGTGTTCAAGTCCACAGGACTACAATGGCAGCTTTTATATGGCCAACGTTGAGTCTTGGAAGTATGAAAGCCAAAAAGAAATGCTTTACTTATATGTATGCATAAGAGAATAACTAATGGACACAAGACACTGGGGGGTGGGGGAAGCTGGGGGAATGTCAAGGGAGAGAAAAAAGAAGACATGTGTAATACTCTCTGTAATACTTTAAGAAATAAAAAAGAAAGAAAGAAATGCTTTAAGCTTGCCCTTAAGCGCTAAAGCACTAGTGATGATAATACAGCAGTCTGGCCAATTCCCTGTTTACCTAAATACCAGCCATCAGAAATCAATAGCTGGGCCAGCTACCAATGATCTACAAGAGATTGGAAAGGCCTTGGAAAGGCATCCGACTGCTCAAACGCAACACTGGAAGCAAGAGAGGAGACAGGAAGGGCAATGCTTCAAAATTCTAAGAGCAAATTATTTCCAACCCAGAACTCTAAAGCAAACCAGACTAGCAACCAGCTGGAAGGGTGAGACAGAGATATTTCCTGCACAGGCGTTCTCACAACATGCATTTCCTTTGTACTTTCTTAGAGCTGGAGAATGTGCTCTCTCAGTACAGAAGGAGTTCACCAAGAAAGAGTCCAGTAACAGGGGAATAACAAACAGAAATGAGAGACTCCAAACAAACAAGAAAACCTTAAACCTTCGTGAATATTCTTAAGGGGAAGAAAAGGGGCCTCCCCCTCGAGGCTGTGACTTCTCCTGACTCTGTCTGCAGCATGGGCCCAGTGATGGAGGCTCCCGCGGAGGAGGGAAGGAACGGGTGACGGATACAGATGTCCTAAGAGGACAGCAGGCCCTGGGGACAATCACACGAGATAAGTATAGGAGGCTGAGGACTCTGAGAGGGGTGGCTCCAGGGAAAAGGATAAAAAGAGAGGAACTCAAACTGGCAGCCTGATATATTTGACCCATTATCAAGAGTTTTCCAGAAATGCTGGAAAATTAAGATGATCAAATAGAAAAAATTGCTAAGAGTAACAGCAAAATGAAGTTGTACAAGCACGGTACTGTAAACATGGCATTCTCCTTAGCTCATGTAAAAACAATGCTTACACAGTCACAATGATAAGTGATCAAACCAAAAATTGTGACATCATTACAGTAGATGGAGGAGGGGAAGGGAGTGTGTGTGTGAATTAGGACAGAAGGAAACAAAATAATGTCTCAAATTGCTCAATCAAGAAATGGCATTAAAAAAATGTTAACAGCCCAGCTGGTGTGGCTCAGTGGTTGAGTGTCAACCTATTAACCAGGGTATCAAGGTTCGATTCCCAGTTAGAGCACATGCCCAGGTTGCAGGCTCAATCCCCAGTAGAGGGCATGCAGGAGGCAGCTGATCAATGATTCTCTCTTCATTTATACTTCTCTTTCCCCTCATCATTGATGTTTCTCTCTCTCTCTCCCTCTCTGAAATCATTAAAAATATTTTTTTAAATCTTTTTTTAAAAAGTAACCTACTGACTAGACTTATTGTGGTGATCTTTTCACAATATATATAAATATGAAATTATTATACTGTATACCTAATATAATGTTATATGTCAATTATACCTCACAATTTTTAAAAACAAATTATAAATAATGTTAAAAAAATAGCATTTTAAGGATATTATTTAGAAAAGCCTAAAGAGAGCTAAAAGCAAATCATTAACAATATTTGCTCTGAGAAACAGCCAGGAAGTGGAAAGAGATGGGACAAGAAAATGTCTTGCTTTTATTAAAAGTCAGTTGGGATTAATCGATCTGAGAGACAGCAAAAAAGAGAAAGCATGCATGTATGTGTAGAGAGAGTGACTGACTTTCATATGCAGTACTTTCCATATCATTTACTACATATTCTATAAATGTAGCTTTAATTGTTTTCTTTTTACGTAATTGGCTGTCAACAGGGTTTTACTAAGTTTCTAAAAACTAGAAAAACAGGCCCACAGGAAAATAAAATACCTTCAAATTGTTCCAGGTACCATGAAAAATACAAGCAGATCTAAATACTGAAATTAACAGGCAAGACCCAGAGAAGGTGGCAGGGATGACCCAATGCGGTGACTGCGGACTGAGACAGTGGAGGGGCTGTGGGTGACATGCTGGACACAGGCAGAGCCTCAGAGGCGGAAGGAGCAGTATGAGCTGCAAACAGAGCAGGGAGGCTCTGCAGATGGGACGGAGGAGCAGGGGATCTGAGTTCCCCAACATCCTCCCCTGCTCTGTCAATAAAGACGCCGCCATCACTGCCAGCCAACGGCCCAGCTCCCCTCCCCCTGGGTATGGCAGAGGTGCTCCTTAAAGACAGGATGCCAGCCCCAACACTAACTGCACCCAGGCTCACAGCCCAAAGGACACATGTTTTAGGTGCTATTCGACACCATCAAGCAGCACAGCCACCTGAGAAGATGCGGGGATCCACACGACCTTGTACCTGGAGAGAAAGGGCCACCTTCCAATCAAAAGGGCAAACACTAAAGGCACCCAAACATGATGAAGCTGGACCACTTGACAACTCAGAGAGATGCACTCTAGGTTTTTGCAATTACCGCTGGAAAACGGAAAACCAAGGTGGTAGAATGGAGCTGTGGTTAGTGATGAAATTTTATTTTGAAAAATAAATCAACTTCTTTCCGGAAAGCAGGTAAGAGACAACCAGCTATGTGGGAGGCAGCCAATGTTTTAATTAAGAAGTAAATTCACTGGGCCCTGTAGAAGACATATGGGATAAGCCATATAACATCACACTCATTTTACCCCCCTTGCAGTAGGCTCTAGTTGATAGGGGGGGAAATGTACAAACGCCTGGTTGGAATCCGAGCTCTGCCACATACTGTCATCTTGGGGCAAGTGACTTAAATGCCCTGGGCCTCAACGTTCCCCTCTGCAAAATGGGACAATGACCACTTGCTGGATGGTGTGAGAAATAAATAATTATGCCAAGTGCCACAAAGCAGGAGCCCAATCAATGGTCACTGTTAAAATCAATGATCACTGCAGGTATCCCCAAGTGAAATCATGTAAGGCCACAGAAAGTGTGCCCCCAAATTTTTCAAAAGAACACCAGCTGTTACACAGCAGTGTATCCAAATCGGTGTATCCAGTAACCCAGGCGTGGCCACAACTTGAGCGAGTGCTGGCGTCATCTGTTTATCTTTCCAATGAAAGGCTCGCTCAGTGTCTGGGCAGAGATGGGAGGCCGGCTGGCCCACGGGTGGCTGCAGCTCCTTCTCCCAGTTCCAAGACTCCATGTGGAGCATGTAAGTGGCCACACCTCGCCCAGCGTGTTTTCATTTAGGTAGTGCTGCCTTCATCCCCAAGAGAAAAATATTTCCTTCCCAAATAAACTGAAATAAGCATGTAGAAAATGAAAATCTTGCCCAGCCAGCGTGGCTCAGTGTCTGAGCTTCAACCCATGAACCAGGAGGTCACTGATTCGATTTCCGGTCAGGGCACATGCCTGGGTTGCAGGCTCAATTCCCTGTGTGGGGCGTGCAGGAGGCAGCCCATGGATGATTCTCTCTCATCATTGATGTTTCTACCTCTTTCTCCCTCTCCCTTCCTCTCTGAAATCAAGACAAAAATATTTAAAAGGAAATGAAAATCTTCCTGAAGAATCTTTGAAAACACTTCAGAGTTTTATGCTCCCGAAAGCATGTATGTAGAGATGTGGATACTACAGACACTTTTGAGCTCGCTTCTGTCATTTCCCGAGGATTACTGACTACTAATACAATACAGCATAGAGGTGGCCACAATACCAAATTTAGCACTATTCCATGAAAAAAAATGCAGCTTGAAAAAAATTGGTCTATGAGGACAAAGATGAAAATACAGGGACCTGATAAAAACGTATTCACTGTAGAAATGGCCGGACATAAATAAAACCAGGAAAACAATGTCATCCAGCGCTTCCTCCCAATTATTTGTGATTTCCTGCTATCCTCCCCACGAAAGATATAGCCAGCCTCGTCCTTGCTCAACCTTCTCAATCTCAGTAGATTCTTCCTCCTTCAAAGAGATATTAGTCACCACTGTCCCATGACTCCTGGGCACGTCCACTACAGGCACGCCTATCTTTCCCCCTGGTCCCCAGGTATGGGAGGAAGAGGTGTCCGCCTAAGCCCAGCCCTTTCAACCTTCCTCTAACAAGCCGGGGGCACCATCAGTGATGGTATAGAGGGGCTGTTGACACCAAGTGCGAGTTGGACCCTACAACCTTCCAAACCAACACCACAGGACAGCACCCCAAGGACTCCCAGTGGGTCCTGGGCATTCCAGATTACACGGGTGCCCAGCCTGAGACGTCACAGAAGTCAGAGTACCCAAGGTCTCCTGCCCTGGTGCGGTCACCTCAGGCAAATCACGTTCTTGCAGTTTCACTATTCACACAAATGGAGGGTACTGTTGTCATGCGATGCCAGATGCTCTGGGAAAAGCCCAAGGCCTAGACTTTCCTGTATGCCAAGCCTCCAACTGTGGGTTCAATACTAAATCCCATCAGGGCACTTTCTAGGCTGCAGAGACAGTGCGCCCCGAGAGGGAGGCTGCGCTGGAAGGCATCCAATGTCAGTGCTGTGACCCGCCAGGAGACTGAGAATAGGGGCATTTTGCTCCATCCCTTGCCTGTCCAAGGCAACCATCATGTGGCCGCAGAAAACATGCGTCAGAGCTCGCCACTCCTCTCACCGAAAACAGACATCTCACACAAAGACTTCTGTCGGAATTTTTTTTCAATAACTTTATTCATGAGAGCCAACCCTGAAAACAACCCAAATGAACGTCAATTGAGCAGTGAATAAACAAATCGTGGCATATCCCTGAAGTGGCAGCCTGGTCAACAACAAGGAACAAATAACTGATATGCACAATGGGGTGAATCTCCAAACTGTACGCTGAGTAAACAAAGCCAGACACAAAAGACATCCCAATAGATGATATCATTTATGTGCAACTTTAGGGAAGACAAATAGAATCTATGGTGATGGAAAGCAGGTCAGTCCCCAGGGTGGGTACTGACAGGAAATCGTTTGGGGTGATGGAATGAATGGCCTAGAATAGATCTTGGTTGCCTTTGTTACATAGGTGTGACATTGGACTGTACAGTTAGGAGTCTGTGCACTTTATTGATGGTCCACTGCAAACAGTTAATTCTTTAAAACCACAACCAAATGGACATTTTCCGTTTCATTGGGTTCATTCCATTCTATGTTGTGTTTACCATCGGGTGTCACTGATTGCTTCTGGGAAGAAACCGTAGCCAGGAGCAGGCGTGGGAAAGAGATCTTCAAACTGTTGGCCCCTTTGTACTTTTAAAGTTTTGAAATGTGAGGCGGTATTAGCTAATTATTTTGAAAATACATAAAATTTAAATTTTTAAGAGAAAGAATTTAAAAACATGTCCCTCGTTGATAAAATAAGGGAGACACAGCCCTCAGACTACTATTACGTGCCACACCATCTATTTCAAGTTGTGGACATGCTGTTCTTGAAGCAAACACTGTATGTGGTCTGCATTTTATCAAACTCCGTGGAGCTCTGAGCGAGTACCATTTCTTAGCATAATTTAATACTTTAGTATTTTCCATAAAATACATAGATCATAGATAATACATACAATACACAGTTATAAAATACTCATAACTTGAACACTATGTAACCACAACCAAGTCAGAAAATACAACACTGCCTATACCCCAGAACCTTCCATATGTCCCCCTGTGATCACACCTTCTCACTCCTCCCAGGAACGACCACTCTGTTGATTTCAGGAATAAGAAATGTGTCTTTCTTATCTCCTATGTGTATATCCCCAGTCAATACTGTTCGGCTTTGCACATTTTGAAACTTTTTAAAAAAACTTAATCATTCTGCACATATTACTGTGTGTTTCTTCTGCCCCAAATTACATTTTTAAAACTTGTGGGCGGCCCACGGCCAGGGAAGGCGCCCTGGCTCTCCTTTAAGTCATGTTGACTGAACCCAAGGCGTGGGCATAGCCCTTCCTTGGGGGCATTTCTGGCCAAAAGGTGAGAATGCCTTCAGCTCAACTCTTCAAAGCCCAGGTGAGGGGGAATGGGTTTTTATTATGGAAATCCAGCCAAGCACCGGGAATACCTCCCTTATCTTGAGTTTTGGTGAAACCTCCTGATATTTTGGGGAATTTGGACTATAAAATAAACATGCTGCTTTGGGACTTGGTCTCTCTGCCTCTCTGGCAGAAGAGGACAGAAGCCCACCCAGACACAGCTTTTCTATTTCTGCGTCTTTCATTTCTCAATCCCAAAAGCGCCTCTACTTGAAAGAACCAGTTCGCGCTCTCTCTCTGTGCTGGACGCGGAGAAGGGAGCCCTGCACCCCGACACAAAAACTCATCCATGTTGTTGCCTACCGCTGTAGCTTTGTTAGGTAG
>NW_006294876.1:1885613-1889393 GCF_000327345.1 Myotis davidii | reverse complement strand
GAATAAATGGACCACAATTTACTTACCCATGAAAATATTCACGGATACATTAATGAGGTGGCTTTTGTTTTGTCCCCATTGTCTAAACAAAAGACAAGTCCACAGACATAACATGACATTCAAGGAAACCACTGCCCCAAAATGTGTTTCCAAAACACCTAGCCAGTCTCATTTTCCCACTTTTCTCTACCAACCCGTGTGCCATCACATCAGTTTGGCAATACTGATTGAAATACCAGGTACAGTTCCTAAGGGCTGGAAGGCTGCTGACCATGTACTAGATCTACCCAAAACATTCCTGTCCATTAAGATCTGGCCCAGGCACAATCTCCTCATGAAGACCCCACAACTTCTTCTTGTCCACAATGCCACCACTCCCCTGGAATTGCATCAGGATAACCTATCCTTTCTCTGACTCTTTTTAAAAAATATATTTGTATTGATTTCAGAGAGGAAGGGAGAGGGAGAGAGAGACAGAAACATCAATGATGAGAGAGAATCATTGATTGGCTGCCAAATGCCCCACACTAGGGATCAAATCCACAACCCCGGCATGTGCCCTGACTAGGAATCAAACCATGACCTCCTGGTTCATAGGCTGATGCTCAACCACTGAGCTACACCGGCTGGGCCTTCCTCTGACTCCTCTAACACCACTGCTTCACACAGCCTTGAGTTATACCCGTTTGTTAAGGCCATACCTCAGTGTTGGTTTTTGTAGTTCACAGTACTGAAATCTTGCAGATAATGAGCAGGCAATGTATGTTAGAGCTTTTGAACTCAAACCCAAAATCCTGAAAGCTACTGCTGGTACCAGGTATTAAATCATTCAAAAATATATGTTTGAAAAGTTAGTTTCCACAAAAACGAAATAATTAAACATTAAAGTAGAAACAACATCACTCTTGCTTAAGATATGGGTTCCTCATATTTCTAACCTTGACCTTTTTGTTTTTCTCATTGAAAATATAGAGCTTTAGAGTGACTGGGACACAGAATGTTTTAACATCATCATTTAAGATCACTTGATAAGAAGTACACTACTTATGTCCTAACTGGTTTGGCTCAGTGGATAGAGCGTTGGCCCGGGGACTGAAGAATCCTGGGTTCAATTCCAGTCAAAAGCATGTACCTAGGTTGCAGGCTCAATCCCCGGCTCTGGTTGGGACTTGGGTGGGAGGCAACCCCAATCAATGTGTCTCTCTCACATCTATGCTTCTCTCTCTCTCCCTCTCTCTCTATCTCTCTCTCTTTCCCCTCCCTTACACTCACTCTAAAAATCAATGAATATTCTCAAGTGAGAATTAACAACAACAACAAAAATTACACTACTTAAAGAAAATGATGTCCTCAAAAAGTGTTTAACCCCAGAAACAACAAAGGGGAAAAGTCCAAAATTTTAATGAAATTAATGAGTCAGAAATTCCAGTTAACAAATATTTCATAATTTAAAAAGCGATACTATTATTTTTCTATCAAAGAAAATACATGCATGGAATGTAGACCCTGCAAACCGGAAACAAATAAAAGAGATGATCAAAGATATAAATGGGTTGAAGGCCTGGTCATTGTTTGCCTCTCCAAAGAACTCATAAAACCAAATGATAGAAGACATCACTCGAATAATGCCAAATATGCCTCCAATTATTTTATGCAGAAGTCATTCTTTTCAATAATGGTTGTACAGAATACATCATAGGAAAAAATGTTTGCAACTCATATTATAGAAATCAGGCTAAAATCCTTAATATAAAAAGAGTTCCTACAAATCAATAGGAAAAAGCCCAGTGGCTCAACTAAAAATATGGATAAAAGTTATTTATAAACAGATAATGCAAAGAAAAGATAATTATAATGACCCTTGAACATAGGAAAAATACTCAACCCCAGAGAAATAAAAATTGAAGACCATAGTGGGATACCCTTTTTTACCTATCTGATTTGCAATCAAAAAGTTAGAGAAAATGCTGTTGGCAAGGGTAGAGAGAAACAAGCAGTCATACACATTGCTGGGTGAAGTATAAATTGGTAGAACTCCAAGGAAGTCTAATAATTTAGTGATATCCATCAAAATTACAAGTGCATGTCCCCTCTGATCCAACAATCCCACTTCTGGGAATTTATCCTACATAAATACTTGCATATATGCAAAATAGTGCATGTACGAATCCATTACATATAACACTGAGATAGCAAAAGTTTAGAAACAACCTTAGCTCATCAGTAGGACACAGGTGAAATAACCAGGGACATCCTTACAATGGAATTCTATGCAGCTGAAAAAGAACAAGGAAGTGATCGCCAAGACACACTAAGAAGAGGAACAGCACAGGCAGTATTCTTCAATTTGGGTAGAATATTGAGTATCTGCTGAAATATGCATTATCTGGAAAGATACAAGGAAACAGGTAACATTGGTTGCCTCTGGGAGGAAACTGGGTAGCCAGAGACAGGCATGGGAAAGAAATTTTCAAAATGTCCATCCTCTTGTACCATCAAACTTTTGAACTATAAGACTATTAGCTATTTTTTAATAAATAAAATTTAAAAATAAGAAAAATGATTTTAAAAATATGTCCCACATTGGAAAAATGAGTGAGGCACAACCCACCTAGCATAACACAACATATTCTCCTTATTTTGAGTGCTCACATAACTTCACAACAGGATAAAGAAATTTGGAAAAAACTCTAGAAATACTGATAGCAAAGAGACCCAAAGCCAAGTTAATTCACATTCAGGGGCCCTGATAAGATACAGCAAGTTTTTAGGGAAAGCCAGAACTAGCACAGATCTGTAAGAAAAAATCTCTGAGTTGCTCCATTCACCTAGAAAACAGAAGGCTACATATGTATGACTTGCCCACTTATTTCCTAATTTCAAGGTTAAGAAATCTATGCCCTATAACAAGATACCTGTTACCTAAGCCCTGCTTAATCTGCACGGTGTGGGTAATGCTTGTTATGAGGACAGGGTTGCAAACAAAGAAAGCTTTTCTCCGCCCTCCATCAGATGACGGAGCTGTCCTTCAAGGAAGGAGCCAGACACTTCCCCGGTCCTTGCCGGTGATGGGGTCTATAAGGAGGGACAAACCTGTTGATGAGGGGCTTGTCATAGCCATTCCTGTGTATCCTCTCTGTACTTCACCTAAAAATATGCCTGTTTTCCTCACTGTGTACACCTCCCGGGTGGGGGTGTATATAATCCATCTGGCTGCCTCCTGTTTTCTCCTGGGGGAGTCAAGACAGTAAACCCAACCCTCCCGGGAAGGGAAAAACAAATCATTCAGTGCCCATCTCAGGTGGCAGTCTGGAGCATGTACCTAAGCTAGTCCAGATATGCCTGCTGGGGGTGCAAGAACGAATACAAGTTCAAGCACGATTGCTCGGGCATGCTTTGAGGGAACAGGTCAAAACCTGCGAGTTTTAGAAAGCAGAAGCCCAAGTTAAGGAGTATGCTGGGCACACCTATAGGTACAGGTGCAGGCGGGTCAGCCAACCACCTGGCCTGTGAGACAGGACACACACACACACACACACACACAGGATGACAATTGTTTACAGGCAGTGCCTCTGGAGCAGAGTTGAAGTGGGTGTCTACCTGCTCAGAAAGGTGACCAAGAAAGTGGGGCAAGGCTGACACTTCTTACTCCGCGTGGTCCAGCGCGCACCCCCAGCCCAAGCGCCCTAAGGTCGGCCGCCCTCCCGGACGCCCCCTAACCCCACACACACCCGCCCTGACCCCGAGGTCTCACCAGAACAGCAGGTTGGCCCCGGCCAG
>NW_006294876.1:1862519-1884923 GCF_000327345.1 Myotis davidii | reverse complement strand
AACTGTGGGCAAGGTCCTCTGGCTCCAAAATGCGCTTTGGTCTGTGGGAGGTACTGGTGGCAGGTCCTGGAAGGAGGGACAGGTGAGCGGGGAGCTCAGAAGTCAGAACCCCCGCTTTGTGTGTGTCCAAGAGGTTTGGCAAACCTGGACTGTGCTCACTTCCCTGTCCCCGCAGGCGTGGGGATTGGAAAAGGCTGCGAGAGAGGGTGACAGGGAATCCTGAAACCTCGCATACCAGCCCTTGCTGGGCCCAGTACTTCTGCGTCAGTGTGGGGAGAGGGTAACTGTTTATGTTCACTTTTCACCATTTGCACTGTTTAAATGTTGTATTATTTAATCCCCTGGAGAACCAATTTGGCGCACAGCACACTCAGAGCTCCAGGACAGCTCCAGGGATCAGCTAAGCCTGGGCCCCAGCCTGTCACTAGACCCCAGGTCTTGCCTGCAGCCCCAGGGTCCTCAAACCAGTCTGGGAGGGGAAGTGTGTTGACCCCTTAGAGTAGACAGAGGGGTGCAGACATCAGATGGGAACTCAGCCCCACTCTCCAATGATCACCTGGCACAACCCCCTGATCAGGTGCCCACTTAGGGCCATCATCTGGCCCTGGCCCCTAATCACGTGCCCACTTCCAGCCATCAAGTGGCCCTGCCCCTGATCACATACCCACTTTAGGCCATCAGGTGGCTCCTGTCCCTGATTAGATATCCACTTCTAGCTTATAATGTGGCCCCCACCCCTAATCAACTATCCACTTCCGGCCTATCAGGTAGCCACGCCCCCTTGTTCTCCTGCCCACTCAGGTGTGACCACCTTGTCCCAAACCCTTGAAACCCGGGAAGGTTTCTGTTTCCCAGGTGCCATCTCCCTAGTTCGCAGGCTGACCCTGCTCTCACGCCTGTCAACAGTCCCTTTGCAAAAGTCCTCCCAAAAATCCTTCCTACTTGCTCTCTCTTTCCTGTGGGACTCTGACAGCTGGGATTGGAAAGGAGACAGGAGAGTAGTGGCTTGTCCAGGTTCTAAGCCCCCTGTTGGTGCTTTTCTCTAGAATAAAATGCCCCTCCCTCCATCCTGAGCGTTCTACCTGCGACAAATTAGGGCATCTTACATCCTCCTGGAGTCTCCTACTAGCAGGCAACCTGCTCTCACAGGTTGGATGGGGCTCATCCCCAGAACAACTAAAAAGCCCATTGGTAAGGGAGCCTCTGGGGAAAGTTCTATAATGTTCATCTGGGTGGTCATTGTATACATTTATCTCTCTGTGTATATATTGCAGATGTGTGCACTTTATTGTATGTATGTAACACCTTAGGAAGTATACTCCTTGACTTGACTCAGGCTGATTGAGCACCTACTATATTCCCAACACATTGCTAAGCTCTGTGGATATGGCTTCCACCCACCAGAAGCTCACATTCCAAGGAGGGGCCCAAACAATTGTGAAAATGGCTGTGATAGAAATGATCACTCTGCTAAGAGTCCTTACCTAAATCAAGCACCTGAAATTAGTCAGGTTTCAGGAGGCTGTTTGGCATAGATGACATCAGCCCTGGATTGTGAGGAGGAGGGAAGTAGGGAAGGGGTCGGGGGAAGAGGCAGTAATTTGTTTTGGGAGGTCAAGACGAGAGAGAAGGTGTGGAGGTGCAGGTGGAGGTGCGCATTTCCTTCTGTATATTTGCAGAGACCACCAAGGCCTTGAATGATCCACTCCTGGCCGGAAGTTGGGGTTTTAACATGAAGGCAATGCAGAGTCTCTGGGGTTTCTCACATGCCTTTGAAGAGAATCCTTCTGTCAACCCTAAAGAAAGTGGCCTGGCAGACAATGAGCGAACAATGTAGAAACAATTGGGGTTTTGTTTTGTTTTGTTTTGTTTTGTTTTGTTTTGTTTTGTTTTCAAAAGGAAAACTATCTTTTCCAGGTGTCAGGCCCTCCTCATGGCCCTAGTGGAGGAGCTTTGCAAGGAGAAATGATGCTACCCTGTGTAATCTGGCCTTTATTTAGCACTGGATACAAGCCAGGGGGTGCAATATTCTAAAATTTTCACTGGACTGCACAGCTGGAGGGGAGAATGTAGGGCAGAGGAGCTGAGGAACCAGACATCCGTATCATCTAAACCAGTGTGGCTATGCTTCCAGAAGCATGTCTGCAAGAGTCCTTCCGCCTCCCCCGAATTCTAATTATTGTCAGGATCTGCTGAAATAGGAAAAGCTGTTGACAAAAAAAGCTAAACTACATTTGTTCTATGTGGTTTGCAACCTTATTATCTCTATTTACTTGATAAATCTTCCTACCCACCTTTATGTGAAATATTTTCTTTCTCTCTCTGTTACAATGACCAAGGAAAAAAGTGCTACACTAAACTATTTTTGCATAAAAATGGAGCTAATTGCTCTCATTTGTCTTTTTCACCTCTGACCTCTAACTATTACTGACAAAGGAATAATGTCACCAGAGTTGACACTGGCATAGACTTACAAATGGGTGCTACTGCTGGGTGTTTTTTCTTTGTCTGATTATCTTTGTGATGCTTGAATAATTTATTCAGTGCAAAGACTACATAAACATGATGCTAATGATGATTAAAATAAACCTGGTCCCATATTTTCAAGAACATGACATGTTTAAAACTCCTGCTGGTGTCCTCGCTGTTTAAGATTCTCTTCTGAATTTTGCATCTCTGTATGTTGGCAACAGAGTGATTAACATAAATGAGCTGGATGATATAGATTTGACAATATATATCCGAACAAAACAAGGAAACAAGGGTGGGAAAGAGATAGCAAAACAGGGAGTGGGAGTGGGGACGGGGTAGAGATAGGAAACAGTTATAGCCACTGATTCTAAGAGAAAATATAGAAAATAACACAGCTCCAGCAAAGAAACTAAAAAGACACATAGGAACTCTTAAAAAGAGGCCACTCACCTTTCCCTTCCAAAAGTAGCTAGAAAGTTTGTAATAGGAGAGAAAAATAATGAATAATTAATTCCCATTCCAAGAGGCCAAATAGACCACATGAAGCTAAGCCTTAGAAGGAGACGGAAATGCCCCAGTATTATTTTTCTCCCTAAAATGTTCCATGTTAGAATTCGAAAGCAGGTCCATGACTTCTTAAATGAAAGGAGCCTTGCATACATGTTGTGTTGTTTGCTAGTCCTGCAGGGAGATTATTTTTATGCTGATAATTTTACGAAAGCAATTCTACTCTCCTGTTCTTCCCATATCCTCTATTCCTTTCCCTAATTTTCTTGTCACAGAGCCAAGAGAACCTAGGTAGTTCACTCTAAGCACAAATAAATAGGAACCTTACACAGCAGCCACCTGGAGGAAATGGAAAGGAAGACTGTGCCTGGTTTCCAAGGTCCAGCTCTCAGAAGGGTTGGCTGTTTCTGTTGGGGGATTGTTAGGGTCACCGAAAAAGGAATGCACCAAGCCCAAAGTGGTAAGGGATTATAAATTTATTGGGTCATTTGGAAACCAGATGGGCTGAGTCCCAAAATGGCACCAGCACCCAGGGATGGGGAGTCAGCGATTGTAAAGGACACTAGGCAGGCTTTTTTGAGTGGGAATTCTCTGGGTGGGGCTGGATCCTGGGCAAGTCCAGAGGGGAAAGTTACTGGTATTAGCAAATGGTACGTGGCCTAAATGAAAGGGAATGTTGGTTCTGTGCACCAGCTGTGTTCCCAGCGTAGGTATTGTGAAGCATGGTAGCAACCATCTGTAGTTTAACTTTAACCCTGCTGTTTGGCTTACATAAGCTTTGTTTAACAATGGATGGGTTATTTTGATTTTCTGAATTATATAAATCATCCCATTCAATTAAATGCCTTATTGATTATAATGTGAATATCCCATGGGTTGGGATCATACTGGTCTTAGAAAGCACATTCTTCTGTACCTGGGAAACAGGACAGCACAATTATCCGAAATTGTTTTAGTGACCACAGATAATGCGTTCCAGCTGACTCAGTGGTCCCACGACCAGGACAGCCCAATTACTCTAAATTGCTTCGATGGCTAGATAATGAATTCCTGACAACTCAATGGTCTCGAGACCCGAGGGCTCTAGATAATGTGTTTCTATCAACTCAGTGATCCGGAGACCAAAACTGTAATTTAGATAACATGCATAAGTTTAACCCAGGTTTTCAAGGGCTCTAGATAATGTGTTTATAACCTGCTGTTTCTGCTCCTGTAAACTGCTTTCTTGCAAACTAGGTTCCTCATTCCAGGCCCGAGGGCTCTAGATAATGTATTTCTGTCAATTCAGTGACCCGGAGACCCAAAACTATAATTAACATGCTTAATTCTGCTTCTGTAATCCGCTTTTTTTGAGCCAGGTTCCTCATTCCAAACCCTCGGATGTAATCAATACCTTGTACTTTTTGCCTATATAACCTTGCAGCTTCGACCATCTTGTTACTATGAGATTTGGGAAATGGCCCCTCATAGTCCCGGATTGCAATAAATGTGACTCTTTAATTCGACTTCTTGAGGCGTCCTTCTGTGATTCGCGGGGTGCATTACAACAATTGCTCCCTAATAACAGACAAGAGAGCTTTCTTAAGGCTTCAGAATGGTTAATTAGAGAGAATTCAGGCCACATTACAATAAGAATATATCCTGAAAAGGCACTATTTATCCACGAGCACACACATCAACACACACACACACACACACACACACACACACACACACACCATCGGCAAGGATGACTGCAGGACATTGACTTCCAACCCCTTCCCACGGGGCAGCAGTTACACTTGAATCAGCCGACCCGCCACTGTTCTGGAGGAGTTCATAGAGAGGACAGACCGCCTGTTGAACCACCTGCTGGAACCAGGCAATCGGAGCCTCCTCACCCCCTCCCCGTCCTTGGAATCTACATTCCTCCGACTGTTTCCAGAGTGGGAGCTGTTTCTAGGGCACAGGTTGAAAGAGTAAGGTATTGTTGAGACCATCTGGACTAAACCCTGTTAAAACCTGTGAAGAAACCCTTAAGATTCTGGCGGGCAGGTGTGGAGATCTCGTCTTGCAGCTGCCTTGTAGCTGCCTTGTTAACTAAGCCTGCCACCTCCCCCCCTGGATGGTCTGCACCCTCTGTGTAGGGGGCCAGTTTCAAATTTCACCCAGGGAAATCCTGAGGTTGCAAACCAACAACCTAGTCTGCTGCCTCTTCTTTTTTCTTTTTGATCCTGGTTCTGCCTCATTGCCCTTAAGTTTCATTCATGCCTTATTTCTGCATTCATTGATCATTAAACATTCATCAAAGGCTGCTTGTGGGGCTTATAGTAAGACAAGCAGGACTGCTTATTTCCCTCATGGTGCTTAGGTCCTGGACTAGGGAAAAGGAATCTGAAGACGGTGGCTGGGGGGAGGGAGCGGGGAGCATGTGCAGGGCCCCGGCAGGAGAGAAGCTGGCCTGGCGCCAGAAGAAACCACAAATAGTTCTGAATTCGGGGACAGCGGATGAGCAGGTAGGTGCTCAGAAGGGCCTCCTCTGTGTGCAGCTAAGGAGTTGAGCTTTGGGGCATTGGTGGGCTGTCTGCCGGAGAGTGAAGTGGCTGGTTTGTGTTTTAGGGAGATATCTCTGTTCAGTGGATTAACTGGAGCCGGGCCGAGATACGGGCACTTTTCCTTGTCATTCACTAGGATGGGAGAGGAGGAGGAGAGGTTTGGCTCATCCTAGGAAATGCCAGTTAGGCAGTAGGGTACAGGGGCCTGCAGCTCAGAGACCAGCAGGAGTTATGAACGAGAGATGGATGCAGGCAGGGGAATGGGCTGTATGAGAACTTGGTGGAGGGCAAGGCCCAGCTCAGATCAACTGCAGCGAGCAGAGAAGGTGATGAGACGTTTGGATAAACAGATCATAGGGAAGAGTGTTTTGAGTATCAGTCGCTGATTTAGGCACAATCTTATGAGGGGAGGGTGGAGGGGGAGAGTTCTTGAAGTTTGTGGGTTTCTTTGTTGTTTGTTTGTTTGTTTTTACCAAGGAAGTGACAGACTCCGCACACCAGCCTCCTGAGGGCCCAGGAGTGAAGCTGACTTCCCTGGAGGGAGTGAGGGAGTGAAGCTGTCATGTGATTGTCTCTGAATCCAGGCCTCGGAATCAGGCCTCCACTCTCAAGGGCATTTATTTTCTAAGTTAAAATTAGATAGTGGAACAGAATGGAGTAGCTGGGAGACTTCCATCCCACAGACATCCCTTCAGAGTGTGTATTTGGCTTGTCATCTCTTACTAAGTTTAGTTCGTTAGAAATTAGGCACAAAACACTGGTGCCCCTTTAGGCTGGGCAACGGCCAAAGGCCCTGTTGGGAACACACATTCAGGCTGTGTCACATGTTATCCTCATAGCAGTGCTTGAATGGGCACAACTGGTGATGTTCATGGGGACCCTTCAGCTTTGCAAAACTCAAGTGTCTTCTGAACCATCAAAGGAATATTAAGGTTCTATTTAATATAGTCCAAAGTTCAGTCTACAGTAAATCCTCACTTAACATCGTCAATAGGTTCTTGGAAACTGCTACTTTCAGCAAAAACAATACAGAGTGAAACCAAGTTTCCCACGGATTAACTCATACAAACAAGAGTTAAGTTCCTATGGCATATTTCTGGTTGCATAACATAACATCATCAAACTTTTAGATAAAGACCCAAAACACTTCAATATTAGACAGTGCAATCAATGCTAGCTATTCTTACATTTAAGAAAGATGAATAAAAATAACTAAGATCATTATTCCAACCATCTATTCCCGCTCTGGGTCGAGGGTGACCGGAACCTCTCCCAGCAGCTCAAGGAGCAAGGAGGAACCCAGGCTGGATGGGACTCCCTTCCATCACAGGGCCTCTCACTTCCACACTCACTCAGACTGGACAACGGGCACACATCCATTCACCTCATATGCACATGTCTGGGATATGGGAGGAAATCCATGCAGACATGAAGAAAACAGAGAATGCAAAAACCACACAGACAGTGGCCCTGGACAGGAATCCATTTTTTTTTCTCATCAACATTATAGCAAAATGACACTGAACTCAACAACATAGGTGAGGACCTACTATATTTGCATGTGGGCCAATTTATTGAAAATTGATGGTTTTTCTCTACCCTATTTGCACTCATTCCTGCCCTAAACCAGGTCCTCTGGTGTCACAAGCAGAGCTATCCAAAATAAAAATTTAAAGGCCACTGGAGCTCATTCTGGGTTGCCTGTAAAAGCCTCTGGCTGGGGCCGAAACCGGTTTGGCTCAGTGGATAGAGCGTCAGCCTGCGGACTGAGAGGTCCCAGGTTCGATTCCGGTCAAGGGCATGTACCTGGGTTGCGGGCACATCCCCAGTGGGGGATGTGCAAGAGGCAGCTGATCGATGTTTCTAACTCTCTCTATCTCTCTCCCTTCCTCTCTGTGAAAAATCAATAAAATGTATTTTTTTAAAAAAAAGCCTCTGGCTGGGACGGAGGCCTTTCTCCTTTCTCAAGGAGAAGATGCCTGTGAATCAGGGACCCACAGGTTCAGAGGCTCCTGCTTCCATAGCCAGCTTCCCGTGGGCCCCCCGATTTCTCAGACAGTGCCAAGCAGCTGATTTCTCAGACAGTGTCTGCAAACTGCTGGCACCCATGCACCTACCTCTGTTTGTTCTCCCATTGACGCCGTTGCTCTGGATCTCACCCTATAAGGAACAGAGGACAGAGTTGGAAAGGAGGAGCTCCTTTCCCAGGAATGTGCACCCTAGTGGGTCCCAACCAGCTGCCTGGCCCTAAACACACCTTATGAATTAAGCCTGCTCTTTAGTTTATACCATATGGGGTAGGGGAGGGAGGTGTCTGATTCCTCACAAGCCTGATGGAGGAGGACAGGTAGAGATAAAAAAGAGTGGCATTTACAACTTCCCTGTCAACTGCAGTCACCCATAGTGCCCAAGGCAAGAAATATGCGAGTGAGTTTGCTTCTGGTCTCTCCTTCATTCCGTCTGCAGTAACCATATGTCAGGTTTGCCCACCACGGTCCTGGTTTATGGCTGCTGTCTGGCATGCTTATTTATGGCACTTCGCTTTTCCTTCTCAAGGGTGTCCTGGTCTGGATGATAAATTATATGCACTGCCTATCCATCTCCAATCTGTCAGCAACTACGGAGGATCCCTCCTCTTAAACACTCCCATGCCTACATCCCTGTTCTTAGTCTTAGGGCCGATATCGCTGTTCAAGCTTTATCACTTGGTGCCCGTCTAAACCGTGGCAGCCTCGTACCTCCTCCCCTTCCAATCCACCTTGCTCAGCCCTCCTCTAAAACATAGCTTTCAGCCCTGGCTCGTTTGGCTCAGTGGATGGAGCTTTGGCCTGCGGAATGAAAGGTCCCCCGGGTTCGATTCCAGTCACGGGCACAAGCCTGGGTTGCAGGTTCGATCCCCCGTAGGGGGCGTGCAGGAGGCAGCCGATCGATGATTCTCATCACTGGTGTTTCTATCTCTCTCTCCCTCTCCCTTTCTCTCTGAAATCAATACAAATATATTTTAAAAATAAAAATAATAATAGTAAAACACGGCTTTCAACATGTGACACCCACCCAAGCACTTAGGACAATGCCCAGTTACCTAGTGCAGCTAAACCTAAATAATTATAAACCGCCTTCATCTCTTTCTAAAAGCTTTAATTCTCTTTAGGCAGATTAGCTGCTCCCTGATCTAAACACTCAACTGTAGTCAGATTAGTTCTTCACTAAGCCCACACCCCAAGCAAACTCTCACATCCATACCTTGGCTCTCACTTTCAAACCTTTCCTATCTCTCCAAGCCCTGGCTCTCCCCTCCGCAGCCTGCTCACTACTCTCCCATCGACCCTTGCTCAAGTGGAAAGAGCATGGGTTTCATAGTCAGGAAGATCTGAACTTGACCCAAGTGTCCAGGCACCAACCACTGTCTCATTGATCCTGAGACACACGTTTCCCTCCCCACATTAACATACCTGAGAATGACATGTACTTTAACATCTACGGCATCTTAGACCCACTAAAATATACTAGCACTCTGACTTTGTGTTGTAACACAGTCCCTCTGAGTCTTAGTTCCCTCATCTTTTAAAACAGGAATGATTCCTGGTTCTCAAGGCCATTGTGGGAATTACCTGAGATAAATGCAGTGGATACTCAGGGGGAAAGTATCTCTGAGGGAATCTGGATTCCATGCCCAGCCTTTTGGGAATGGTTGCCCAGTATCTCTTGGGAAGACCTGTACCACATGGAAAAAATGTTGCAACAGATACCAAAGTTTGTACCTAATAGAATTACATAAAAATTCCCTGCAGTGTGCAGAGTGAGAAAGACCTGGGTGGCTTAACCACAACACTCCAGTGAAAATTCTGCTCAGCTAAAGGGGACATTTCTCCAGCGGCAATGGATGAAGTAGCTTTTTGTTGGAGATGTTATTTGCATGGAGAAAACGACAAAAGCAGTGTTGTCCTTAATTTGTTCTTAGGTAGCAAATCTTCAAAAGCTAATTCTATGTCAAAAGTCCACAAGTAGTTTCCTTAACATTGGGTCAGAGTTGGGTGTTTTAATGTTGTTCGGTTGGACAATTGCCATCCCTGGTGAGATGTCCTTTCCTTTCTTATGAAACTTTGCTCACTCCAAGAAGCCTGGCAGCCAGCTCCCCTGGGGCACAATCCAGCTAACTGGCAAGGGAACCTGCCTCTCTCCCAACCACATCAGCAACCCCAAACCCAGATCATCGAGGCTGGTGTTTACCTCTTGCTTGTGGACCTAACGCTGGTTTTCAGTGAAGGGCACTAGAACATGGGATAAGGGAAGTGAAGAACCCTGTGGTGCAGGGTTTGAGTGGGAGTTCTCAGTAAGTATGAAATCATAACCCCGTATTCTAGCTCTGAATAACTGAAAGAGCTTAAAATCCATGACACCCCATGGCGATGAGCTAACTTGGGGAGCAGGTGCTGGTTTCTGGCTATTTCCTATCAAAAGGAACCAGGGCTCCTTAGGGAACTAGCTGATAATAAGTCTGAGTTAGGAGCATTTGGTGTACTAGAAAGCAAAGGCATGTGTAGAGATTATTCACACTCCATGTCAAAAGGACACAGAAGCCAGCTCAAAGGGGATCCCACTGACCAAATCTGGGGAACTTTGGGGATCAAAAAGAATAATCTTGTTAAATGGTAATACATTGAGTTAAAAAAAAATCCCGACTCTGTTGTGATTCTCAAAAGAGAGGAAAAGCTCTGCTTTACAAAAGATTATAAACTAATAAATATAGACTACACTAAATTATAGATTTAGGCAATGATCATCAATGAATAACATGACTTATTGGGAAAAAGACTAGGGAAGAGAGTGTCTACACAATCTCACAGGTTACTTATGCATTGCTCATACATTATGTCAGTCCCCCCTTATCTGCATCTTCTCATGCTTGGCTTCACCAGTATCGGGGCAATTGGACCTTACGAGTTCTCTGATCGAATGCTATGGGAGGGACACAATAAAATGTATTGGAAACATTTTACTTGAATCAATTCCTAACAAAAACAGAGGAATCCAGAAAGAAGCATGTTCTGCAAGTCTATTGACCTAGACCTTCAAAGTGTGTAATATCAAGAACAGAGGAAGAGTTTGAGGAAAATAAAGAGGTATAGCAGCCAAATCAGGGTGTGAAATTTGATCAGATTCTGGGTGGGAAAAAAAAGCTATCAAGGACATTTGGAGAGACATTTAGGAAAATCTAAGTCCAGACTGCACATTAGATAATCTTGTTGAATTAATATTGCTTTTCTTGGGTGAGATAATGGTGCTATGGTGGTGCAGGAGAACGCCCTTCTCCTGAGCGAAGCAAGATGCAACACTTAGGGCTGAAAGCCATGGTAGCAGCCATCTGCTTTCAGCAAAAGGGAAGTGTATATATATATAGACAGATAAATAGAGAGAGGAAACGGGTGTGGCAAGATCTTGGTGAATGTATGTGAGGGGTATCCGGGTGTTCTCTGAACTTTCCTGTGGGTTTGAAACATGTTAAAACAACGAAAATGTTTTTAGAAGACTTAATGAAAAAATAGAAAATAAGTTTCTTAAAATAATAATATTTAAAAAGACAGTTCTCTTCAATTTGTTTTCCCCCCGAGACATTTCTCCTTTCCATGAACTCTTGCTTGGCTTAAAATCATTGTAATACCACTTAGCACAGGAATTAAAATGATGGTTGAAATACTGTAGCAACAGGAAATGAAATATTTCTATTTTCTCCAGAGAACAGGAACTTATCTCTTTAATTCAACCTTTTAATACTGAGCATCATCTATATACAATTTCCTATGAGAGGCACCATGAGAGATATATAGATGAACAACAGTATGGTTTCAGCCTTGAAAGACTTAAAATCTAACACAGAAATGAACTCAGCAAACATTTTTTGAGAGATTATTATGAGCTAAACAAATGGCAGGACTAGGATTCTAATTATGTATAAAACAGTCCCTGCAATATAGAACCCCTTGTCTTTTGGGAAATAGAGACACATTAATTTCAATACAATAAGACAAGATTTATTAAAAGATCAGGTTCTAAAAATTATGACCCAGCAATCAGGGACAACTTCAGAACAAAGAATACCTCTGATCTAGGGCTTCAAGTGTAGGTCACAGTATTTTCAAGACAAATTGGTAAGCATTTCAAACAAATGGAACAAAATGTGCAAAAGCATGTAGGTGTGAAATGGGCATGACATATTTGGGAATCTGTAGTTAAATATAGGTAGAACTGAAATGTAGGGTATTTATAGAGGGGTAAGAGAGATGAAGCTAGAAGTATAACATGGGCTACTTGATAAAGAGCTTTTATCTTATAATAAGGAGTTTGAACTATACCCTGTAGGTGATGAGAAGACTTTGGAGGTAAGTGACATGATCAGATTCTTATCTTAAAAAGATAAACTGGTAGTGGAGTGGCAGGTGGATTGGAGGAAGTTGAGGCAGAGAGACTAGGTAACAGGCATTGGTAATAGTCTAGGTGAGAGATGCGAAGAGCCTAAACCAAGACAGGGACATGAAGACAGGGTAGACGCAAGAGACGTTTTTTAAAAATACATTTTTATTGATTTCAGAGAGAAAGGGAAAGGTAGAGAGAGATAGAAACATTAATGATGAGAGAGCACAGGGGGTGAGCGGAGGGGAGGGCACCTGTTGCATGTGTTGAAAGGGAAGGTCAGCTTCTGACCCTCTTTGAGCAGAAGCAGAATCAGCAGAGCTCACCTGGACTTAATAGTCACTACTCACATGAAGCCAAGTTGTGCCTCCTTCCAGATCCTTGGCCATGTCCAAGTTACTGAGTTTGCTAAATAAATACCATATAAATAATTTGTTATTATAATGTCATTTATTAAGCTTTAATGATATAACTGAGAAAACTAACGTTATCCTACATACATACTGTGTATCTTCAGACATGTAGTTATAGATTCTGATTTAAGTTCACTCAAAATTAGTTCAAAAGGTGGGATTCCATGGAAGAATGAATGTTAAATCGTAAGTGACATGCACTAAGGCCAAGCAAGTCTGACCTGGCAATGACACAACATCTGGCACAGCAGCTGCAGTTGGACCACCACTTGGTTGACTCTGCCGTAGTCTACTGGATGTGGTGTTTTGTTTTGTTTTTCAGGGGCAAGACTTACAAGGCAGCATGATGGGGCCTTACCCTGAATCTTCTTTAGGGATCACTAATTTCTGCTACTCCTCCCAGGACGCCACATCAGTTTTGATTCACCATCTTGGTCATGGAGGGGATTCTTTTCAGAGCACTCGTGGCCCTCTGCAATATGGTAGTCTTGCCCCAAGCCAAGGAATCAATGCGAGGTTGTGCAATAGCAACTATTCCCATTATACATTTGGGCCTGGGAAAGACCACCAGGTGGGGCCAGAGTCTTAGTGGACCCGTTGCAAGTTGGATCTGGGCCAGATCTCCATTTATTACCTCCTAGCCCCAACATTCCCGCACTCAAACAGAGGCCATGGTAATGATTAATGTCTCTAGGTATTAATGTCCACTAAGGCCTTGCCCAACAGTCATCAAGATGCTTGGGTATTTCTCAGAGTTCAGTTACCAAGTAGAGCTCCTTGGTGAAGGACTGGGAGACCGAGGAGCAGATACACTTGTGTGGTGTTGCAGGGTTCTTCCTCTCAGGGAAATGGTCTTTTCTTCAATGAATGGGCTTGGGTCCAAAACTTACCTCAGGCCTGGAAACTGGGTAAGGGATTGTGACTTTTAATTGGGGTGGTGGTCCCCCCAGCCTCCTGACTTCTTCTGATTGTATGGGTTGAGCACTCTCTTATTGGCTAACCATCAGTTTTGCCCCTAGGGATGCAGTCAGTAACTACAGGATTTTGAGTGAAATCCCTTGAATGTTTTTTTTTTTTTGGTTGGGAGCAGAGTCTTCATGAATATTTCTTGGCCAGAGGGGCACACTGTGGCAAATGACAGTCAGCTGTCCACCAAAGCTTCGTCCTCCCCTGTACTTACTGTAGAGTTGTTTTTGAAAAGATGGTTTCTGTTTCAGATCTTAGCTATTGTAAGTAACACTGCTGTAAACATAGGGGTGCATATATTCTTTCTGATTGGTGTATCGGACTTCTTAGGATATATTCCTAGCTGTGGGATCACTGGGTCAAACGACAGCCCACGTGCCACTTAGTAGATGAATAGATTAAAAAACTATGGTACACTTACACAATGGAATACTATGAAACAATAAAAAGGAGGATCTCTTGCCCTTTGAGACAGCATGGAGGAACCTGGAGAGTATTATGTTAAGCGAAATAAGCCAGTTAGAGAAAGATAAGTATCACATGATCTAACTCATATGTGGAATTTAATGAACAAAACGGATCCAGAGACATTGAAACATGCAACAGACGGATGTATGTCAGAGGGAGGGGCCAGGAAGAGATTAACCAAAGAATTTATATACATACTAGAAGCCTGATGCATGAAATTTTTCTAATCTTCAACCAGCCAGGCATTGAACTCAACCTAGGTATGTTCCCTGACCTAGAATCGAAACCTGCAAACTTTTGGTGTAGGGGATGATGTTCCAACCAACTGAGCCACTCGGTCAGGGCTGAGCAGTCATTTTGAGTATGGGCCTCTGTACTATGCACACCTTGCAGACCTGCTCAGGTTTTCTGGCCTCACGGTTCCCAGGCTCTCAGGGCCAAGAAGGCTGGCCGACTCCCTGTAGGTCTGTAGCGTTCCACCCTTGAGAAGTCAGGCTGTGTATGTGGTGTCTCTGGATCCACCTGCCACAGACTTAAAGGAAATGCTCCCCTACAGGATGTGGGCATTAATTTCCTACTGTTGCTCCACCAAGTTACCACAAACTCAGTCGGTGAAAACAACCTAAGTGTATTTTCTTCCAGTTCTGGAGATCAGAAGTCTGCAAAGAGTCTCACAGGGCTAAAAGGAAGGTGTCAGCAGGGCTGGTTCCTTCTGAGGGTTTACAGGGAGAATACATCCCATGCCTCTCCCAACTTTGAGGCGCCAGCAGTCCTTGGCTTGTAGCCCCTTTGCAACCTTTATTTTGTAACATCTCCTACTATGAGAGATCTTCTGTCTCTCTTATAATGTGATCCCATTGGTCCCACATGGATAATCCAGGCTAATTTCAAAATCCTCAATTTGATCACATCTGCAAAGTCTCTATTGCCAAACAAGGTAACATTCAAATCTTTGGGGGCCGTTATTCAGCTGGCCACAGTGTGGGACATGGCTTCGTAGCTACGTGGCCTTTAAAGGCACCAGATGATGTGAAAATGTGAAATCTCACATAGTGAAATTCAACCAATGGGAAACAGGAGACCGGACCAAGCTAGGAAGAGAAATTTCGTTTCTTTCCTCTCTGGAGGACTGCTCAGAGGTGGGACTTCACCACAGCCTGTGTAGAGATATCCCATGTGGCCACACACATGCTCCTGCTGAGCCACTGGACTGGGACTCAAAGCAGTGGCTGGCATGGAAATACATCACTTCGCATAGCTTCCTACCCTTGCTGCCCAGGAATCGCACTTCCCAAAGCATCAGCAGTTAACCTCTATTCTCTAGGGCAGCCGTGGGCAAACTACGGCCCGCGGGCTGGATCTGGCCCGTTTGAAATGAATAAAACTAAAAAAAAAAAAAAAAGACCGTACCCTTTTATGTAATGATGTTTACTTTGAATTTATATTAGTTCACACAAACATTCCATCCATGCTTTTGTTCCGGCCCTCCGGTCCAGTTTAAGAACCCATTGTGGCCCTCGAGTCAAAAAGTTTGCCCGCCCCTGCTCTAGGGAAATCTCAGCTGGGGTGGCCGACAAATTGAAAATCATTTACTCCTCCACTTATTTAAGAAGAAATCACTGGTACCTACTATGTTCAGACACAGTTCTAGTTAAGAGTGACAGTAATCCATACAAAAAGATTTCTGCTCTCACCCAGCTTATGTTTCCACTGGGAAAGGCTTAACAATAGACAATTGAACAAACAAGAAACATCACTCAGTGGCAAACGTGGGGATGCGATAAAGACTAGCTGTTTTATATTTGAGGGTGTGGAGGTCCTTTCTGGAGAGGTGCCAGTAAAGCTGAGGCCTGGATGACAGTCACTGCACAGAATCAGGGGAGAGAGAAGTGCCTTTAATGTCAGGTATCATTTTGCGATCGATGTGTTTCTCACATGGGTGATTCCAAGTAGCGAGCTCTGGGTGAATAGCAGCAGAAATTTGCTTTTAAAAAATTCATGACTCTACCAAGCAGAAGGCCAGATGGTTTAAAATACGAAATAAACATTTCCGGCAGAAGCTCTTTACTCGCCCACAAATGGGGCTTTCTTTCTGTCACAAAGGGCTGCATTTTGTTTTATTTTAGAAGTTATTTTTTTTACTACATTTTACACTCAGTGTCATTGAAGAGGAAGATCCATGAACTTAGAAGCTATATGTCATCAGCCGGGTAACAAATAAGTTGGGTTATAAACCCATTTCCTTTAAGTGGCAACATATTTTTGTTTGTGTGGGTTTTTAAATATTTTTATTGATTTCAGAAAGGAAGGGAGAGATAGAAACATCAATGAAGAGAAAGAATCATTGATTGGCTGCCTCCTGCACACCCCACTCTGGGGATGGAGCCCGCAACCCAGGCATGTGCACCAACCGGGAATCAAGCTGTGACCTCCTGGTTCATAGGTTAACGCTCAACCACGGAGCCATGCCAGCCAGGCATCATATTTTTGTTTTTATGAGGAGCTGACATTTGTATCATAGTATTTTTTGTTTCATTTCATTTCAATTGCTTTTGCAGATCAGTTTACATCTTAGTTCCGACTGAAGCATACAGGAGATGTCATGGGCTTTGACATCAGACAAACCTTGTTTCTTCAGATCTTCTCTTAGATATTAAATGTTTTTTTATAACATTCTCAAAGGTATCATTTAAAAAATTATAATTGGTTGTTGCTGCTATGTAGAAATACGTTGGTTTTTATTTGCATTTATTTACTTATTTTTTTAATTTAAAAAGGCTAGCTAACTGGAGGATGAGAGACCACATGGAACAGAGCTCAGCCATCTGATCTGGGGCCCTAGACACATGAGAAAGCCACGTCAAGGTCAACACAGTTGACCTGGCCGCAGCTGAACTGGAGCTGAATGCCCGGCTGAGCCCAGCTCAAATAGACAACCTAGAGAATTAACATGTTTGTTGCTTTAGCCACTGAATTTTTGAGTGATTTGTTACACAGCAAAGCTGTTACAGTAAGTTAAATTTTCTAAATCTCAGAAAGCTGTGAACAATAGGTTAGCACCTACATCATGCTTACTGTGAGGATACAATGAAATGATGGTCATACCACCCCTGGGACAGCCTGAAACAATGTGTGCTGAAGAAATGGTCATGATGCCGTTGGCCACAATGGAGATGGTCAAAGGAAAACACATGACAATGTCAGAAGTCATACTTAGGAATCCACACTCTGCTCATTTTTGCCTCATGGATTTTCTTCATTCAGTTGTGCCACTGGCATGTGCTCTCACTGCAAATCTGCATTTATGTTTTGTTTTGTTTTTTCCTTTTTAGCGCAGTATTCTCCTTTGAAAACTCTCCTCCTTGCTGTCTTGCTATGATACAATCAACTTCTAGTTCCATATATTTTTATCTTTTACCCTCAACGAGGCTCTAAACAACTTAAGACAGTTCTTATGGTTCATTTGCAAACTCCACAGAAATATATATTTTAAATATCTGAACAGCAAGAATTTAGTAAGTATGTAGCAAGAGTTAAATGGCTATGGTTGGTGTTGATCCTTGGGGTTATCTCTAATAACGAGGCCTATTCAATTTCAGTGTCAAGTTATAAAGTAAACGTATGGAGAACAATTCCCCCAAGAGATCAAAGTTACAGAAATGACTCGTTTTCTTTTCTGGCGCGTCATGAGGAATCATGAGAACTCTAATCAGGCAACTGGTTCCCACCAAGCAAACATCTGGGTGCCTCAGGGGTAACAGACCCTGTTTATGTCTCAAACTGCAAATCAACTATAATCCTGTTATTACTTGAAAGAGAAAACAAAGTCCCTGGGAAAACTAAAGATAGGGACAAAATATATACTTTGAAACCTCTTCAATTTTCTCATGTAACTTTCCTCCCCACTCAAAGTACTTAAAGCTTTATGAGTGTCTTTTTCACTTCTGAGGTTTTTTACTTAAGACATTTCCTTCTGAAGATGACTTTTTGTTTTAATTGAAAAATTACTTATTGGTGCCACCTTTCCGTGGTGTAGGGCCAAGCTCCCTCCAGCAATAGGTCCGACCACGCATCTTGTTCCAACTCTGCACACACTGACGTCTCCTTGGAGCTTGAAATGAGCCACGGCGGGAATACTGACACCACGGAAACCAGCAAACACCACGAAGCAGGAGGATTTATTTCCCCCTAGAGAAACCCTGATGAACCCTCACCAGTGCATCGCGGCCGGAGCTCCACCTTCCGGGGAATTACCGCTCTCGACTTCTTGAATACAGACGCCGGGTTTCACCAGGAGACATCAGTTAGCATCCTCACTGCTGGGCAGCTAATACCCAGTTTTGGGGGGGGCTGATAAAATAAAGGATGAAATGACAGTGTGTGCTGTTGAGTCAGTCAGTTTGGCTGAAATAGGAGGGAGGTGGAGTGGCAGGAAACCAGGGTCGAGGCAGCCAGGGCAGAAAACACAGGGTACTGTAGTACAGATTACCATTTTGGGGAGAGAGTAATAGGTCTGAGTAGGAGAGGCATATATTTGGATTTGTGTTTTATACTAGTAAAGATCCCTTTGGGCATCTGGTCTATGGAGAATAGCATTTATGGGGGGCTGAGGGGCACAAAGGTGGAATCATGTGAGATCAATGAAGATGCTACTTGGGGCCAGGGCAACGGAACTGCAGCATGGCCCTGACTCCTGCTGCATGCCATCTCCAACTCCACACCTGTGCTTGTCCTCCTTTGGGGCCCTCCTTTTCCTTTGCCATATTGCCAGACCAGCTCAAGGTCCACCGCCCTTCACCTGTGATTTCCTCGAACCCTGCTTTTACCTTCTCAGCTTTCTTGGAGTCATGCTCCGTGCCTACAAGAGCAGTCGAGACATCTACATGTCTGTTTTCAGACCAGTGACCAAGGGCATGAAACACCCTGAAGCCCAAAGCCTTAAACCCCAAACCAACAACAACAAAAAAGATCCCATATGAATTGAGAGCCGCTCGGATAAAGAAAGCACACTGTCCATTAGCTAATATCTTTTATTGTCAGACTTTCTTGTAGCCAACAAACGATGATTTCACTTTCACATGGCTGTCCGTGAGGGATAAGGCATTATTTTTTTCTTTGTGGGTAGACTTAGTTGGCCTAAGGCTTTACAACTTTTCCATATGAAAATAAAAGTCCAAGACCAGATTATTTTTCTTCTGGTCACAAATGCTGATTTATTTACAGGCGCCTTTTCAGACCACCATTATAAACTTGAGATAAAATTTGTCATTATAGTAAAGCCTCAGCATTTAATGTCACGGTCCTTTAAAGAAGCGGCTCTCAACCTGTGGGTCGCGACCCCTTTGGGGGTCAAACGACCCTTTCACAGGGGTCGCCTAAGACCATTGGAAAACACATATATAACTACATATTGTTTTTGTGATTAATCATTATGCTTTAATTATGTTCAATTTGTAACAATGAAATTGGGGGTCACCACAACATGAAGAACTGTATTAAAGGGTTGCGGCATTAGGAAGGTTGAGAACCACTGCCTTAAAGACTTGCACACGTAGTTCACCTCTGGGGAGTACAGCACTTCTCCCCGTATTCCACGTGGTTATATGTGATCTACCCGGAGCCATATGAGCAAACTTTCAAAGAAACATTTTTTAACTTAAATCTTTTAGAAACTCAAGACTCCAAAAAGACTTCATATAGTTCTAAAAACAGCCCTAGAGCCAGCTGTTTAAGAGTGGTTTATAAATAGTTATCTGCAGGCTGCATATCTGTTTATAACACAGCAGACACAGAATGCAGACTTTGCTACATGAATAACAAAACTGAGTCCAAATGCGGCTTTCGAAATATAGCAAAAACAGGGGGAAATCCGGGATTCGGTCTGTTAATATCACCACCTTATAAAGTAACAATTGGAGACTATAACTCTGAACTATTAAAATATACAGACAGACTGTTTACACCATTGCACTTCCTTCTTCCCTTTGCTTTTAATACTCTTGAGACAATGATTAAAGTGATGGGTTTATGAACACATGCATGCACAAGCAAGCACATATACTTAAAAGATGAAACAAAGAAAAAAAAGTTAATACGCGTCTTCCAGGAAGGCTGCCAGCAGCACTCCGACTAAAATACACTGTCCCCTTGTGCTCCCCGTCCCCCTCCCCACTCCCTCACCTTCCCTCAAAGTCGGGAAATCAGGCGGGGAGGTTAGTGCATAGTTGATGGATAAATGCCCCCCCACTTCCAAGCTTTGCCAGTCTCCCCAACAAGGCGGGGAGCATTCCCCTCAGTAGCACAGTGAAGGTCCATGAGTGTTGCTCCACAAGTTAAGGCACTTCTGGCTGCTTTGGCGGCGACGTGGGTATGTTTCCTCGCTCTTTGTTAAGGCATATGTCATCTAAGAGTAGTAAAGCTTTGGAAATCGGGTTAAGGTTGACAGCTTCATACATGATCACTGAAGTGGATGGGGCGAAAGGTCCCTCGGAGACACCTTCCTTCCGGAGGCTTCCAGAGGGCCTGGCACCTCTGCCCTGGGCTTGGCACGCAGGGACCGGCCCAGGCCAGAGGGGGGCATGTTCAGAGACTGAAGACACACAGACTCCCGCCTGGGTTCACCTGGAGCTGCCCTGGCTGCTGACGGAGCGTGAGGTGCTGTAGCGCTTCTTCACGATCATGCTGATGTAGGCTTTCATGAGCTTGGCCACGTCCACCACCTGCCCGGGAAGCAGATCGGCACAGGGTCACCAGTCTCTGCCGGGCCAGCGGGCCCAGCCCAACAACCACACGTCCTCCCCGGAAAAGCCACCACCAGCCTGCTGTGCAAATCCACAGCTCGAGTTTTGTATGAAGCCACAAGTTTACCTGCTTTTACCTATTCCTAGTCAGGGAGCAGGGGAACTGTGGCTTTTCCAAACAGTGTGCACCACCTGGTGGTTCTTGCAGGCAAAAACGACAATTTTGCTTAATGTGAAATCGTCGGACTTTGCACATTAAAAACAAATAAATAAACCTGATGATGCTAAAGTTGGTATCACCAGGGCTGGGCTTTCTCTACCCACTTAAAGTAAGGGTAAACGACAGAGCCCGCAGTCATGGCTGTGAAAGACTGCACCGTATAGTTCGAGTCAACGCCTCATGGTGCAACTGAGGAGACAGAACTGAGACTCCAAGGGTCGGGCAGAGAGCGGCAGGCGTCCAGCTCTGCTCCATGCCTGTGCGAGCTCGAATTAGCTCCTCCCACCCCCTTTGGCCCATCGTTTCTCATGGCTGGCCTGGATCCCTGCTGAGACATCCTCACTGGCTTCCACTTCCCGGTTCTCTCTTTCCTGCCAACCAACCCCATCCCACATCGCTGCTTGTCATCGCTGTCCTTACTTCATGCACAAAGACCTCAGCACAGTTCCCTGCTGTCCACTGGAGTCGACCAAACCCTGCAGCCTGGCACCCAAGACAGTCTAGGCAACGGCCCCCGACCTCTCTCCATCTCAGTTGGCCTCATCTAGCTCCTGTACCACATACTTGGCCTGACTGCTCCTTCAAGCACTCCCCTCCCTCCCAGCACTTAACAGCCAGACTGGCAGCGGAGATTCATCTCCATTCCCTGCCTCCACTTGTAGGCAGCTCCCTATGTGGAGACTTCAACAGGCTTCTTGTACCATCATTATTATTACAGTGTAAGCTTTGGAGCGGACAGCACACATATTTCAGGCATTTTTGATGACTCTGTGAGCCAGAATTAGCTCTGCCCAGGATGGCCACATCCCTGCCTTGCTCCTGCTCCGTGGACACCAGAGCCGAGTGTTACTGCTCTTACTCGCTGCCATCAGCATCTACTAATCTTCACAAGACTATCGCCAAACGATGTTTTTTCTTCTTGAACATCCGTATCATTTCTCTCTCTCTTCCTTTCCTCCCTGATACAAGGGAACCAGGTTTCTCTGTTGCAGAGGTATACAGAAGAAATTTGGGATTATCAGATTTCAGCCTGGGAGGAACCTGAAGCTGGGTAGGGACCATCACACTGTGCTTTCCCATGCCTTAGTAAGAAATACTCAAATAAAACTACTTGGTCAAAGGCATCAGGAAATGGCGCATTGTTTTTCTATTTTTTCAAGGCCATCGTTTGCCTCTTACCTCGCTGGTTTCAAAGAGCAGCTCCCGCTCATCCACCACGATCTTGTACGTGTTGGCCAGGGGGGCCCCAAAAGAGAGGATGTGTTCATACTGGAAGACTTCTAAGGGTCTCCCCTCCCCACGCTTGTAGACGGAGACAGCGTCTGCACTGACGCCCAACCACAGGTCCTGGGGGAAGCCGCCTTCCTTGCACTGCGGACAAGAGTCAGTGTTAGGGTTAGATCAGGAAGCAAGTAGAAGCACAGCACCCAGAAAACAAGACAGGCTTTCAGGCAGCCTCTGCACAGAATGCGGAACACAGGCAATGCCCATTTAGGCCAGGGAACGGGGACACGAGAAATGGCATCTCTCTGACAAAGTCTAGGACCACAGAGGGACATTCTTTAAATCACTCTGTGCTGAACAGTTTTGGCTTCTTGTGAGGAACACATGTCTTGACAGGGGGCAGCAGTGACCTGCTGTGCTGCAGTGGCCGATCTCCCTGGGCAATGACA
>NW_006294876.1:1813098-1862101 GCF_000327345.1 Myotis davidii | reverse complement strand
GGGTAGGGAAAACAACAGGGGCTGATCCGAACCAGTACAGTGACACCAGCACACACACGAGTGACACCAAGAGGAGCCACTTGGACAAAGGACCTGATTTATCCTCAAAAACCAACATAATCCAATCAACCAACCAACCAACCAAACCAAAGACAGCATCCCATGAAAAGCCATGAAGGGATCTTGAAATATAAAATCAATCTTTAGATGTTTACACTCTCACTTAAAGGTTATCAGATAACATCCTGAATTGTGGTAAGAAAAATGGAAGCCCATCTGGACCCAGGACTGGTAAGCTTATGTTAAGGGACAGACAGTAAATATTTCAGGATTATTGGCTACACGGTCTCTCCCACAGCCACTCAGTTCGGCCACTTTAATGTGAAAGTGGCCAAAGATATATAAAGCATGGCTATGTTCCCATAAAACTTTATTTAAAAAAAAAAAGGCAGCCCTGGCCGGTTTGGCTCAGTGGATGGAGTGTCGGCCTGCGGACTGGGGGGGTCCCGGGTTCGATTCTGGTCAGGGGCATGTACCGCAGTTGCTGGCGCATCCCCGGTGGGGTGTGTGCAGGAGGCAGCTGTTCGATGTTTCTGACCCTCTGTCCCTCTCCCTTCCTCTCTGTAGAAAATCAATGAAAGTATATTAAAAAAAAAAAAAAAAAAAAGAGGCAGGCATGATTTGGCCCTCAGGTTGCAGTTGGCCAAGCCTGGATCTAAACCATCAGTAAGGTATTTTTGTTATTTTTAATAAATGGTCTACGTTAACAAAAGAGAAAAATTCAATGGCTAGATTCCAATTATAAAACAGAAATTCTTCCCTAAAAATAGTCACGGGGGAAAAATGAAAAAGGTAAAATAATCCAAGTATATCCAAAGTTTTGAATACATAGTTCTAATTTTTTTAAAAAAAATTTTACAATGCATTTCTACCAGCACTTTTTATTGGATCTGTAGCTTCCATAAGAAAGAAGTTATTTCAGAATAGGTGACATCCTAATTTTTCACTCACTCCTATTATTAAAAAAGCATTTACTATAAAGAAGAAAAAAAAAACCTTTAGTGGGTGGGTGTGTTAAGGGTAAAATTTGGGGGCTCTAAGAAAAGAGGGTAAAAGGGAGCAGTGTTCCGACCCATCCTCCCTCCGTGCGCACTTGGCCATGGGCGCACTGATCTATGTCCCCGGACACAGCCTGGTCCCTGGAGCAGCCACCGCCCACCCAACAGCCGGCTCTCACCTCCACGTCAAAGAGCGTGGACCCGTAGCCAGGCCACTCCTTGATCACGGCCATGTACTTGGCCATGGCCTGCTCCTGGCTCATCCCCTGAAACTTCTTCCACTTGTCGATGATGCTGGCGCGAGCAGCGGAGACCTCCTCCTTGATCCACATGTCCAGCATCTGCTCCTCCTCCGCCTTCTGCCGGACCACGGCGCCCGTGCCCGTGCGGAAGCTCCGCCTGAGCGTCCCCTCCAGGAAGCTGGTCCGCCGCTGCCGCTCACACGGGGCGCAGCTTTTGGTGGCCTGGCTGATGCGGGCCTTGAGCCTCTGCAGGGAGTACACCTCCTCGAGGGGCGGGACGGTGCTGTGCAGCGAGTAGTCCCCCTGCAGGTACTGCAGCCGCAGGGCCGCCAGCACCTGGAGGTTTTCTTCGGGGGCCGGGTAGTGGCCGTGGATGACAGCTTCGTGGGCCTGAAAGGAGCGGTCACAGCGTTAGGGGCAGACACGGGATGCCCGCCTGGCTCACGCCCTCCTCCATCAGATTTCTCTCAATGACAATGGTACCCTGACCCGCTTCGCTGCTTCCCTAGCACGGATACCATCTAACATGTGTATTTTATTCCTGATTGTCTCTCAGCCCAACTGGAACAGTTCCTGGCCCAGGAGTTCAACTAAAATGGGTATAAGTTTCATCTACAAGCAGCCGGCTCTGTCCATGCGGGGAAGTTGACTACCATGCTGAATTTCTAAGGATTAGCAGTTAATTTACAAAGGTAGTAGTAATGGGTTTCACCCCTGCCCTCTGATAAAGGAATCTGTGTCTAAAAGTTCCTTTTAGCCTGGGCAGTAGTTGAGCATTGACCAATGAACCAGAAGGTCCCAGTTCAATTACCAGTCAGGGCACATGCCTGGGTTGTGGGTTGGATCCCCAGTAAGGGGCCTGCAGGAGGCAGCCCATTGATGATTCTCTCTCATCATTGATGTTTTTGTTGTTTTATTCTCTCTCTCCCTCTCCCTTCCTTTCCGAAATCAATAAAAAATATATTTTAAAAAAAGTTCCTTTACCTGTTCAAACATAAACGCGAATTCCACGCTGTCTTTCGGCACATTGTCCGTGTCCAGGAAGCAGTAAAGCTTGAAGTAGAATTTCCAGGGCAGGTCGCCCACCTCGGAGGTGGCAGCCAGCCTACAGACAGAAGTCAAGAGAGACTCAGGAAGCAAAACGAGAGGCAGGCTTGGGTGACCCACTGGGGGCTGACTGTACATGGACGGCTTATTCTCTGTAAGGATGCAGAGGTCCTGTCCATGCTCAGTGGGCAGATGAGGAGGGAGAGAGCGAGAAAACAATAAGAGCGAGGCTTATCAGAGACCCTCGTGATTCTACTGAACCAGAGCTGGAAGCCATGCTTTCATCCGGGTCTCACTTTAACAGAGCAAACAGGCAGCCTTCAACTAAACTGTGCTAACAAGTATTTTCCGAGTGCCCCGGTCTAGTTAGTGCTAGCTAAGCATTATGCTGAATCCACAGAAAGGAAAGAAACCAAAACGATTTCTTCATTCCCAACCCTCAAATAAACTACAACATTTATAACAGGCCATGTTCATATGGAACAGGAATATTCTTTTCTGCCATTAAAGGGATAGAAGAGGCACAGGTCAAAATTAGAGTTCCAAGAGAGATAGAGAGTTCTAGTTGGCTTGCATCTGCTAGCCCCGTTTCACGGCTAATGCACAAGTGAAAACCTACGAGTCAGGATTCCCAAAGCAATGAGTAAAAGAGGGGACGGGAGGGATGGGGCAAAGGAGCAATGACAAACTGAATCATCTCTCAGACAGTGGCTTTATCTAGGAATCAAAAAATCAGCCCGCAGAGATGAAAAGCCAAGTAAGCTTCAACAGAGATAAAATCAAACAAACTCCAGTGCACACTGAGGCTGGAAATGGAAGTCCAAGTCCCCCACTCTTGTTCTTAGTTGCTTTTAGTTACTTGGCTGGCACTTCAGGAAGAAGGAACTTACTTTTCAAACTTCGCTAGCACATCGGCTACGATGGTCCGGCTCTCGATGGCCTTGTCGACGTGTCCATTGGACTCAAACAGGGCAAACATGTTCCTGCTGTCCTCCATGGCCAGGCCTCTGATCAGCTTCTCCACCACCTGCAAGACACGCCCGAGGCCGTCAGCGCCCAGAACTGTGCTTCTAGAATGCACCTTCCTGGGAACTCGGAGGGGGGTGCCAGCAAAAGCTAGGGTCCAAAGAGCCTCCCAAAACTGTCCTGTGTGCCCACCCAGAATTCCAAAGGTGCTGTTTCTCTTGAAACCAGTTTTATTGGCTCTTTCTTGGCAAAAGAACACAGGTAGGGGCAGATGTTGGGCCAATGACTTACAAACCCACATAAAGAGGAAAAGCGCATTAACGGAAGCCCTGTGCTTCAAAAACTCCAAGAGAGAGCGCACGTGGTCTTGGCCCCCAGCATGTTGTCAGTTTGACTCAAATAAACTCTTATAAAACTTAAAAAAGAAACCCCAAAAAACCTGCGAGACACAACAGTGACTTCCACCGATCTATCTTGTACACAAGATGATTTTGGGCTTTATTTAAATGTTAAAGGAGAGAGAAGAAAACAGAAAACAATGAAAAGAAAAGGTGTTCACCTGAGTGAACATTCTAGATATTCATGTGGAAATATCAACACCTCATTGCAGAAGTGGACAGCCCGAGTCAGGGCTACAATCCCTAAGCGACACTCCACTGCTCGTCAGGTCAGCAGAACTGGGATTGTCTCAGATCCACTGGCACTCTGATTTGGTGTCTCTACTCATCTTCAGGACCTATTTTCAACTCTTTATACTGTGGCTGGTTGCAAGTTACGTTTGTTCCTGTGTTTACGGAGCAGCTGCACTACGCAAATCACAACCTGGCACGACAGTGGATCTGACTGTGCACCACTTTCCTGACTTGAGCAAGTCGGCATCAGGCATCACACGGGATGCGAGGCGGGCGGCCCTCACCTCCCCGGCCGTGGTGTGGGAGTTAATGGTGATCTTGCAGGAGCCCCCGCCGTGGCAGTACACCATGGACGTCATCTCCTGCCTGTGGATCAGAGCTTCTATCTCATCGCGGGAAGGCACAAACTCTCTGCACTTGGTTTTCTTAAGAGATTCGTAAACGAAGAGGGCGTATTTTTCCATCTCGGTTCCTGGAAACTGTTCCCGTATCCTAGGAGACAAGTACCAACTGTTAATTGCCAGACTGGGGACGGCTGGGCTGCTGGCAGCTGGGCTGCTTCGGGGTGGCGGGCAGGCACCTGGTGGTGAATGGAGCAAACACCAGCCACTTCCCGGCAGGGGCCCAGCACAGCCTGTGTAGGTTCAGTTTAAATACAAACAACAACAACAACCCCAAAAGCCAGTGTTTGCCTGGAAGCACCTTCCACCTCTGCAGGGCTGTTGCATTTGAGAGAGTCCTGCCTCAGGCTGTCCTGTGAAAATGGTTTTCCTCAGGTAATCAGAATCGAAACCAGGCTGTTTCTACCAGTGTTTCATCTGGAACGAGTACCCAAGTCTGGGGGGCTTTCTATCTCTATCTGGCTGTAGTAATTAAGTGTATCCAATGTCCTCTGACACAATGGAAACTACACTGAAGTGGCCTGGTCCCTGACGCAGCCTTTGTGGCTTAGAGAGACGAATGCTATCTGTGCTCCCTCTGAGCTCACGTCAGCGACCCACCGGTCTGACCCGGAGTCCCTGACCCCACTAGGTGGGGGTCCTCTGGATCCGAACCACAGTCCATCACACTGTGAACAGCTCCGCCCAGGCCATCTCATACCTTTTCCTCATTAAAAATCATTTTTAAATGTTTAAATTATAGTGCACATCAATATTTTACTCGTTTCAGGAGTACAGCTTAGTAGTTAGACATTTATATACCTTACAAAGTGATCCCTCCTCCCCTTGTAAGTCCGGTACCCACCTGACACCATTTATAATTATCACAATATTAGTGATTGTATTTCCTAGGCTGTACTTTACATCCCCTGACTACTGTGTAGCTACCAATATGTACTTCTCAATCCCTTCACCTTTGTCACTCAGCGTCCCCCCACCCCCCTTTCTGGCAACCGTCGGTTTGTTCTGTGTCTATGCCTCTGTCTCTGTTTTGTTTGCTTGTTCATTTTGTTTTTCGGATCCCGCATGCCAGTGAAATGTTACGGTACCTATCTTCAGCTCGTACCTTTTCAGGTGGAACTTGAGGTACTTGAGGATGCCGCGGCTGGGCAGGAAGGCGCAGCTCAGGCACGTCAGGATCTGCCAGCTGCACAGGTTGCCGGCGCTGCCCGGGTGCGGCACCTTGTTGGTCTGCTTGATGAGCTGGCAGTACAGCTCGTCGCGCAGCGGGCGCAGGTCGTGCCCCGTCTGGAGGATGCCCTGGATGATGGGAATGGGGTCGGACATGGACTCCAGCTGCTGCAGGGAGTTGAAGATCTTGATGGCTTCGTCCTGCAGGGTGGTGTAGCCTTTGTCCTTGAGCACTGGGGAAAGCAAACCAACAGGGGTCACGCCAGGGGGTCTAAGAAGGATGATGTGAGCAGCAGATGAGAGGAAGGAGCGGGGACAGACGGCTATGTCATGACACAGTGCTCACTAGAGTCTCTGTACCTTCGAATCGGCTGGAAAAAGCTGTTAAAACACAGAAGACCAACAGGGGTCACGCCAGGGGGTCTAAGAAGGATGATGTGAGCAGCAGATGAGAGGAAGGAGCGGGGACAGATGGCTACGTCATGACGCAGTGCTCACTAGAGTCTCTGTACCTTTGAATTGGCTGGAAAAAGCTGTTAAAACACAGAAGGGTGCCCTGGCTGGGTGGCTCAGTTGGTTGGAGCATCGTCCTGTACATGGGTTCGTTCGACCCAGGTTGCAGGTCGATCCCTGGCTGGGGCATGTGCAGGAGGCAAATGATCAATGTCTATGTCTCTCTCTCTCTCTCAAATCAATAATAATAAAAACTACGGGGGCAAGTTATGTTCTGTAAGTTATAACTTTATGAATTATATAACTACATAACTGTCTTGTTATGTAGTTCAATTATTTTATTGTACAACATTCTTACTTAAAAAGTTGGTCTGTTGCCAATTGGTTCCACAATCGGAACAAAGACTGTAGTATTCATTCTTGGTGATATTAAGGTGACTGAGTGCGTGGATGGGACTGCTGGCATTTTCTGATTCCTTTAAAGTTCTTCCCTCTAGTACGACAGTCCTCGCACCACTACAACCATGGGATGCTGATGCAGCGAAAGAGTTAACGGGGAAGCAGGACCAGTGCCTGGAGCGGGTGGCCCGGGGACTCACGGTTGAGGTTGATGTCTCCGTAGGGCAGGGGCAGCAGCGGGGAGTGCAGCGGGTGGTGGGTGTGCCGGAGGATGGGGTTCCGCTTGTAAATCTGCTCCACGACGTCCGAGTTCAGGCAGTTCTCCTGGAAAACAAAGCAAGCCAACGCATAGCCAAAAACATTATCGCATCTGTGTTCTCCTACACACCAATGTGTTTCCAAAGTCTACACCGTCCAACACACCCAGGGAGGTGGTGGAAACCCAGCATTAGTAACTGGAAGCCCGAAGAGACCCCAGTCTGTGTCTGCAGACAAGCCACAACCACACGTTGCCTTACATCGCTCTTTCTCTTCATTTCATACGCATATACGCTCCCATGTTATTTAAAAGTTTCCCTCTGAAATGATGCAGACTTAAAGCATGAATTTAAAGTTCTCTTGCTAATTATTTAGCTGTCGCTTAGCCAAACCATGTACCTTGGCCTATAATTCATTTTAAAATGCATGTTGCTAATTCTTTGTCTTTCGTATTCTCTCTCTACCTGAAGGCTACAGGAGTAGCGAGACTGTCTTTCCATGTGCCTGCCTTCTCTCTCACTCTTGAAATTTAAGAGATCTGCTCACAGAAATTCATCATGTATTTATGCTCCTAAAATGTTCATATGGGATGCGAAACAGCCAGTCACTTTTATGACTTTAAATACACAGAAGAGTTGGAGGAGAGCCAATGAGTCGCTCTACCCTGGTAATTCCATTTCCACTATGAAACTTTGTCAGTAACACCCTATTAAAAGTAGGAAAAACTTTACTTACTTAAAAACAAAGTGGTATGGACTTAATTAGGGCAGCTTGTCTAGTTTTTTGAAAAGCATGGTTTCACATTTGGAAAATTCTATTACTCTTTGAATGCCTGATTTCAAATTAATTAAGAGACTATAAGACTAGATAAAGCTTGGAAGAGAAAGTTCAGCTGAATATGCGCATTTTTTAACTCCGATCTAAAAGACAGCTTCAAAAAAAATTTTTTTAAGGCTAGAAATAAAGTTATTAGTATCCTGGGCTCCACAGAAAGCTTTGCAGAGTCTTGGATAATAACACACTTGGTGGAATTTAGCTTCCAGCACCCAGGAAACAGATAACTTTGATACCAAGAGGCTGACTTGAATTTGGTGGGTCATTAACATACTACTGACATGAGACCCTTTTCCACGTGTGCAAAGGCTGAGTTTGCCTCCTCCATCCAATGTGCTAACTTCCTTGTTTTCAAAATCCTCACTTGAGGACATGCTTAGAGAGAAGAAGGGGGAGAGAGGAGAGAGAGAAACATCATTGATGTGAGAGAGAAACATCGACTGGCTGCCTTCCATACGTGCTCTGATCGGGGATTGAACCCGCAACCCAGTTACGTGCCCTGACCCAGAATCAAACCGGCAACCTTTTGGTGCAGCGCATGAAGCTCAACCAACTGAGCCACTCCAGCTGGGCCAACTAATCAGTAAATAAATACCCGTCTCACTCTCATTTTAGAATCAGCTCCAGCTCTTTCCTTCGTGTTGGGAATTTGTCTGCATGGACAACATGGAGGAACAGCAGTCAAAATAATTCTTTGACCTGGGTCTGCACCAGGGACCAGCTGGGTGAGCAATGCAACCTGAACACCCAATGTCTCCCTCCCTCCCAGGACGAAGAGCGCAATAATCCTCATGCACGACGGCCATTTCATTGTGTGCTCATTCACTCAACACACACTTACTGAGCAGCATATAGAATTTTTTTGATATTTGCAACCATAGTAAAACAAAGACTTATATTTTTGATATTTATTTTATACATTTAAATGCCATTTAACAAAGAAAAATCAACCAAAAAAAATGAGCTCGCGTGTCACCTCTGACACACGTGTCATAGGTCGCCATCACTGGTCTAGACACTGTACATAGTTAAGAGAAGAATTACCGTGTTACTCCTAGAAGGTCCCCAACTGAGGGCTGAAGTCGCACCTTTGGCATAGCATGTCGTTCCCAACGCAATTCCCGCCACTGTGATGGGGAACCTAACTCCAAACCACAGACCACCGTCCCTCTGCCTAGAAGCCAGCAGTCAGGTCTGCCTGAACAGCAACATCAAACACTCCGTAAAGATAAAATATTTTAGCATGAAATTTCGCCTAAAATCTCACATTTAGGTTCCTAAAGGCAGGGCTACGCAAACACAAAATTCACCAAGAGTTAGCTCTGATTACGGAATAAAAATGGAGCTTGACTAATGCTGATGCCTTGATGTCCTAAAGGTGACAACCTGGGAGCGACTGAACCACCAGGTGGGCTCGGGTCCACCCTACCTTGATGTCCTGAATCAGCTGCTGGGTGGGCGTGTCGATGGGGGCCTTGGTGTCCGTCACATTCTGAATGGCGCTGGACCACCGGGTGGCCTCGTTGAGCAGCTTTGTGTAGAGGCGATAGCAGTGCTTGCGTCCGTACACGGTGACGTTCCAGTAGCCTGTAACAGACGCATCGCACACACATCAGCGCTGACCTCTGCGGCCAAGGCCACACTCCTGCATTGGAGTCCCAGGAATCCAGCCTACGTCATCTCCACCTGAGCCCCTTTAATTGTTTAATTCAATAACCACTGCTGAACTCGGACAGGTGCCTGGCCCTGCACTGGGTACCTAGAGATCCAAAAGACAGGAGGAATTCACAGTGAGGCAGGAAGACAGACATAAACTAAGAAACCCAGAATTAAATGTGCAAATTGTAATATTTGATCTGGATGAAAAATCCTTAAACTAAGCCCCTTTCATGGCTCTTTGAACAGAGAGAAAACTGTCCACAGCCTTCTCCCTCCCTGTTCTCCTCTCCCTTCTCAGACTCTCCCTTGAAGACACCTGTGCTAATAAGTAAGCCGTTTCTGTGCTCAAAACAAGCTGTAACTTGGAATAGAGTAACTCACTAAAAACATACTAGTATTTTTTACATGGAGTAGCTATATTTTTAAAGGAGCACAAAATCACAACTAGCGACAAAAATCAAAATAAGCCTAGAGCTATTTTGTATAATACTGAAAAGAAAAAAACTAAGCCTACCCTCTATTTTATTTGAGTTACATTCACCGGCAGAATTGCGTTCTGACTCTCGTGGCACAATGATAAAAACAACGAAACTCAAGCCAATAGAAATAAAACTTCCTGTAGGACAGTCTTCATGGGCTTAACATGCTACTGTCCTCAGAAGACTCTTTCTGCAACTCCATCCATCAAGACCTCTTTACGATGGTTTAAATACTAACTGTTCACATAGCTAAGCACAGACAGCCTCAGAAGATAAGTCAGCCAGAAAAGAGCTGCCCCCCCCCCCCGGCCCCCCCCCCCCCACAAAAACACACACGCTCTTGGTAGGAATCTCATTGCTTTGCTCCGAGCAGACCCAGAACTCCTAGGAGTTGATGCGCTGTTTCGGCCCCGCTCGCTGCCGGCACACGGCCCCAGTTACCTGTCTCTTTGAAAACCTTCTCGTCCGGGGGGACGACCGAGCAGAGGCTGTTGAGGACCAGGGTGCCCAGCTTCAGGGCGTTCTTCTCCGAGCTCTTGTAGTAATCCAGGGAGTTGTGGGTGAGCACAAACCACCGCTTCTTCAGCTTCAGTGAAGACATCTTCGGGCTGTTCTTGACTTCTTTGTGCAGCCACCCTGCAGAGCAAGAGGAGGGTGTTAATCGAGAGCTGGGAGGAGAAGCGCCAAACGCCAGGTAATCATCTGCGCGACGCTTACAGATGATTTGTTAGGAAGGACCATGGCCGTTTCTGTCTATGTTTAGCCAGTACATGGCTGGGGAAAGCTGCTCAAATGGAAATACCGCAGACACCCATGCACGTGAAAGCAGGAGTCCGGGAAAAAGGGACGCGTCGCTGGCAGTCACCTCTGACGATGAATTCCTGGCCCTCCACCCGGGTGTCGCCCTTGGACCGCTGCAGCAGCGTGATCCAGTGGTGCATCTCCTCCGGCGTGTCGGCGTTGCAGTGCAGGACCCGGTTGGCCGTGATGATCACAAATGAGTTGGGCCTGAGCGACAGGGCGAGAAGGGAGCAAAGCCTCTTAGCTGGACAGTGAGCATCCCCTCTGAGTGAACCAGGGCTGCATGCCTTTCTCCGGACTTATGGGTCAATGGGGACAGAAACGGCCGCGCTACTTGTATTTTACGGTAAGGACGGCAGGCCTTGCTCATTTCCGCAGGATTTATTTTATGCACCGTTAACCTTTTCACTGGGAGCGACACATTCTGAGGGCCCTGGAAGGGAACACATGTCTTCATGCAAAACTTTCCAGATGCAACTGGCTTCCGGGAAGGCTACCTAAGGTGACCGTGGGGGAAAATTTTGTTTTGATGCCTCTCCAAAGTAAATTTCTTCCTGCCTCTGGGTCCTGCCCTGGATAATATTTCTGTGGGTCGGTAATGAAATGTCAGACACCAGTACTAGAAGAAGATCAGTAAAAAGGCGTAAACGGAATATCTGATACACTTCATTATGCCAGGTACAAAAAGCCACTGTGCCCGTTTTCAAAGCAATCTAACAAGGGCTCATTTCCCAGTCAGGGGTAACATAATAATGGAAATTTACTTTTTTCCTCTCAGTGCCTGGAGCCTCTCACAGGTCCTTGCTCATACCAATTCCTCTATCTAACCGTGTCAGCTAGTGACTGCCTGTCTTGCAAGTTCACTGTAGTTAGCAGCAGTGAAAGTTCAAGGAAAAGGGAGGAAGATTAACAAGAGTGTAGCAGGCAGATAAAGACAGGTGCTCCTTAGCAATAAAGATTTGTCTATAGTTGGGAAGGGAGAAAGGTGGGCAGTGGAGGAGGAGCAAGCCGGAGCAGAGACGGAAGTTCTAAGCATGGCTCACAGGCCCAGCCTGAGGGAATGAAAGGGCTGGGAGCAGACAGACACTGATGAGGCAGAATGCCACCGTCAGAGTAAGAATGTGGATTCTGGGTATTGACTGGCCTGACACACGTGTGGCAGGTTCCTGAGCCAGGTGTGGGAAGGCGCAGGGTGGAGCCAAAACAAGGACCTATGGTCCAGGAGAGCCTTCGTCAACAGGGCGATGGACGCTCCAAAACTCAGATGCTGCCTAGTGGACACTAGTTTTGTTGTCAATTTGAATACATTTCGCTTTCTAAAGCTGTTGCTGAAGGTAGAAGCTGATTTGATTCTTACTCAGAATTCACAAACAGCAAAGAAAACCAGAGATGATAAAGGCAGAGGTCACTGGGACAAGGACTTCTGAGACCATCTCTGAAGACGATATGCCTTCAAAAACCAAAACCAACAGCATGCTACTCTGAAGGTGCAGATAAGGTAGAAACGTTAAGGAAAAGAAATGCATCTGGTTTAATTTATTAATACTCTACATATAAATGCCAATCAAAATCTTTTGAATTCAGGCCTAGTTGACGTGGTTCAGTGGATAGAGCATCAGCCTGTGGACTGGAGGGTCCTGAGTTAGATTCTGGTCAAGGGCACATGCCTGGGTTGTGGACTCGATCTCCAGTGGGGAGCGTGCAGGAGGCAGCTGATCAAATGATTCTGAGCTTTGACGTTTCTATCTCTCTCTCCCTCTCCCTTCCTCTCTGAAATCAATAAAAATATTAAAAAACAGTCTTGAATTCATTATTAAGTTTAGGAAGGGGAGCTACACCCTTTCTGGAAAAATGTGCAAAAACACTGTTTTCCTGCGTAGGCATTTTCCTCCTGTATATCCTGAGTTTGTGCTGTTTCCAAATAAAGACTATTTCTCCAATAACATGTGTTTTTTATTGTTTTAATGGACTGTCTACATTAGGTTTTCACTATCTCCCCCAGCACTCCCACAGAGACACGAAGAGGAAAACTTTCAGATGATGTAAAACTGGGTACCAGGAACGAAGACTGTGGATTGCTGAGGTTGACCCGGTGGGAACATGCGGCTTAGAGCATTCTCACAGCCCCATACAGAGGAAGGTGGTCCAAAAAAGCAGAGAGAGATGTGAGCGTATGCAGGTAACCAACTACTTGTGTTAAAAGTCACTTCTGAGCTCACCTGTCGGGGCTGTCGGAGGCGCACACGGAATCGATGAGCCCCACGTCCAGCGTGCCCTGGAACAGATGGAGCAGAAAGTAGAGAGCGTGAGAGAACCATTCAGGTACAGAGCTCTTTACCGTAAGACCCCCAGGTCACGACCCTCCAAGCAGGCCAGCGAAAGGCTCCTTTTTGTGTAAACTGCAACATGATAGTTACCCAAGGAAGGTATTTAGTGAGTACAGACAGCTTCCAGGCAGGGCAGATTCTACAGGTCACTGATTAAAAAAATTATAAATTAATCTTTCTGTCTTTTCCTTGAAGTGCCTTCAGCGAGGAGTGTCTACGAACTTCTTTTGATAATACAAGTGTTCTAATTTAGACTAAGATCTGTCACTAAATTTTACATTTATTCTGCTAAGAAACTTTGATGTTAAGTTTTTCTTACGAAAAGATAAGACTTTATTTCTAAAATAAGATTTCTATGGTTCTGTATATGTGTCTGGGACAGACGCAGACAGAATGCCATTCAACATCCACGAAGTCCTGGTAATAAAAGTGTAATGTGCTCCCATGATTTGGTAAAAATTGGGATTTTTTTTGTTGTTGTTCTTTTAATGGCTTGTTACTACTTCTAGTGTATAATTTATTCTGTTCTTATGTATGATTTTTTAGCCAGAATATTCCTATTTTAATCTTTAATTACTACACTGTTCTTTTAAAAATAAAGATTGCCTAGAAATTCCCAGCTCCCTCGCCTCCCTCGGGGCATCACCTCCACCCCACGGATGCTCACTCACCACAGCATTCTGGGGGTTTGCCTGCTCATCGTGCATCTCCCGGATCTCCTGGTCCGTGGACGCGTGGACCTGACTCAGCACGCTGAACCACTGGCTGTGGGAAGGAGAGGGCAGCTGTCAGCAGTGGCCAATCTCTGGATCTGCACACAGCAATGCCCTTATACATGGAGGAGAACGACTGGGCCTCCGACCAATGGTGCTATTAACTTGCTTACACGTCGGGGCAAATGGGGTTTCCCACCACCAAGGAGCAAAGTTGAGAGAAGGAGCCAAAGTACCCGCCAGTCCAGCGGTTGCAATTTCAGATCATTGGGAGGGCTTCCCTCCAAGTCCCAGAGACCTTTACAGACATTTAACAACGACCATGAGTTCCTAGAGAAATTGGCAGGAAACGTGAAACCCTCTGCTCTACCCAGAACATTCTGTGAAAAATCCTGATTGAAGAGATTATTTAAAGCCTGGGAATGTTCAAGTGCTTTTTCACTTTTGAAAAGTAAACTGCAAGGTGAGAAGGCCAGTAATGTAGGGCCTTCTCAGAATGGGCACTTGAAGTCCAGTTTCCCTCCTCACCCCCAGGATGGGGTTCCCAACCACCCGGAGGAAAACCACAGGAGAGCTGGAAATAGAAAATGTTGCTTGAAGTTGAAAATGGACATTTATTTTGATCAGAGAACTCTCCTATCTTCATTTTGGAAGAGTTTCCTCATTTCCACCAGAATCAGATAATAAAGGAAAACATGCCAACCCCAGGAAAGTCAAGCAGAACAAAGGTTATGATGTAACTAGAAATTCAATACATGCTTAAGGAAAATGACCATGACTATCCCTCTGTCTGTCCATCTATCCAACATTTATTAAGCTACAAAATGTGAGCGGGACCAAACAGGAGAGATGCTAGGACGCCCTTCTCCTGTGGGGGGCGAATAGTACTGGAAATATCAGGGGACCCTCTGTAAAGTACATGACTGTCTAACCAGTATGCTGTACACCTGAAAGTAAGACAAAGTAATATGAAATGTAAACTGTAACTGAAAAAAGACATACATACATACTCCTACTAAATAAGTCAGAGGAGAAAGTACTTAACACACATGGAGATTTAAGTAAAACAGTAGCACCTATATGTAGACAAGCCATGTGAATTATAGAAAAGCACTAAAATCTATCACCTGGGATTCCTGCAGAAGAAAAATGTGACCATGCGCTTGAAAATACTCAACATATACAGACTCAACATACATAGGGAGACACGGAAACTTCCAACATCAATTTGCTTCACTGACTCTGGTTAACCCAGAGGCAAGACTGCAGTCATCGTTTTATGAAGAAGCTCAAAAATATCCCAAATTAAACACTAAAAACACATACATGCAAGATGGAGGCCACAGGGATCTCTCTCTCTCTCTCGCACGCACGCATGCACGCATGCACATGCACACATCAAAGAAACAAAATCTGCCAAGTTTTCAATCAGTACAGAGTAACTTGGGCTTTGAAAGAAACTTTAAAAAATGCGTTCCACTGGTCAGGGGAAAAAGTCCTTGGCTAAAATATTCCAAATGTTAAATTTAGCAGGTTCATCATGGCACAAAACAAACCGGGCAGCTGCCAAGTGCTGAGCCTGTAATCCAGCGGCAGGGTGGCAGGTTGTCCCGGGGGGAAGAACTACTAGTGTTTTCTTTGCCCTTCATGCCTTTCGCCATGGTGTTGTGTCAACACAGAAGCGTTCAAAGGGCAGAGCTGTGATTTGTGAGCTGGAAAGGGAAGAATGTCGGCTGAAGGATGTCACCCTCATAAACTGGAAGGTCTTCTCTGGCGTTGCGCAGAGTGGATGACAGAGATCGCCAGCCACACCCTACAGACTTTAGAATACGGCCTGACCCTCATAAACTGGAAGGTCTTCTCTGGCGTTGCTCAGAGTGGATGACAGAGATCGCCAGCCTCACCCTACAGACTTTAGAATACAGCCTGAAATACAGTGGGGCCTTGACTTACGAGTGTCCCGACCAACAAGTTTTTCGAGATACGAGCCATCTCTCGGCCGATTTTTTGCTTTGAGTTTTGAGCTAAAATTCGGGTTACGAGCCAGCTTCAGATACCCCACCGCTAGTTGGCACAGCGAATGTCACAGTGAACGCCACATCAGCCCAGCATCACGTGTCTCACTCATTCACTTTATGATTTGACATACGGGTAATTTGAGTTACGAGCTCCGTCACGGAACGAATTAAACTCGTAAGTCAAGGCCTCACTGTACTAAAATTCTCTACGTGTTAACTGTCTCTTCTACCCTACTGAATTCTTCCGTATCAAGACTAAACACCTTCCAAATGTCACTGCACTCTCATCCGTCTAAAGAGCCGGTGGTTGATGCTCCTGCCTCTTCAATCCTTCAGCAAACACCAGCTGTTCCCTTTCAGAGCTCAGAAGCTCCGGGAGGCCGGGCTCTCAGCTGGGGTAGCTGCGGTTTACACAGGCTGCTGGTGACACTAAACACCTAAGCTGGGATGACAGGGGTCCGGCAGGTGGCACTCGAAGCTGGGAATCCTGAACGGGGTGTTGTACGTGGACAGGTCTGCTCAGCGAAGAATTCCCCAGGGGACAAGCACAGCAGTCTCTTATGACTCAACAGTCCTTCACCCATCCTAACAGAAAGATGCCACTGAGAAATCAATCAGATCTTTTCAGAGCCAGTGGGTAAGCAGTGATCTGGTGACGCCCAGGTCTGTGCAGGAGTGAGGAGGTAGTTACAGTGAGGTGGATGCCACAGCGCCCGCCTTACCTGGCATCTTCGGGGGACTCGGCGATCAGGTGGAAGGTCCTATCGGCCATAATGATATCAATCCCGTTCTCTTTGCTAGTGTTATCGATGATCTCTCTGCAGGGGGAAAAAGTGCCAATAGCAAGTCAGGAACACAGAATTCTTAGCAATTAGTGAGAAAAGCAATTTCACCAAACTGATGACTGAGCTGGACACCTATTTAAGCCTCATGCGGCCTCTAGGGGGAGCCAGACTCCTCTCTCCTGCAGAGGCGGGCAGAAGGACTGTTTCCTAGTTTTCTCTAGGGAGGGGCCTCTCTCCTCTCACACTGGCCTCACAAGGCCTGGCCCTGCTCAGGCCCCAGATGGCTGGGGCAGCAGCCTCACTCGGGCCTTCCCTTCCTGTGGTTCCTCTCACAGCTCTTCAATGGAAGGACCCCCATAGGGGGCCGGGCTGGCCAAAGTTCTTTCCCGGTTCATCACAGCTTCCGCTGGGGTTCGAGGCCTTGGCTGACACCTCTGCTGTACTCAACCTGACACAGCGTCATTGTTTCCATGGGGATTTGGGGGCCAAGAGCAGGATTGAGGTGTCATCCCAACACTCCCTAAACAGCCCTAGAGGTTTCAAGTCGGTGGACGGGGCTAACAACATTCAGATAAAACACCAGCCGAGTAAGGATTGGCCCAGGGAGGGCAATATTTGAAGAGGGATCTTGGGGATAAAGCCAGCTTGCTTTGATAACTGGAATAGTACAACTATTCACAGTACAAGATTTATTTTACATCTACAAAACTAAACAGTCAGACTGGATAGAAAAAAATAAATGGATAACCTTATAGATAGAATCACTGAGATGAGATAAAATATTAAACAAGAAGATGAGTCTTTACAGAGTGGTCTGGGATGCCTCTTCCAAGTGGCAGGTGAGAGTGAGCAGTGGGGAGGGACCAGCCAGGAGCCTGGAGCAGGAGGATAATCCCCAGGCAAAGCTGTCCCGACAGGCCGTCCTGGATTAGCCACTTTGCCCCACAGGAACTCAGTCGGCAACCTCGAGTGCTGAGGGGGTAAGACGCTACAAGGCGTGGTCCTAAGTCCTGGGAAACATCAGAAAACACAGGCGGGAGCCCTCTGCGGGTGGGACCCTGGGCTTGCCTTTGGAGATGGGGTAAGATGACGTTATCAAGACCACGGTCAACAAGAAATGTGGTCTGGAAACTACAGGATAAATGAGGTAGCATCTTCAATAATAGGTAGTACGGGAAAGGAAGATGGAGGGGGAATTTATACATTAATGGACTTGAGAGATCTGTCTGAAAATTATAAGCCTTACTGGGATTCTAATATGAAGAGATAAACCAACCCAAACCATCAAGAACACTTCATTTATAAGAAGACCGGGGAAATCTGAACAATGATTCGAGTTTAAATGATAAGGAGTGAATGTTATTTTTAAATGTTACAATAAGATCATGATGATATATTAAAAAGAGCCTTAATCTTCAAGTGTATACTAAAATATTTACAGAGGACATTACAGGATGTCAGGAAGCTGCTTTACAGAATGCAGTTTGTAAGGGGAGCAGTGTGGGGTGGGGTTATGAACGAAACACTATGGCCATGGTGGGTAACTGCTAACAGCTGGGCAGTGAGTGCATGGATTTCATTATATTCTTCTTCTGGCATGTGACTGGAGTTTTCTATAATAAAACATTTCAAAATAGGAAATAAAAAATCTTAATCTTAATAAAGAATCCTAATATGGTGAAACCCTAACAACTCATGCCCTGCCTCTAGAGGAGTGGTTCTCAACCTTCTGGGCTTTAAATACAGTTAGTTCCTCATGTTGTGACCCCAACCATAAAATTATTTTCGTTGCTACTTCATAACTGTAATGTTGCTACTGTTATGAATCATAATGTAAATTTCTGATACGCAGGATGGTCTTAGGCGACCCCTGAGGGTAGAGAACTGGCACCAACTGAAAGGGTCGTTCGAACGACAAAGGGGTTGTGACCTACAGGTTGAGAACCACTGCTCTAGAGCCTGTGACAGAAATGGCTAAGAGCTAACATTTCCTCAAGTCTGAAACTTTTACAAATATCCGAGGAACAGGACTTTATTAAGCAGCAGAGTGAGGTGAGAAAGGAACATACAACATAACATACAAAGTGTAAAACCCAAGACCACGACCCACATGCTTCTCGCAGCTTCCTGGCATCAGTGGGCCCCCCTCCTACGGGGTGAATAAAGAGGAACATCATGGCCTACAGGGCTGAGGGAGGACTGCATGAGGCAAAGAGCTGTGCCATCTGTGAAAACTGCTTGGGGGATTCAGGTTCAAACAGAGCATGGGCTCCTACAATGAACGCAGCCCAGAGGCAGCCCGGAGAAGTCCAGCCCTCTGCTGTCTGCATTTCATTATCTGTCTGTAAATACCCCAAACCCTTTCCTCTTCTTGTTTAACGTTCCACTTTTTCATGAATCACTTTCTAAAGCTGATCAGGCTGGATGATTATTTTCAGGACTCATGACTTTAGGAGTTCATTTGATCTCTCTAAGCTTATATTACCAGTTTTCTAAATACATGAGGTTGCTCAAGTGGGGTATGGCCACAGGTCATGCTAAACAAATTTTATGCTTAGCATCCAGTTTCCAGCTGCCCATAACTCCAACATTTTCTGAAAATCTTACTTTTTTTTTTTTTTACAAAGGGGATTTGGAAACACTGTATGTATGTATGTATGTAATGTATGTATGTATGTATGTATTTATGTATTTATTGTTGTTAAATCCTCACCTCGAGGATATTTTTCCATTTATTTTTAAAGAGAGTGGAAGGGATGGCACAGACAGAGAGAGAAACACTGATGCGAGAGAGACACATCGAATGGTGGCCTCCTGCACAAGTCCTGACTAGGGCCAAGGATTGAGCCTGTAACCGAGGTAAGTGCTGTTGACAGGAATCGAACCTGAGACCCTTCGGTCCATAGGACAATGCTCTTTCCACTGAGCCAAACCGGCTAGGGCTGAAAAACCTTACTTAATTTTTAACAAAAATAATAGGCGCTCAAATGCTTTGCACCAAGAGGGCGACAGAGAAAGGGGTCTTCTTGGGTTCAAAGACCAGCTCTGCTTCGCTCACTGCTGAGAAAGAAGATGGTATATAGCCACCATGAGTAGAAGACAAATGCTTCATTTCAAAAACCACCTCATGTGGGGAAGGTGATCACCAAGTACAAAAAAAATGGGTGAGGATGGTCAAAAGTAAAAACTCTGTTATAAAATAAATAAGCTGAAGGAATGCAATGTACAGCATGGTGACTATCGTCAATAACACATATTGCATATTTTGAAAGCTGTTAAGAAAGTAGATCTTAAAAGTTCTTATCACAAGAAAAAATACCTAACTATGGGCTGATAATCATTTTGCAATATATACAAATACCAAATCTCTAGGTTGTGTACCTGAAACTGATATAATGCTATATAACTGATATGTCAACTATATCTTTAAAACAACACAGGACAAAAAAAAACCCCAAAACATAAAAACACCTCCAGATTGGCAGTCGGCTCCCAATTCTGCAATCTGTTGGCACAGCTGGGAGTGTACGAGAATTGAAAGTGGTATGTTGACCAATAAAAGAATGATAAAGAGATTCTCAGCCAATCGTTCAACCAGGATCCCTGCAAACAACCAATCATGGCTCTAGTGGGCTAGTTTCATGAGTTTTCAGGACTCATGACTTTAGGAGTTCATTTGATCTCTCGTTTGGTTCTACAAACGAGAACCAAATGTTTGAATGTAACCACAGGAAGTGACCTGTTCACGATGAAGTCCTTCCCCTCGTTTCCTCATCAAGCACGCCACTGAAGTGAATGGTTGGGACGCACTCGACCCCTATTACAGCCCCCTGCCGCAGCGAACTCACACAGGCTGGCTTTGTAGGCACCAGCACAGATGATCCAGCTGCCCCAGAGCACCACCCACTGGGCCACATCCAAGGCTCATCAACCTACTTTGCCGTCCGGATTTCCACGGTGCCCTTGAGTTTCTCCTCGCTGTCGTTTTCAAAGTACATCAGCTTGGACTGGCGCAGGACGAACCAGCGCCTCTTCCAGTTCCTCCTGGACAGCGTGGAGGAGCCGCCGCCTTTCTTGTGGAGCCAGCCTTGCTTGAGGGCCTCCTGCTTGGAGCGGAACCACAGGAAGGTCTCGTCCTTCAGGACACACCAGCGGCGTTTCCAGGAGTTCATTAGGCCACCTGTTCCCCCCAAGATTGGGTAGGGAGGGGTTTAAGAAAAGCCAATTAAATTCGATGACAATATCAGTTGGTCTTAAGGTTCGGCCTGTCCTTTCTTTTGCCACACGTGACCTGCCCTCAGACACCCCTCAATGAAGGACGGTGGCACTGCTGGCTTGTTCAGGGGTGCTGGCTTGTTCAGGGGGTGCTGGCTTGTTCAGGGGGTGCTGGCTTGATATTACACTAGCTTGGCTGGATGATACAAGGATGTTGTCCCTTTCTTATGATGACTGACATCTAACCTTGCAATGAGTCAGGGCCATGGGACGAGAACCACTTCTGTATGTTTACCTTCAAATGCCCCAGAGGGGAAATTAGTTTAAAATGGTTTCAGTTTATACATTCCTTCCTGTTTGGTCAACATAACATGACTTGTCAGTGATTTTGTAGCTAGTTTAGCAATAAACTCTAACTTACATAGGAAAATAAAATACACTTTTTTAGATAAACATATCTTAAAGAAAAAAGCAGCATCTGAACACAACATGTATAAGGTATACAATTTAGAATATGAAATAAAGTAAGACTCCAAAGTGAACTGTAATTAGACCTAAAAAAATGAGGTTAGCTATAACTTATTTAGTGGGACATTGTTTTTTTTTGTTTTTTTGGTTGAGCAAAATTATACAAGGAGACAAAGATATACAGATGTCATCTTTGATAAGATAAAAAATATTTCTAAGACCTTTCTAGCAGGACAATTTTATCTTAGTAGTCTAGACTTTTCAAGGACACTCTTACTGCCATCATTCAAAAATCTATTTTAGCCCTAGCTGGTTTGGCTCGGTGGACAGAGTGTCGGTCTGTGGACTGAAAGGTCCCAGGTTCGATTCTGAACAAGGGCATATGCCTGGGTATTGGGCTTGATCCCCAGTATTGGGGGGCGGGGAGGGGGGTATGCAGAAGGCAGCCAATCAATGATTCTCTATTATCATTGATGTTTCTTTCTCTCTCTCTCTCTCCCTTCCTCTCTGAAATCAATAAAAATATATATATTAAAAATCTGTTTTAATGTATCCACTGAAGAACATAATCTACTTCAATAGTTTATTATAAAATCACATCTTTTTTAACTAGCCAGTAATTAAAAGTAAGAGACATTTAAACACTGATATTGAAAGTAAGTATAAAGAAGGTATTTTTCTTTTCCACATTAGAAATAAATTTAAATAAAGGACCTCAGATTAATTTCTTCAATGATTATAGATCCAAATCTCACATTGGAACAGATAAGGCAATGACAACACTGCCTGCCTTTGTCTGGTGTGCAGAGCGCACCTGCTTCGTTGAGCAATACAAGCTGCCGCCTTTTCTAGTATCTCGAGCTCTGCTTGCTCACCTGGCTGAGGAGTCTTTGTGGTCATGCCAAGCTCCAGAGCCATTTCCTAGCAAGCAGCAAACTTGCCAAAGACTACCAAGACTTCCTTTTCTTTTTGATTTGTGACTTCAGTCTGGGTTTCTCAAACAAGTCCAGAGGAAACCGTAATACAAAGTTATTCTATTATCTTATTGCCTTTAAATGATAAAGGTTATTCACAGTTGTTTCAAAGACAGATTAGATCAGTTATCACCATAGCCCCCACTGCTAGTGTATTCACTCTGTGGCTTTTATGCCAGTGATGGCGAACCTTTTGAGCTTGGCATGTCAGCATTTTGAAAAACCCTAACTTAACTCTGGTGCCGTGTCACATATAGAAATTTTTTGATATTTGCAACCATGGTAAAACAAAGACTTATATTTTATTTTATATATTTAAATGCCATTTAACAAAGAAAAATCAACCAAAAAAATGAGTTCACGTGTCACCTCTGACACGCATGTCATAGGTTCGTCATCACTGTCTTATGCTGTTAATAGGACTTGTTCCCAGTCCTTCCACTGCAGTTCTGGATGCTCTCTCAACAATCCTTCATTTAGAGAATTTGATGCAATGCTATTAATGTCCAACTGCAAACACCTTTGGTAGATGAATAGGCTGGTGGTTAGATTTTCTCTATTAACTAGAGAGGCCCAGTGCACAAAATTTGTGCACAGGAGGTGGAAAACGGGGCCCCTCAGCCTGGCCTGCTCCCTCTCTCAATCCAGGACCTTTTGGGGGATGTCCGACTGCTGGTTTAGGCCCAATCCCACAGAGATCCCTGTGGATCGAGCCTAAACTGGCAGTTGGACATTCCTCTTGCAATCTGGGACCACTGGTTCCTAACTGCTTGCCTGCCTGCCTGCCTGATCACCCCTAACCACTCAACTTGCCTGCCTGATCATCCCTAACCACTCACCAGCCTGCCTGGTTACCCGTAACCACTATGCCTACCTGCCTGATCACCCCTAACACTCATCTGCCTGCCTGATCGCTCCTAACCGCCTCTGCCTGCCTGCCTGATCCTCCCTAACTGCTCTCCTGCCTGCCTGATCGCCTCTAACCGCTCGCTGGGGGACAGGGCCAGCCAGGGTGAAGAATGTGGTCATTCTGGTCTCTGGCCATTCCGCCGTTTTGGTCACTGGGCTTTTATTATATAGGATGGTTTCTCTTGATCTTCTGACAACAGTTTTATTTAGATTTAATGATGCATTTACACAATGACTTTTTTTAAGAGATGAGTTTGCCAAAAATTCACTTGTTTACCTTCTTGAGCTTTTTAATGCTTTAATGTTGAAATGTAATGCTCTGAATGCATGTTTACTTTTTCCTAATGTCATTTGTCTTAATCAGACAACTATGTATTAAGTCAATGCCACATCCTAATATATAAAAACCCTGTGTCTGTCATAACCGGGGGCTCAATAAACCGGAAGTCAGTCCTGCAATCAGCGCTGGGTTGCCGTGGCGACCCAGCACTGACTGCTGCGGCTGCAGGCGCAGTGACCCAACACTGACTGCTGAGGGGGCTGTGAATCAGGCCCAGAGAGAGGCCTGAAGAGAGAAGCAGGGTCTGATCCGCAGCTACTGATCAGTACTTGCCTCTCTCTCTCTGGGCTGGGCCAGCAGCTGTGCCTCCATTTATCTCCAGGCCTCCACCAGGGCTGCTGATCAGCCTCGCCTTTCTGATCAGGCCCTGCTATAGGTCCAGAGACGCTGACTGGCATAGAAACCAACCAATCAGAACCAAATCTGGGTGAAGTGTGAGGAGCCAATGGCTAGCTAGGAGGCCGAGCTTTTGATGCTGATTGGCATAGAAACCAATAAATCACAACCAAATTGGCTGGCAGAAGAGGGCAGTTGAGGGTGAGATCAGGCCTGCAGGGGAGGGCAGTTAGGGGGGATCAGGCAGGCAGGCAGGTGAGCGGTTAGGAGCTAGCAGTCCCAGGTTGTGAGAGGGATGTCTGACTGCCAGCAGTTGGACATCCCCCAAGAGATCCCCGATTGGAGACAGTGCAGGCTGGGCTGAGGAAACCTCCTCCCCTCCGTGCACAAATTTCACACACTGTGTCACTAGTCTATAAATAAGAGTGCTATACTGATATAGGAAATCTTAAAGCTAACTTAGGAACTATAATTAATTGGGAGAGGGAAATACATTAATAATAAAAAGCTTATATTTATTCTGAGAGATGGATGCGAAAAATCTTAATAGCTATGGTTATATAGTTATTGGATTATTAGGTCCTGATTTTTGATTACCTGTTGTTCTTTATCGAGTGATCCAATGCTAACTAGGTCACCTGGCTGGACTTTCTCAATCTTTGTCATCCTAAGGCTCCTATAAAAATTTTCACCAACCAGTGACTTCAAGCAATAGGCAGATCCCCCTAAAACAAACCTGGTGGTTTCCATGCGCACCTTGGGGATTGGAGGCTGAGAAAAGCAGGACTGGTGTTAGTCGCCAGACCAGTTTTGAAGAAGGGGTGCAGAAGTAGGGGGGTAAAACCAAATAAAAGAAAAGCGTAAGAATAAAAAAAAATATTGAGGACAAAAGAGACATGGGGGCAGGGGGAGGGGGGTGGGGAGTATGCTGATAGAAGAGAGAAGCACAGGCAAAGAGCAGAAGAAACAGAGAACAGGAACACAGAATCAAGTTTTTCATGGAGTGAAAAAGAAAAGGAAAAGTGAATAAAGATGGTCATAGAAAAAGTGAAGAAAAGGGGCAGAGAAAACAAAAAACTGGATCCTGGGGAAACAGAAAATGGGAGAAAAGAAAAGGCCACAAAGTGAAGGACATCATCTGGGGACCATGGTTCCTGTCTCCCCTGCCCTATACCCAAGATTTGGCCTCTTTCCCCTCATCCAGTCCAGGGCCCTGCGAGAAACATGACGGCACCCTTTCCTAATGATCCATGTGAAGCTCCTATCAAAACCTGGTGACAATTATGGTTTCTCATGACCTTGGTCACTCAATCAGAGGTCAGAGTGGATCCTGAATCAGGCACGAGTATAAGGTCATTTCCAGAGATGTATGTACTTTCCAAAGGAGCATGTGCTTTCCCTTTGCGCAAGGTCCCCAAGAAGTAAGGTGCAGTGCAGTACATCCCAAGTTCAACAGCAATCACAATGTCCAACTGTAACTCTCATCACTGGTAACCGTGGCTGTCAACTCTGTCCTGACACTGCACCAATGGAGGGGAGCCGAGGCAATGTTCTCCCTGGTGTTACCGTGTCAGCCATGTCACACCACCATGGCATCCTCCACGCAGCTAGGGAACCTGACACCAGGTGAGGGGTAGGTAGGGTGATATTTCCAACCCCCTCAATCAGCCTCAGTGAAAACACCATCTCAACATCCCATCACTCCACCCAGACCCATGGCCCTGGTAGCTGCAGCTCATACCTTTCATGTACAGAAAGCTGTGGAAGTAAGGCAGCGTGACACAGCTGTACACAGAGTCCCGCCGGTAGGAAAGTTCATCGTCTGTGTCGAACCTCGAGTCAAAGTCCTCTTCACTGTCTTCAAACTGGACAAGAAGAAGAGAGCAATAGTGAGCAAGAAAACCAGAGAGCAGGCACAAATGGGCCCAGCATCTACCAGCATCAAGAAAAATAAAAACCACCGACAAAGAAGCGACACACAGTTCATAACATTACAGTGACATGGTCGCCAAAACATTCACATGGCCCCTTGCACGGATACAAAAAATGCTAGGCACACTTTAACCCAAAAGCCATCTACTTGAAAAACAACACTGCTGTGGAAAGGCCTAATTTTCATCAAACCATGCAAGAGTTAACTCCCTTTAAATTACCAAGCTAAAAATACCAAATCTTAGAAAGTCAAGGCAGTATTCAATGCATGGTCAACAAGGGGGTAAGGGTAGGGTGGGGTTAAAAATAAGTGATAAATAAATGTAGACGCTGGAAAGGGCATGTTTAGCCCTGAAAGATTCCTCCCTTCTAACCAGAACAAGCTAGGACATCCTGTGGTGGGGACTGTGAAGCTACTGTGAGGAGAGTTCTCCAAAATGCCCTTGGCTCTTCTGGTTCCAATCAGGGTAGGTCTCGGTTCCCAACTGGCTGCAAAGCAGGGACAGACACAGCCAAAGTCTCCTTAGGCTTTGGGCAAAATGCAGTGCTGGGCTTTGTGTTTGATCTACAACAGACACATCCAAGTTCCATTTACTAATCCCATTGCCTCGGGGAAGAGAAAGTGGTTTGAGATCGGCTTTAAGAGCCTGACTCTGAAATCCTGGCATGGTCCAAGGGATGGAGCAGCAGGGGTGTGGCTCAGGACAGCTCCTATCTCCGTGGGGGGCAGCCGGGGTCCCAGGGTAGAGGGTACTCACCGAGGACTGCGCCCCTTCGGAGCTAAAGCGGTAGGCCCCGGAGCTGTTGTAGGTCCCCACGGAGCATCGGTAGTCTGGGGACCACTGGCTGCTGTAGGAGTTGGAGAAGGTCACGCTGCTGCTGGAGGTGACGGCGCCATCCTCATAGTCGTCCTGGTCGTAGTCGTAGTCGCCCTCCGGGGAGGGGAGGCCCCCCGCGTTCTGGGGCAGGCAGTAGGTGGGCTCCCCGCTGGAGGAGCTCTGCTCCGAGGGGGCCAGGAGCACGGTGCTGTCGGCACTGGGGCTGGTGGGCACCACCGTCTCATTCATGTAGGGGTCCTCCTCCGAGGACTCGTCGCTGGTCCGGATGCCACTTGTTCGCTGGTCCGAGTGGCCGTGCTCGCTGGGGTTGGGCGAGTCCTTGAAGGCATCGTCCTCGGCCTCGAAGCCTTCGTCCACCTCCTCCTCCGGGTAGGGCTGGCTGAAGTTGAAGGTGGGCTTCTCCCCACTCGCACTCTCGGCGAGGTCGCCCAGCTCCCCGGAAAACTCACTGCCCACCGACAGCGAGCGCTCGATGTTGCGGACGCACTCGTCGATCTCGTCGAAGTTGAGTGACTCCAGGAACTCCTGGGCGGCGCGGCAGGCCTCGTCCTCCAGCCTCTTGAGCTCCTGGTCGCGCAGCTGCTGCAGCTTCTGCAGGGAGGCCTCGGTCAGGGACAGCTCCTGCTGCTCCTTCATGCGCTGCAGGTCCTCGATTTCTTTCTCCAGGCGGAGGATCTCTTCCACCTGCTTGTTTTCCTTCTGCTTCTCCAGCTCCCGGTGGAGTTCAGCTTCCCTCTGGCTCTTCTGTAAGGCTTCCAGCTCCTGCCGCTTCCGTTTCGCTGCCTCCTGGACGGAGGGGAAGCAGGCGTTAGGTGTCAGCAACAAGAGGACAAGCATCACTCCTCCTCTGCAGTAATGAACCACCACATGCTGTTTTGGGCTAACATGGTGATCACCACCCACAAGTTGACATGTGGAAGCCTTAACTAACCCCCAGGAGCTCGGAATGTGTCTGTATTTGGAGACGGAGCCTTTAAAGAGGCAATTGAGTTAGGAGGTTGTGAGGTGGGGCCCTAATCCAACCTGACTGGTGTCCCTGTAAGAGGAGATTGGACACAGAGGGACACCAGGGACGCAGGCACAGATGCAAGACCATATGATAACACGGCAAGGAGGTGGGCACCTGCCAGCTAAGAAGACAGGCCTCAGAAGAAACCAAACCTCCGACATCTTCATCTTAGACTTCTAGACCTCCGAATGGTGAGAAAATCAATTTCTATTGTTTAACCCACCCGGGCTGTGGTGCTTCATTATGGCAGCCCGAGCACAGTAACACAGTGACTGCGTTGGTTTAGAGAAGTTATGCTGCCATGATTCACACTAAAATCTTAGACATGCACTAATTTTCACCCCACTGTACTGGCTTAGAAATTGCACCATAAACATCTCTCCCAATGTTCTTCCTACATCTCTATAGGAAGACACTCTGAGTCAAAGTGTTTGAAGTGGGAAGGAAACCGACGGATGAGATGCCACATTGTCACTGCATTTGTCACCTGTTGGGCGTGGAGCTCAGCTTCTCTTCGTGCCCTCTCTCTTTCTCTAAAAACAGCAAAGAAAAGACAGTGAAAATAAACAAACATGATGGAAAAAAAAATCCCAGAACCACTTGTCAGAGACAGCTACTTTTCTTTAAAAAGCTTTGCTGAGACAACTTAGAAAGCATGATGGATGGGGCCTCTTCCTTTCGCAATATATTTATTCTGTGCATGAAATAAAAACACACACAGAACCAGCTTCTCAATGCCGCCAAGAAATTTTCCATTTGAGCCACCAGAAGCTACTGTTTCCACCAGCAGGTTTGGCAGCATCCATGGGGAACCCCTGGGTAAGGATGGGTACCGAGCCTCCAACTCAACAGGTGTCCTTCTGTGTCACCCAAAGGCAACATACCTTTCCTCTTGCTCCCGCCTCCTCTTCTCCTCTTCCTCCCGTCTCCTCTTTGCTTCCGCCTCCCGCTTCTCCGCCAGCAGCTGTCTGTACACCCGCCGGGCCATCTGACCTCGGACCTGCTTCTGGCTCTGTAATTCTTCTGGATCATCACCACACAAGAAAGGACCTTCCTGTATTGCTTTCTGAAAATGAAAACAAAAACAGCACAACAGAATAACTGTGGAGGCAATGAGGCTTCGAGCCCTTCGAGTGAGTTTCCGTTGGTGCCACGAGACAAAACAGGACCTCATTTGGGAAGATGCTCTCATTATAGAGTATGTCTCGAACAGGAGGCTCCTTTGGGCAAAACCAAGGCAGAAGAAAAACAAAAGAATAATAACAAACAAAAGTAAAGCCAGAACCCTATCATGATCTTGGCTGAAAATAAACACATACCTAATCCCTAATGCTGACTTTGAAAAGTTCTGGCAGGAAGTTGGGTTGTAAACAGGACCAAAAGGGATTTTTAAAAAGATATATCCCCCTGTTCTGACGAAGGGGGGGAAAATAACAACAAAAAACTCGCCACAGCAGGACAGCTTTGGACTGCAGAACATGTAACAGTGTGAGGTCACGGGTGGCATGCTGGGCCACAGAGGTGGACAGAACTCAGCCGCACACGAAGAGATGCTGCCTTCTTTGGTAAACACTGAAGGTGGGCCTCTGTGGACCCAACAAGACACCAATATCAACAGCCAAAATACCAAAGTTAACAGCCAGGCTGCCTCTGGCTTCCATATGCCAGGAAGATGAACTGGCGAAGCAATTTAAGCATCTCAGCACGGTTCCCTAATCCCAGTGCTCTAATCGAGACGTTAGGGGCCCCCTTTCCTACTCTCTGCCAAGGGCAAGCTAAATAGGCACCTGGCATTGAGAGACAGGAGCGCTGACCTGGGGCTCTCCTTCACCTATCCTAACCTTCCATCCAGGTCCCCTTTAAGGAAAAGCACTCGACCAGCCTATCCCACCTGATGGATTACATTGGGAAGGCCGCATGGAGCTTAACACCTCTCCACCGATGCTTCTTACCGTGCCAAGTAGCCCAAGACGTGGGCCCGGATAACCATGGCCGCCCGGGTAACTTCCTCCTCCCGCAGCCTCTCCAGTTTCTGCTCCAAGGATTCTCGAAGGAAGACCTGTCCAGGAGGGAGTGACATGTCAGATCCAAGGCAGGTGGCTGGTAGAAGGCAGGCATCTCTGAGTCAGAGATATTTGGGGGGGGTTGGGGGAGGAAGGGCCGGCAGGGAGTGTTAGGCCGTTTCTCCCCTCGCCTTAACTTTGCTCTGAGCACACACAGCCACGCTTTCCAGCCCCATGCTTTCCTCTCCCTGTGGGGAAGGGCTTGTTACTTTTTTTACAGAGGAATAAACTAACACATAACATTAAATTAGTTTCAGGTGGACATCATAATGATTCAGTATTTATACAGTCAAGGAGGGAAAGTTTTCCTCCCTGCCCTTCTTAGTCCTTTTGGCTGATCTAACAATTAAACTGACTCAAGACAGATTAACAGGAGGAAAAACAAATATAATGACGTCCACATGGCGGTCTCACAGAAATGGGCCCCGAAGTAACCAGAGCAGGCAGCTCAGATGCCAGTTTTAGGCACAGAGACAATTACTGGTGACGATTAGACAAAGCAAAGGCGTGTTTGGGGCAACAAACTAGCGAAGGAACTAGTTTCTTCCCGCAGCCTCCCCAGCCTTGACTCCCGCCTCTGGTGATAAGGATGCCTTCCTCCTCCTTGTAGGGCGGACCCTCTCACCCGGGAGAGTCACAGAGTCACGGCCTGCTTTCAGGGGGCGCATGGGGGAGGGATCAGAGTGCCTCTTTTTCGCACGGCTGTTTCTCAACGTTAATAACTGTTGAAAAAATATTTTTGAAAAAAATAATCCCTCAATCAACCTTTTAATTATGCAATTTCAGATTTAATACACGGATAAGAAGTTCCCTAAAAACAAACAAACAAACAAAACTAGTGCCAAATATTTTTATGCTTTTCTATGAATGGTCAGCATGAGGGCATTTTGGTTGGGGGAGGGAGCTGAATGACAGCCTCTCTCACTCATGATTTTGTAATTTACGCTCCTGTGGTTGATCCTGGTCTATCATGACGTGTTATGTCCTCTTGATGGCACATTTTCCCAGACTCTGCTCTGCCTGCTCCCAGACATTGGGCCAAAAAAGGAACGAAAGAATCCGACCACCTGTGACCCACGGGCTTACCTACTCCTGCCCTGGGTCCCCCAGTATTTGTAAAACCACCACAAGTAATGCTCCTAAGTAGTTTTTTGTACAGTCTTCTTCCTATAATCGCAGAAATTACCAGAAAATCCAGATGCTCATCAGAGGCTCAAGGCTTTAAATGCAAAGATATTCTGGCAGCAATACTGACCGACACACACGCTAATTGTATAATTAAGTCAAATGGTGGCCGGTTAAGGCCAAAGCTACTTAGTGTACACTATTTGCATGCTCTGTTTCCATTTACTTCCTAACTTTCTGTGAATTGATAAGCTTCCTCCCTACTTCTTCTTCCAATGTTTTACCAATCACAACTTAAGTCTTCTTTAAAGACTCCTCTTTTTGACTACTTCCCTGATCATGTCAGCCCACGGGGAGCTCTCTCCTGGAGAACCTGTGTTCTCATTCCTTAAAGGATGCCTCTTCATTTGTATGTGGATGTCTTCTCCCCCAGCAGCACAGTAAACGGAGGGCCATGCCCATGTCTTTATGTCTCTGTGTCCCCTGTGCTATGCCGGCTCCCAAGCCTGGCTTGGGCTGGGCTCCCATAAGGAAAGTTGTAAGTGAAGCTACACTGAATCCTCAGAGCTCAGCAGGGACTGTTACTGGCTGGCTGAGTCATTGTGATCTTTGATGCTACTATGCCATATCAAGCAGTGAGATGGGAGGAGGACATCAGTTTATAGAGAACAGAATATCGTTCTAGTTAAAAAAAGAAAGAAATCAAAGCAGACTACATTATACTGCCAAGAGCTGCCCCTGCGCCACCTTCTTTAGAAGTCTTCCTTGCGTGATTAAACGCATGGCATCCTTGTGCCACTGATTGAGCTCCTACTATGTGCCGTGTGTAGAACAAACAAGTAACGCCACATTCTCCACTGGGGAACTGTAGAGAAATCCACAGGCAATGACAAGATATTACAACTGGGCCCAAAATGGGATGAGGTGAGATGACAGAGGAGGGGCTCAACCCAGTTGTGGGGTGAGCTTTTGGGATGGGGTACCCGAAGAATGTCAGAAAGGATTCCTGTCAAAATCGACATCTCAGTCGGTAACTGAAGGATGAATTGGAATGAAGTAGGAGGGGGAGCAGAATTCTAGGTAGAGAGACCCATAAACCTGTGAGGACAGGACATACCACAAGGTGACCTTTAATGAGTTACTTTGTTTGCTCTGAGCAGTGTGGGTGGAACCTGTGACTTCCTCTAGCCCACAGAATATGGCAAAGGTGATGGGAAGTCACTTTTGTGAACATGTCACATTATATAAGACTCCACCTTAGGAAACTGCCATGCTGTGGGAGGGCTGGAGAAGGGGCCAGGTGGTCAAGAACTTGGGGAGGGGGGATCTAGAAGCAGAGAGCAGCTGCAGGTGACAGCCAGAAAGCAAGGGGGAACCTCACTCCCCCACCTGCAAAGAAGTGGAATCTGGTACCACGCAAGCTTGGGAGAGAACCGAGCTCTAGAGGCAAAGGCAGCCCTGGAAGGAATTCTGACTGCGGCCTGGAGACCCTGAGGGGAGCCTGCAGTAGCCGTGCCTGGAACCCGGACCCAAACGTACTGAGATAACGTTTGTAGCCGTTTGTTACTCAGCAATAGGTCACTAATAAATACCTCTGCACACCATCTCTACCTTACTAGATGCTTGGACCTTAAATCCCTGGCCAGCCAAAATAACTCAAGAGCAGAATAGAATGTCCATTATATGCTTTCGCTTGCTGAGTGGCCCTGAGGTGATGTCCAAATACCTGTTATTGCTCCCACATTGGTCAATGTTATGATGGACTGGATGTCGGTGTCCCTACCAGCATCTGATGCTGAAGCCCTAAGGCTCAAAGTGATGGTACTTGGAGGTAGGACTTTGAAGAAGTAATTAAGTTGTGATAAGGTCAGGCAGGTGAGGCCCCATGATGGATTAGTGCCTTTATAAGAAAACGAAGAGAAGGGAGGTAGGGGGAGGTAGAAAAAGGGAAAAGGGAGATAAATGGTGATGGAAGGAGACTTGATTTAGGGTGGTAAACACAATACAGTAGACAGATGATGTATTGTAGAATTGTATACTGAAACCTGTATAATTTTATTAACCAACTAGAGGCCCAATGCATGAAATTCACGCAAGGGGCTCGGCCCTTGCAGCCCTGGCTTTGTCCAGAAGGTTGTTCGGCTGTCCAGTCTAGTTAGCATATTACACTTTCATTATTATAGCTGTCACCCCAATAAATTCAATTGGGAAAACAAAAGAGAGACCAGAGCTTACTCTGCTATCCCCCGCTTCCCCATGCGAGAACCTAGCAAGAAGGCAGGCATCTTCTCAGACATGGGGCTGCCTAGCACATCCCAGGCACCGGGCTGCCCAGCAGCAAAGGTTTGCTGGCTGCCTGAGAGAATACAAACACAGAAACACTTGGGGCCCAATGTTTCAAGGTGTGCCCTAAGAAAAACAGAATCCCTGAAAAGTCAAGGACTTCCCATACTGTTTGGAAGACAAAAGATTAAGTTGGACATGATCCCAACCATATTTTTCCAACACAAAAAACAACAACAAGAGGCCAGCAGGACCATAGCACATGGAGCTTGGGGCTGGGGCGGTGGGAGTGGGGCGGGGGCCGCATTCCTTCTCTGTGGCTTTACCTTGGTCTTCCCCAGCTGCCACTCGCTGTGGGAGGAGTCATAGAGCTGCAGCAAGGCCGAGCACTTCCCTCGGATGTCCTCGGGCACAGCCATGTTCTGCATCAGCACTTTATACCTGCAACGTAAAGGGGCCGAAGGGGCCAGTGTCACCTTTTACTGCCACTCCCTCTCTTCCCAATCCCTTTGAAAAGAAAGTGGATTTATTCCGCTCCATCTTGCCTCTTGTAAAAATCCTGAAAGGGTCTCCGGACGGCATATCCAGCCTTGCGGATCCTCACCGTCTCCAGCATCCCAGAGTACCGCAGCTGGTTTAGCACAACTGCCTGGTCAAACTGGTCTGGCATCTAAACATGCGGAAGGTGAGAAATAAAGTTAACAAGGCCACCCCACCACTGTGATGCACACCCATACCCACCTACCCACACACACACTGAACCTACACCAAAGACAAACAAACAAACAAACAAACAAACAAAACCTGAAAGTGAATCCCACCCCCAGGTACCCATCTCTTTGCTTCAACAACCATCACCCCCTGGCAATCCTGCCCACCCAGGAGCCCACTTACTCCTACCCTTGGATTTTTTTTTTGAAGTAAGGCCCAGATATCACACTGCCTCAGTTGTAAACATATCATTATCATTTTCTCATGTCACAACAACATTATCATACCTTAAAAGATACCAATGATTCCTTGATATTAATAACCATATTTCAATTGCTGATTGTTTTACAAATATCATAAATGTACCACCATATTTAATTCTATGCTTTCCAAAGAATCCAAAGTGTCATACAAATATCACTTTACTTACTTTTTAAACTTCAATTTAAAAGCATTTAAAGACATTTTTAGGTAATAAATGCAGTGACCCAGTGAGGAGGAGGGAAGGAATGGAGGTGGAGAAAAGAGACAAAAAAGGAGAATTTTAATTTTCTCAATTTCCAGTCAAATACCCCATTTATGGAGAGCTCCATACCATGATGACTAAACAACTGAATCCCTGAACATGCAAATTAAAGACAGAGGAAATCAAACCAAGACTTAACATTCTGAAATGTATTCTCTTATCCATTCAGTTGCCAAACAAACTGGCCATTACTCACAGGACAATAAGGCTTTCAGAGGAAAGCCCAAAAGTAGGCCACTTCCCATGCACAGCTCTGTGGGCAGTGATTTGTTTTTTAATTCCAATATGCATCCCCTTTCATTAATCTGAAGTTTGTTATCCTACACAACTGTGTATAAAATGGCTGAAAAGTAGTGCCATGGGCTAGAAGTACATTGATTAAAAGTGCAAAATATGGCAAGTGGCTCAAATTTGCGAACCACAGAAACATCGTCAGTCATTAACACAAAATTAGGCTGAAAGCCATGTAATTCTGTACGTGTTCCAAACTAGCAACACATAAACTTAAAGAATACTTTGCCAATCGCCCTTCCAGCTTTTGATGGAATAGCTGTCATCCTCTCCAGCAGGCTGACTTATACTTAATTTCTTCTGCAAACACTGGTCAAATTGTCTTAACTCAGCAGTATTCTCCCCGGGGAAAGCCAACAAGTTAGGGCAAACATCCCAAGAATTGTGCCTCAGAGGTTTCTAGTCTTGATTATTTCAGATATCCTTAGAAAAATGGAAAAACATAAACGTAAGAAAACAAAATTACCCTTGGTCACTGTTCTTCCTTAATATTTGAGTTAACAACGGAGAGAGGCAGCTGCCCTGAAGATATGTGGTTAAAATTAAAATGCTTGCTACATTTATTTGGTAATATACTCTGACCAGCAGCAAAGACTAGTATAGCGCTAATATAAAACAAACCCCGAATAAAGCATCAGGCTTAGCCAACTTTGTTGAAGTCATAAGCAGAGAAACCTCCTTATGTAGCATGTAATCATTTGATGCTCCAAAACTTTCTAAATAAAGAATCTCCTTCAAGCTTCCACCATTCCTGACCCATACCGTTTCCCTTTGCTTTTTTTCTTCCAATCTCTTAACAAAGTCCACACAATTCCTTCGTTTGGCACTAGTTAGCAAAACATTCTAAAATGTATCGCTGAAGGGATGCCCCATCCAAAAAGTGCAGCTGCACTTACCATCTCCCAGTGTCTCCGAGGAACGGTCCACTCTGCTTGGCTCTGGGGCCAAAATTCATATGGAAAACAACTGCCACACTGACCTTTCCGCCACAGCTAAAGACACTGAACAATAATGAACACCATTCCTGTGCTTTAAAAAGTGCTCGGTTGCCATGACAACCCCTTCCATTCTCAGCTAATTAGTGTGGTGTGGCTGTAGGATTTCATATGGTTCAGGGAGGGGCTGCAGGGAGGGAGAGAGCCACCAAGAGTGGCCACTCCTCCCAGGCACCCACTGCGATTGTGTTTCTGCATTTTCACAGAAAGGGAACCAGGGGAAGGGGGATCTGTAGGCAGATGGTCACCAGGGGCAACCCACGCTACCATCGTGAGGGGGCTACACCTGTATTTCCACTGGTGGTTCTCTCTGCAGTTCCCACTTTCTTTTCTGGTGAATTTAGTGCTCAGAGATGACCCAGCTGGAGACGGGACAAGCCACAAACTTCAAGGCACGGTGCCCTTTAAAACTTCAGAGTGCTCTCCAGTCTTGGCTGGTAAACCCCTGTCCAGAGCTGAGCTAGCTTCCACAAAGACCGCCTGCAGGTACTAACAGTGAAGTTTTGATGGCGATAATTAGGGTGAATTTTGGAAGTAACAGCCATAAACCAGGTCAATTATAGTCACAGGAGTCTGGTCTTAATCCATTTACTGAATACTAAATTAATAAACACCTCTGCATGCAAAGGTCCATGATTCATTGGGGGGGGCAGGGATTAAAGAAAAGGTGGAGGCTAGATTTTTTTTCTTTAATCAACACCCCTCCCACCAGAATGGTACATTTGTCGTGTAACTAATAAACCTACATTGTTATCACCTTAAGTCCATAGTTTACATTACATTCTAGGTTTGGGCGACTGTAACATGACATAGAGCCACCGTTAGAGTTTCATTCAGAGTGGTTTCACTGCCCTAAAAACTCTCCATGCTCTGCCTAATCATCTCTACCCTCCACCGCTACTAGCCACTAATCATTTTACTGTCTTCATAGCTTTATAAATCCTCACCTAAGGATATGTTTATTGATTTTTAGAGAGAGAGAATGGGCGAGGGAGGGAGAAGACAGAGAGAGAGGAAGGGAGGGAAGGAGGGGGAAGAGGAAGGGAGAGAGGAGGGGAAGAGAGGGAGGGAGGAGAAAAAAGAGAGAGAGAGAGAGAGAGAGATCAATTGGTTGACCTAACCTGCAACTCAGGTATGTGCTCTGACTGGGGATCGAACTCGCAACCTTTCTGATGTATGGGACCATGCTCCCACCAATTGAGCCACCCATCAGGGCTCCATAGTGGGTTTTTTAGACTTAATTTTTTTTTTACAGTTTTAGATTTCCCATAACCCCCTGCCTCTATACACTGCACAACCTCAGAGGGGCAGCCATTTGTTTCCAAGGAACCTGAATTTAAGGTGGTGATGGGTGCACCGAACATCACTACTTAGATCAGTGATGGCGAGCCTGTGACACGCGTGTCAGAGGTGACACGCGAACTCATTTTTTTGGTTGATTTTTCTTTGTTAAATGGCATTTAAATATATAAAATAAATATCAAAAATATAAGTCTTTGTTTTACTATGGGTGCAAATATCAAAAAATTTCTATTTGTGACATGGCACCACAGTTAAGTTAGGATTTTTCAAAATGCTGACACACAGAGCTCACAAGGTTCGCCATCACTGACTTAGATAGTAGAAAGCCTAATACAAAACATAATAAAGATTAGAATGAACTTCCTTGGGAATATAGGAGAGGAAAAGACTAAGGAGAGGAAAAAACCCAAGTCCGACCCAGAGTCTGAGCTCTTACAATACTATTCAGTGCTTGAGCGGATGGGCCATTCCCCACAGAGAACACAGCTCCAACAAGCAAGACCCAGGAAGAGAACCTGGCCTGTGCAGCAGTCAGTCTGAGAGTGAACAGGGAGGTGGGAGGACCGGCTGACGGTAGACAAGGCTCAGCCTCCATGGCCACTGTTCAAGGTAAGGGCTTGGAGCAGGGGATGAACATGGTCCGACTATGCCGCAGAAGGATCCCCTTATCGGCAACAGCACAACTGGAAACTGAGTATATTTGATATAATGTAAATTATGAAATGTTACCCAGTCATTTAAAAAAAAACCCAAAAAACAGTCCTGGCCGGTGTGGCTCAGCTGGTTGGGCGTCGTCCCATGCACCAAAAAGTCACTGGTTTAATTCCCGGTCAGGGCACATGCCCGGGTTCTGGGCTTGATCGCTGGTAGGGGGCATGCAGGAAGGAGCCGATCAATGTTTCTCTCTCATCATCACTGATGTTTCTATCTCCCTTTCCCTCCCTCTCCAAAATAAATAAAAATAAAATAAATAAGTGAGGAACAAAGCACTTATGCATGCTACAACATGAATGAGCCTTGAGGACATTACGCTAAGTGAAAGAAGCCAACTACAAAAGGCTACATATCATCTCATTTCATTCATATAAAATGTCCAGAATAGGAAACCTACAGACAGAAAGTAGAGTGGTGGCTGCTGGGGGCTGGTGAAAGGGATGGGGACAGAGAGGAAGGAATAGCCAAAACAGACGTGTGTGTGTGTGTGTGTGTGTGTGTGTGTGTGTTCTTTTGAGGCGATGATGTTTCAAAAGTCACTGTGGTGATGTTTGTACGTACCTGTGAACCACTGCATTGTACACTTTAAAGCAGCGGTTCTCAACCTGTGGGTCGCGACCCCTTGGGCGGTCGAACGACCCTTTCACAGGGGTCGCCTAAGACCATCCTGCATATCAGATATTTACATTACGATTTATAACAGGAGCAACATTACAGTTATGAAGTAGCAATGAAAATAATTTTATGGTTGGGTCACAACATGAGGAACTGTATTTAACCCCTTCCCCAACAATTTTTTTGTTAAAAACGTTTCTTTTTCAGACTAATTTTTTTATTTTGGTTCTATATAGTATTTTTGATGCTGGTTATGAAAACAGTTTGTAACTCGTCTTCCTATAAACCATATTTTTTTACCATATTTTCTTAGTATACTCGTCGACGACTGAAAAAGAACATTTTGTGAAAACGAGTATACACGTTTCTGCCGGGGAAGGGGTTAAAGGGCCAGAAGGTTGAGAACCACTGCTTTAAAGGGCTCAACTGCATGGTGGATGCATTGTATCTCAGTGAAGCCGCTTTTTTTTGTTGTTGTGGTTGTGTGTGCATTGCCTTAATTTTTGAATGACTTTGTTTTGTTTTTTTTACAAGACAGTATTTTAACAGCCAGGGAGAGATGGAAGGATTTAGAATGGACAAGAAGAGATGGGTGCGGGACCAAGCCTGCATCCTGGAGACAGGATTAAGTATATTTAGTTTCAGGTAATTTAACTCAACAAAAAAAATTAGAAAAACCTTTCCTCCCCTACAACCTGAAAAAAAAAAAAAAAGATTTCAGAATGCCTAGACAAAACAAATAGAGCATGCTAAGCCCTCCACAAAACTCAATTACGGGCAAGCCCTACCTTCTGCAGCTTGAAATCTAAATAAAGGGCAATAGGACAGGGGAGTGATTTACAACGAAAGGATAGAGAGGAATTCATGTATGCGTTAATGAACCTGACTACCCTGCACATTATCGCCTTCCATAATTTCATAAACATGGCATAAAGGAAACAGGAGGTGTGACGGTGGGCTTGGGAATCATCACCTGTCGACAGTGTGGGACATTCAAGCTGTGCTTATTTAATTAAGAAAACAGAGTGAGTTTATCACCTATGGGCCCGTGAGGTTCGAATGCTTTTCGTTATGTGAGAGATCTCACAGAAACCAACCAAGAACCCGGGGAGGGGGGTGGGGTGGGAACCCACTCAGAGGCCGGTGGGGTTCGTTGGGGGCCAGCCAGGGTCTTAGGGAGAAGGTACTTTTCTCTAAAATGATGGTAAAGGTCACACATGCTGATGAAGCACTGTATCTGCCAGTCAGGGAGCCAGGTGATGGCAGGGACATCAGCACTAGGGGTGAGGGGAGACCCTCTGTCTCCTGGGAGAGTAACACATACCATCTGTCACTCTGAGAGGACAAGCGAGACAAGGGCGGGGGACAGGCACAGCAGTGATTCTTATTGCACTCTGCCATCACCCATCGTTAGGCAGTATCACCTAACCTGGGTCAACGAGATTCAATTTTTTACAAATTTGGTTTGAAGGGGGGAAAGGGGAATCTCTCTAGAAGAAATGGCAAGCTTTGTTTGACCATAAATTTGTAAACTGACAACCCCATATGTCACTGTAACTTACTGATGCCCTACCCTGTGCCAAAGGAATGAAGGCAAGATAAACTGAAAATACAGTGATAAAAAGGGAAAAGAGTAGAAAATGCACTATATTCCCCCTTCTGCCTTAGCTGACAGGAAGCGCAAAGTTAAATTTCATTCTCTTAATAACTGTCATTAACCAGGTATTTTATATTGCCTTCCTTTTTGAATGACTTCATACACATTAATCAACAGATATCTCAATTCCTTTAAGAAACATATATTTGAAAATCCACAATAGCCATAAAAATATGTTAAAAACATTAACACATTTTTAAAAGGAGATTTCTATTATTCACCCTTCAAAGACCTGCTGTTGGTTTTACACGCAGAATTTCAAATTCTTGTTTAACAGCCTTCCAGGAACCAAGGACTCTTTGATTTATGCGTGTGAGGTACCAACAGCCATCCTTCAATTCATATACCACTTGCCCACAGAAACCCTGACAGGGCTGGCTGTGTGGGGAACATTCTTCCACTTTGTGGATGCGGACATTGGGACTGAGTGAGGCTCAATAGCCTGTACAAACCAGTTTTAATATTTGCTTAAATCAAACAATTAGGAAAGTAAGTCTCAAAGAGCTTTGTATTCCTGAAAACAAGTAAATCAAACGTGTACACATCAAACCCATTTTCCTACTGATGTTATAAAATTGGCGGCATCTTTCCAAAGGCTACAGCTTTCAAGGAATGAGTTGAAAACTTCCTCAGGGGGAAAATTATGCTGGAATCTAGAATTCTTTATTTTGATCAGTAAATACTGCAGAGCAGGGAGGGGAAAGACACTGCAACAAGCCTTACGCGGATTCAACGTTTTAGGTGTATTGTGTTTGCATTACCATTAGGGGCTCTACCTCTGCCCCAATTCAACTTCAAATACAAACAAGCAAAAAACCCCTTACCTTTGATAACCCTTCATCAACCTTAAAAAGTCAAAGATTCCAGATGTCGATCATGTTACACAAGCAAAGTATCACTCCCAGCCCTATACTGACTGAGAAAGTCTTACTAACAACAATACAAAACAAAAAAACTAATTAAAGAAGATGTAAGGCCTCTCCATCTTTATTTGTTTTCTCTGCTCCATCAAACTCCCAAAAGCAGTGAATACATTTTGGATAAGAAATGTATCAGGTTTTGAACAGTTTTCGAAAGCATAGTTACCAAAAGCGATATGATTTTCCTGACCTTGGACAGGCAGCAAACAAAAGCCAACAGAACTGGTGAGGAAGGTTTCTGGTACTTACAGCAGCCGTTCCTCTCCTGGGCTGAGACACTGGACACAGTTCTCGCCACCTTGCTCATTCTCGCATTTTGGTAGCAGAGGCAGCAACGAATTTTCCCTGGAGAAAGGGCCATGCCCTCCCAGGCGAGGAGCAGGGAGCAACACGGTTACACGATGGGCAAGACTGGCAAAAGCCGTGAGTGAGTCCTGAAAATTTTTACTCCCCAAGCACAGCCTTCCCACCACCTCTGCCAGCCAACAGTTACCACCCTGATCGGGAAACCCCAGCTCTGTTACAGCTAAAGCTGGTGTGCTCACCTCTGAGCCACACGAACCCCACTACTTAATGGGAAAGGGAAAATCTGAACATAAAGTCTATGCAGGTACACGTTCACATGCACTAAAACATCTATCTGCCTAAGGCACAGCTGGACCCACTGCCCCTGTTCACAAACTCCCAAATCAAGACAAAGGCTTCAGCTGCACAATAAAGGCCCCCGCAATATGTCCCCGATTTACCTCCCCCGTCAGCTCACCCCTACACACACCCTACATTTGAGCCAGATTATAGATAACTGCTTCTGGACTGAAACCTTCACTTCCTGCCTTACCTCAGCTGAACCACCTTAGCCTGCTCAACTGAAATGCTCTCCCGTTGTCTTTCCCTGTTGAGGTTCATCAGTTTCTAGATGTTCCTTCAATAAACTGTTCCTGATGCAGCCAAAAATAACGCTATCTGTGGTCCCCTTTTCCCTGCCCAGCACATGAGGTGGCCTTGACCAGGCTTTCCCTCATGTCACATATGTTTGCATATCCATTAGACATATCCATGTGAACTCCCCATTTGGGTTATAAAGTCTTGCCCTGGCTGGTGTGGCCCCATTGGTTGGGCATTGAAGGGTTGCTGGCTCGATTCCTGATCAGGGCACATGCCCAGGTTGCAGGTTTGATCCCCAGTCAGGGGCATATGGGAAGCAACCAATCGATGTTTCTCCCTTTCTCTTCTTCTCCCTTCCTCTTTCTGTAAAAATCAATTTTAAAATCTCTTAAAAAATAGCACTATCTACATCTTGAACAGGAATTATTTCCATTAATGTAGAATTAAGCACTTCACATGTATGATCTCACTTAATCCTTATAACCACCCTCTGAATTAAATCAGACCACGTTGATCAAATTTAATGTGATATCAGGCAAACAGAGCAACCATTCAGGAAATGCCATTAGCTAACATCTGCGCAGCACTTCACACCTTCTGAAGAACTTACACAAGATATCATGTGCTCATCTCCACCGCCCGTGAAGTGTACGGGACAATAGTACTTTCATTAGTAGCTCCAAAGAATGTGAGTGACCGATGCCACACCCACAGTAGTTACCAACCCAGAGAAGCAACAGACACCCACTTCCAACATCAGAATCCCTGCAGGTTCTGTCAAAGCTTCCCTAGGATACTTATCAACAAGTTCAAGTCCAAAGTGACATCATGTGAGCAGCTGCTAGGATCATCTGTGGATGGTTGACCAAGTCGAAACGCTTCTGCTCTGGAGCATGGATTGGCTTCTATTTATGAACCTCTGCGGTGGTGGGAGCGGTAGCGGCAGCACTAATACTACAGTAGCAACAGTCCTAGTCATGGTAGCGCAGCAGTCCTGGTAGCAGTCACTGTGAAGCCTATCATGTACCTCCCCTACTTACTATATGCCAGGCACTATGCTTGCTTTGCCATGCTGGCTTTTATTTAATGTCAGCAACTCGCTATCAGGTAGGTATTATCGTCACCCCCATTTTACGGATGTATAACCTGAGGCACAAAGAGGTTAATTAACTGGCTTAGGGTCATAAAGCTTATGCCTGACAGAGCCAGTTTTCCAGTCCAGGCAGAAGGAGCGTGATTCCCAGCCAGCACACTGCTTGTCCCGCTGGGTGCCACTCAGGAAAAGGGGGAGTGAGGGTTTCTGCAGTTCCCAAGTATTCACTACTTAACAATGGAGTTTGTTTCCTGGTACACTTTTCCTGGATATTCTTGAATGAAATGCATCACAATAGCTAACTTGGTAGTGGATGTTAGGCCCAAACAGAAATCAACTTCTGTGAATTAAAAAGCAAATAAGACAATACATTGAACTCATTTAGTCAGAGCAGGGGTTGGAAACTACAACTCCCAGCCCCATCAATTCTGCCACCTGTTTTTCTAAATAAAGTTTCCTTGGAACACAGCCAGGCATTGTCTGTGATTGCTTTCACACTGCAGTGGCAAAACCTACAATATTTACTATGAAAAAGCTGGCAGACCTGAATCAGAGAATGAAAGCCAGGCAAAAGAATGCATTCAAACAGTGCAAATGGAATTACGTGCTAAAGGTAATTATACACCAGATTTGGGGTTAGGGTGGGGGAGAGGAATCAAGACATACTGGGCTAGAATATATTTTTAAAACTAACTTCACAAAACTAATTCCTTTCTATACTTTCAAATGTGGCTACTGGAAGAATTTTAATTTCCTATCTGACTCACATTGTTTTTCAACTGCTAAATTAGGCTGAGCCCCGGGTCTACCTGGACCAGTGAAAGAGCAGCAAACTTGAAGTTATAATTTTACTAGAGGTCTGGTGCATGACATTAGTGCATGGGGGTCCCCCTCAGCCCAGCCTGCACCCTCTCGCAGTCCAGGACCCCTTGGGGGATGTCTGCCTGCCTAAGAAGTTATAATTTTATTTGCTTCGGTTTCATACTCAGAGAATGCTTTATATAAATGAACTGCAAGACCACTTTATTACGAGGTTTATATAGAGACTAAAATAAAATATATCACTTCTTATGAAAAACAGTATCTAGCATTCATTCAATGATGAAAAACACCCAAATGTGAAAGAGAAGTGACCTCATGAGTAGCTTTCAGGAGACTAACAGACTCTAGACCAGGCGTGGGCAAACTTTTTGACTCGAGGGCCACAATGGGTTCTTAAACTGGACCGGAGGGCCGGAACAAAAGCATGGATGGAGTGTTTGTGTGAACTAATATAAATTCAAAGTAAACGTCATTACATAAAAGGGTATGGTCTTTTTTTTTCAATAGTTTTATTCATTTCAAACTGGCCGGATCCGGCCCGCGGGCCCTAGTTTGCCCACGGCTGCTCTAGACAAATGTATTGGGGCACAAAGAACTTCCGTCGACTTCAAATCAAGACAATGATTCTCCAACAAAATATATTAATTTAATTTTTCCTAATAAACTTCTATTTAGTTTTCAAAGTCGCTCCAAAAGATTCTTAGGATGTTTGTTGGTTTTTTAGCAGATCACTGAACCCCAAGTCTTCAGCACCTATGTTAACATTGAAATAGAGCACCATTGGGGGAATTGGTAAGAAAGCTAGACTGAACACACACTCTGCTTCTCCCCCTTCCCCCTCTCCCCTCCCTCAAATTGGCCAGTCTATGCTTGGAAAGGCTAAGTCTAAAGCTCCCCGAAGTGCAGTTCAAGCACTTTCTCTTTAATTGCATCCCTGGGACATATACTCCTTTGAATCTCAGCTACCATTGTGCCCATGTCACATACTTGTTTACAAAACCTACAAACGGCCTGAAAGCCACAGTATGTAATGCTTGGTCCAATGCTTCCTTGAGCTACAAGAATGCAAGCCCACCCTCCTCCAAACGTCTTTCTTCCATTCTTATTCCTTTCCGGTTTCCTGATTTTAAGGACCGCCTGTGCACCTGCAGCTCGGACTTCTCTTCCTCTCCTTAGAATACTGCACGCTGCTGGGCTTCCTTCCCTCCTCTCCTGCACACAGCGGATGCAAAGGCCCCCATTCTGCCTCCCGCCCACCTGTGATTCCCCAGGAAACTGTAGGAAGTTCTCAATTTTCATGCCTGCCCCTCTCCTCTTGGGGATCAAGGTGCCTGGGGCTTTCCTGTGGTCAACCTCTGCCAGTGTGTCCCTGCAAATAGGGGACCCCTGGATCGATAACAGTGGAGCTGGCATTTAAGTCTCAAAACTGAATTTAATTCCTTCCTGAATTAAAAGCGAAACAGCAAATAAATGTACCTAATATTTAAATATGGGTTACTCCAACCAAGAATATTAATTAAATCTCAAAGAACCCGATTGAGGCAAGTGGACAAGCCAGAAATATCATTCCCTTATATACATGAAGGAGGTGAGCAGATACAGCCTGAGTGACAGGCCCAAAGTCACGTGACTAGTAGGCACTAGGACCTGTACCTAGATGTGGCTTGTGATGGCTGCCGTCTATGAGATTTCTACCAAAAATGGGAGTAAGCACTTAAGAACGTCACAGCAGTTTGACATGGCTGCATAATTTTTCTTATATTCAAAAGTACCAGTCCACCACCAATTGGCAACAATAAAAAAGAATGGCTCTTTCACCACATATTTTAAGAAGTGCTGTTCTAGAAGGTACCAATGTCAAACTGAGTACTGCTTCTAAGAATATTTTTTACATTTGTGTGCACACAAATCTATTGTTATGTATTATTAATTAATATTAGATAATGTACCAGGGTCCATAGATAAGGAAAATATATTTTATCTAAATTCTTCCTCAATACTTATAAGTGCAAAACGTCTATCCCAAAATCTGATATCACATCCTGACTAAAAGTTCTCCAAACTGTACACAAGATAAAATCCCGACATTTTTTGTATTTCAATCTTTCCATCTTCATACCCTCCACTCATCATCAAAAGTTTTGATACCGTTATAATTTAATCTAATGCTATATAATAAAAGGCTAATATGCAAATAGACCAAACAGCAGAATGACCGGTTGCTATGACACACACTGACCACCAGGGGGCAGACACTCAACGCAGAAGCTGGGCTCACGGCTGGTGAGTGCAGTGTCAGTGGCGGGAGTGGGCCTAAGCCAGCAGTCGGATATTCCATCAGGGCTCCCAGATTGCGAGAGGGCACAGGCTGGGCTGAGGGACACCCCCTCCCCCCACATGAATTTCGTGTACCAGGCCTCTAGTTAAAAGGAAAGGAGCAAAGAGAATCCCAAATATTATAGGCTTGCCCAGTAAAGTCTGGGTGAAATAGGAAATGTACTTGGCTGTCAGTCACACCTGGGAACAGGTAATTGGCCAGATTGGCAAGTGGGGGAAGATTTGAGATACCTTAGGCTCCTATACAAAGGAGTTTACTCTCCTGCCAACTTGCGCTCTTGCTCTTTTTACCCCTAGACTGTGGAGCTCTCACACTCCTGCATCTGCCCACATGACCCACACAATGGACTGATGGTGTGCAACTGGCCTAAATCTACACTGGACACAGCTCCACCGTGGAAAGAAAATTCTGGATGCTGGCTTTGCTTCTAGCTCTACTGAAACCTCAACTGCACCTCTTCCAGGATTGGCTTAAGGGAAATGGGACTTGGCAAACCCAGAAATGTCATTCCTCAAAAATAAAGCTTTCAACCACATGTCATTCTCCCATGGGGAAGGTGGGGGCCTCCGGAAATGCTTATTCAGGCGGCACCCCAAGCACCCCACTCCCACTAGCAAGGGAGAAAGACCATTCACACATTTCTCTGATAACACTTTTAATCAACCCTCACTTGGTCATGGAATGCCCACTGTACTCAGGGCAGCTGGCCTGGGAATGAGATCACTCACGCCGACCCTGCAAACCCATTCACCTTTGCCAGATACTCTCCTATCTTCCTGTGGAGAGAGGCTCAGCCACAGGCCCGTCTGGCCCTAGGAACAGGGAAATATGAGGCAAACCTACTCAGGGGCTCCTGGGAAAACCTTTTTCCTTCCTAATAAAAGAGCAACCCATTTAGGCACAGCCCGCGTCCACTCAGGAGTTGCTGTTCACTCTAAGATGTCAAGGTCTTTGTTTGCTTTATTCAGTAATGCATCTTCCCAAGGGCACAACAGGTGGTCACAATCTATCTGATGAAAGAAGTGAATATGGCAGATGTGCTGTGAGGATGGGATGGCTGAAGGATCAAGAGAATCAGAGAGGCATCTACGCAAAGCTCTGACATTGTCAAGCCGCTTAAACAAGTGCTTAGTATTAAATGTGATACTTATGTGTACAAGCTGTGTAGGTCATAGTTATTCTGTGTCTGGTTGTTGAAGAGTCCGAGTCTGCCCAGGAGACTGAGGCGTTAGCATGTGTGTGTGGCAGACAGCGGGAGAGATCCTGTAGAAAAAGGGAAGGAGGGGACAGCAGTGGGGAATGGGCTGAGACTCCAGAAGACCAGATCCATGGTGATCACAGAGGTTGGTGTCTAGCTTAAAACGGGATAGTGGTTAATGCTGTTAAGTCTCAAAAGGCAAATCAACAATGAAGCAGCGCTTCTGAGTGGCCACAGAAGCTGGTATATTATGACAAAGCCAGATGGACATCACAGAGTTGCAGTCCAGTTCAAATCTAGGTCAGAGAAGGGAGACTCCAAGACAGAAAGCATGGGCCCAGGTTCTGTTGGCCACAGTGAGAACCCTAGGTGTGGCCTCAGCTGAAACAGCCAAAGAGCCGATGGCCTTGGGATGGTGTAGTTTTAGGAACGTGGTTCTCAGAATGCAGTGAGGACGTGCCAGAGGGAGGAAGACAATGAGAAACGGGGCGCCGTGGAGGAGGGCGGGTGAGTTGGCTAATGACAGATGTTCTCAGTCCTTTGGTGGATTGCACGGTGAGGTCATGCCGGAGTGGGAAGGTTGACATCAGGTTGCGGAGTGTGGGAAGGCATGGGTGAGTGGGGTGGGGGAGCAGGGAGGCCCTCTCCTCTCCCCAGGCTGGCACAAATGTGAAGCAGGACCAATCAAAAAGCACAATGCTCGATGACTGGTAGCACTCTAGGATCTGTGACAGAGAGGGGAACTCGCGCACTATCCAGACAGGGCTGGCAATCTGGAGGGGGGAGGGGTCAATGAGTCCGGGAGCTGCAAGTTCATGACTAAATGAATGGCTCATCAGCTCCCTGATCCGGGATATTGTTTTATGTCTGGACTCACTTTGTGTTCATTCAAAGCTGGACACTTAGAATTTGATCGCTTTTAAAAAATAGGTATGTTATGTTCCAATTTTATAAAGTTTTTAAAAGGCCCACCAATCAATCCAGTTGAGGCGAGGGAATAATGAAATTCTACATGGGGAGACCACGAGAAACAAAGGGACTGAGAGGCCTGCGTGGTGAAAAGGAGCGAGTCCTCCCCAATCAGGGAGTAAAAGCAACGGGAAGAGGAGAGGTTGAGTTGGAGAGACAAATTGAAATGCTGGAGAGGTCACATAAATTTACAATTTGGAGTTCGGTAGTTCAAGATATATAAAAAAAAATTGATCCTGAGAGTCAATAAGTATGTGCTGAAAGTGACTCAGAAAAACACAAAGAAGAAGGGAGCAGGGAGAAAGGGAGGAACTAAAGATTTGTTCTAACTCAACCCAAAAGCCCAGGTAAAGACAGAAGGGCCAATCCTTGGTGTAAATAAAGAAAACAGAAGGTCCAACCCGCAGTGTAAATCCCATCTGGCAACCCCTAGAGCCGCCTCCCCCTGGGATATGACCTATTGCCATTTCATCTAATGCACATAATTAAACCCTTTTTATCTTAACTAAACCTTAATCTTGCTCTATTCATCATTATTAACATGTCTGCTTCTCAGTCCACCATATTGAACAGGTCATACATCGTCCCTTTATTCAGACTCACTCTGAAAATCCCCCTGAGAAATACAAATTAGAAGAGAAATACAAATTAGAAGAGAAATACAAATTAGGAGGCAGCTGTCTCTCTTTGTAGACTCTGGCAAGATATCATTCAAATGCCAAAAGGGCCCTGGAACTTTCCAAGTCAGCTATGCCGGCACGTGGGCTCTGTGAGATCGATAAGGATGCCCAGGTAGAAAATGAAAGGCAGGGGATGAGGAGGGAAATAAGCGGCCAAACATGCTCCCTCGCCCACAGCCAGGAGAATCTGTCAAACGCGTGTTTTCAGCGCTTGGCCAGTTCTTACTTCTATAAAGCTCCAGTTTCTTCCTCAATGAATGAGATGATGGGGTGGGGTCATCAGTCACCATGGCAGCACAAACCAGTTTACAGATATCACCAGGAGAGCATACTAGTGTGGGTTCTTGCTTTAACGTGTTTGAATTCAGAGACAAAAATCCCACCCCTCCCCAAATGTTTTTAAGTTAGAATACTGAAGGAAACAATGGTTCTCAAAGACAAACGAGTAAAAAGCCAAATTGGGAAGGAAGAGTTTGAACTGCCATGAAACGTGTGAAAAATAAAATGAGCTCCTCAAAAAAATCTGAGCCAAACACCAAAGCGATGGCCATT
>NW_006294876.1:1794920-1813072 GCF_000327345.1 Myotis davidii | reverse complement strand
CATCGGATTCATATGAGTTGAGAGCTGGAAGGGGCCTGAGAAATGACCCCATCCCATCAGCACCTGTACACAGGAAGGCACTGCGATGACGTGACCACTCCAGTTGCTTAAAAAAGTAAAGCCAAGGCCCCAGCCAGTTTTGCTCAGTGGATAGAGCAGAGGTCCTCAAACGGCCCGCCGAAAACATTTGTTTTTTTACTTCAAAAAAAGATATGTGCAGTGTGCATAGGAATTTGTTCATAGTTTTTTTTAAAACTATAGTCTGACCCTCCAACGGTCTGAGGGACAGTGAACTGGCTCCCTGTTTAAAAAGTTTGAGGGCCCCTGGATAGAGCATCGGCCTGAGGACCGAAGGGTCCCAGGTTCGATTCTGTTCAAGAGCACATACCTCAGTTGCAGTCTCAATCCCCGGCCCTGGTTGGGGTGCTGGTGAGAGGCAACCAATTGATGTGTCTCTCTCTGTGTCTTCCCCCTCCCTTCCAGTCTCTCTTTAAAAAAAACAATAGAAAAATATCCTTAGGATGAGGATTAACAACAACAAAAGTAAAACATAAATAAAGCCAAGGAAAGAGCTACCTCTTTGAGAATGGATGTAGCTGATTTATAAATATTCATGAATATAGGTTGGGCTATCAGGAAAAAAAAGTCAAATGGAGAATCTTACTTGGAACCTGCTGAACTCATCTGTCCTGAGAAAACTGGAAATGTATGGGCAAGTCCTTGGTGGACTCTACTTTCCAGAAGGAAAAGGAAGGCCTGGTGGGGAGGGGGTGTGGGTCCATCCAGCTTCCTCGGACTCCTTTCTCTTGCTTATTCGTATATTAAAGTGGACGTTGGCAAGGCCTAAAGGGAAATTAGCCAGCCTTAGACGCAGCCAATATCTGTTACGTAGAAATGAGGAACACCGCCACATATTCCACTGAGCAGCTGGGAGTTGCTAGGAAACAGGAGGTCAGGCGATGCTCAGAGGCCAGGGTATTCCCACCCCAGGGCCTGGCTTGGGCTGCACTCTCAGTCAGCATCACAGATCAGGGCCAGGGTTCCCAGTGAGCGACTGGAACTGTCCCTCAGAGTGAAGTGCTCGCTCATCTGCAACCCGGCACTCTTCTTCAGGACACTGGGCCTGGGCCATAGTATGCCAGAAAGAGTTTCAAGTTGAAGACTACTTCAGCGACTCAGCAAAATGGTACAAATTAAAAAATGAGAGAGAGCAAACGTGCTCCTAGATCCAAGACAGACAGGAAACACACATGCAACAATAAAACTTTCTCCTCACCCGCCCTTAGAATAACGTATTTCACCCACATCTTCAGTGATCCAAGCGACTTTACCAAACCAAAGTCCCCATTCTCGGTGTGAAGATAGTCCCAGGGTTCTGATCATCCTTTCCCCGTGAATTTACCTTTCTCTACACCAACCCCCAAATGAATGTATGTCCCTCATAAACCCTAGTGGAGGGTGAGGTGCTGAGTTCAGTCAGTGGGGAATAAGTTAAGTGACGAGTCCCAGGAGGAAATGAACACCTTTAGGCTGGGACAGCCACACAACAGTTAGCATCAGTGGTCTCTGCCATGACACATCCCTTGCCTCTCTCCATACTGACAAGTATAATCATTATTATGTATTAGCCACCATGACCATCAGTGGCCACTGTGAGCCAGAGCCTGAACGAGGATCCAGACATGATCAGTTTAATCCCTTGTAGCCACCCTAAACATGGGTGATCTGCCCTTACTCCATCGAGGAGGAAATGGGGTTCTTAGATGACAGACTGGTGGCGGGTGAAAGGCAGTGGTACGGCATTTCCTATAAAACTTCACCCAGTCCCATGAGACAGGGCCTCCCATGTCTACACCCTCATCAGTCATTTCAATCCTGAACCGTGTAGAGAACAACCTGTAGAGTCATCCCATCAACCACACACACTGCCTGAAGGACGACGGGCTGCTTTCTTCCCCAGCAAGCATTCACAGAATCGACTTGTTCTCTGAGAATTATGAAAGCTTTATGCCCTGGAATACGTAGAAAAACAGGCCCAAGTTCAGTGATTGCTACAGTGTCACTGCGCTGGGGTCGGGGGTGGGTGTGGGTGTGAATATTAAATTAGAGCTTAAATTCTGTGATTCAAAATAAAAATTGATTAATTAATTAACTAATTAATTAATTCTGTGATTCAGGCAATAAAACTAGGGGACCAGAAACCCCTCCTCAGTCTGTCTCCGAGTTCCCCTCATCAATGATCGAAGGCCAGACAGCAATATATGAACAGAAACAGAAAAAATTCAGACATGATCAGTTCTTCTCTTCGCTCCCTTGTCCATTTTTGCACGCACCCCTCAATACAGTTAATATTGCACGTCAGAGGGTCTAGAGCAGCGGTTCTCAACCTGTGGGTCGCAACCCCTTTGGGGGTCCAACGAACCTTTCACAAGGGTCACCTAAGACCATTGGAAAACACATATATAATTACATATTGTTTTTGTGATTAATCACTATGCTTTAATATGTTCAATTTGTAACACTGAAAATACATCCTGCATATCAGATATTTACATGACGATTCATAACAGTAGCAAAATTACAGTTATGAAGTAGCAACAAAAATAATTTTATGGTTGGGGGTCACCACAATATGAGGAACTGTATTAAAGGGTCGCGGCATTAGGAAGGTTGAGAACCACCGGTCTAGAGGGTTTATTCATTTACACCCGCACATCCGTGCCCCTCGAGGCTGCACCCTGAAGCCTGTGCCTTAGGCATGCTAACAACACAACCAGAACCAAGAACAAAAAAGCTTGGGCACCCGGCCGGTTGCTCAAGGCCCTGCCACTATTCCCAAGCTGCCTTCTCAGCGATTTAAAACCTTTAGATCGACATGTTGTAACAAGGAGAGTGCATGAGCTGTGGGCAGGCCAGGTGAGTAATGGCGAACAAGCGGCAATTGTCCTGCAGTCACTCTGTTAAAAGAGCATGAGAAGGGAAAGGCCTGAACTATGGACACTGGCAGGGCCCCAAGCCTGTGTCAACCAGGGCCTGCCTTGGCACAGCCCACACAGGGGGACCCCTGAGCAGCAGTGCCTGTTCTCGGGTGCAGGGGGGCCGGTCCGAGAGAGGGTCAGTCACGTCAAGCTTTGCAGTTTTTTAAACTTCCTGCCGCTGGAGTTTTTTAAACCTTTCACGCCGCTGGCCCTGAGGACAAACAGGCTGTATCCAGAATCCAGGAACTCCAAATCAAGTGACATCGCGGGCCTGGTCCAACCTGCCCTCCCACCTCTGCCTAGACCGTACTCCCCTCCTTTGCAAGGTACCTCTGATTAAGAGGCTCCAAGAGCTCCGGCTGTGAGGTCCGACACAAACGGAATAGTCGAAGCCCTGGCATTGATGTAATAAAGTCAGTGAGTCATATAGATAGAGGCCAGTGTTTCAGAGCTAATACCAACACAAACACACCAAGGAGAGAATGAGAGGGGCCGGGCCAATTTTCCTCCTGCCATTTCTCAAGCCACAAGGAACATATGAAACAAGTTTTACCTTTAGCTCTAATTATCTTGTGGGATTTATTTATTAATTGGCTCAGCAAAATTGGTCTTGGTTTTCTACTTATGTAATTGTAATAACCCTAAATGGTCTCACCGAAAACAAGATCGAGGTATGCCTACAAAGATTTCACATGCAAACCCTTGTCCTTTCCCTAGCCCAAAGCTTACAAACCAGTTATCCAAATGTATTAAAGAGACTTTTAAAAGCTTCACTAAAAAGTATTTAAAACATTTGCTGCTAGTGAAGTTTTCATCATGATAAACACACAGAATTGCGAGTGTGTGGGGGTGGAGAGATGCAACAATATTTTTAACTGGGATACTTTTCTTTCATTTCATGAAGGCAAATTCGGAGTCTATCACACGATAATTCCAAAGGCAAACAGTATTCCCTTTTAAGTCAAACACTGACAATGAAGCATGTGGCACCCCCTGTAATGAGCTGTTCGTCCTTTCAGAGTGGCTGAAACTAGGACAGCACAGCCATTCATTTGAGAAAGCGGCTAGCACTGAGCAATTACGTAATCCTGCAGGGCATGCTGGTGCTAAGGGCGCCCAGCCCCCATCGCCCCAATTAAACATTTCTACTACCACTTACTAGGAAAGGGAATAATAATAATATATGTTTAACTTAATGACTCAGTACATCTGGAAAAGGTTAAATGCTACTCAATTTTCTATTTTCACCATACATTCAATAGTAAGACACAGGGTCCAAAAGCCCTAGCAAGAACTGTAATAAAAATTGAGTTGCATGTAGATGCCATTTTTACTGAGCAAAGAAAGAGGAGGGAAAAATAATAAACACTGAGACCTTGTTTAACCGAGTGAGTTTTAATCAGGGGCAATTGTGTCCCCTGGGGCATGGAGACACCAGGGGGAGGGACTGTTACCGGCGCCTGGGCTGCTGCTGCACATCCTGGGATGCACAGGAGGTGCCCCCAGCACAGAACTGTCCCTTCCAAAATGCCAAGGCGGAGACACTCTACTGTGACCCAATAAATAAGAAAATGAGGCCAATCGGAAAGAAAGTGAAATAGAATTTTGAACACATCTCAATATGAATTGCTGGCCAGGTGACATAGACCAGCACAGAACTAGAAACTTTAGGGAACTAGAAAAAAAAAGTAGGTTACTAAACTAGACTATGAGGCCACAGCGTGGAAGAGGGCTTTGGGCTGGAAAAAACACAGTGGAACGGTACTCACGTTGGCTGAGGGTGGAAGGAGAGAAGTGAGCATTCCTTTAGAAACCGGACAGGTGCGGGCAGAAGCTGAGGCCAGGCCTCCATCCCGGGAGCCAAGCAGGAGTGAGGGGGGAGGGGGAGGCGCTCCGGCAGAGAGGTGCCAGGAAGGAGGCGGTGACTGCGAGAGTCACAGGCCTGGGGGCGGGGGTGGGGATTAGGAGGGCCTGGCAGAGAACAGGCACCTGGGAGCTTTCAGCAAGAGGCCGGGAAGATTTGATGCACAGCATTAGCAATAAGAGAGTGGGCAGGGACTCTAGGTAGAAATGTTTGGTTGTGAAAACTGACTGTTCAAAGGAAAACCCTATTCACTCTCACCTCCCTTTATTCTACAGATATATAATTTCTTTGTTAAATATTATATTAGAATATTTAGATGTACTTAGTACAAAGAGAGTGTGAGCAAGGAGAAGGAACTTGTGGCAGCACAAGAGAGAAAAATCGGATGGAATACGGTCCCAGGGAGGCAAGAAAAAGTTAAATCAAGAAGACAGAGACTGCCCATCAGAAAGGCTGCCACAATTTAAACCCCCAGTTCCAGAGTGCAATAATCGTAGTTTCTTAACTATTTACAGACCCTGGGAAGTGTTGTTAAAAAGCAACACAAACCAACAGCTCATTCAACCTTCCCACTGGCAAAGGTATCTCACTATTTTAAGTTTCATTTCTTTGATTATACATTGACGTTGTCCAGCTATTTTCCATTTGTATTTCACCGTTTGGAAACTTCTCATTTATGTGCTTTGCTCGTTTCCTACTAAAATCTGTATCATTTCCTTATTGATTTGTAAGGGCTCTGTATTTATCAAGGTTATAAATCCACTGTTATGAATGTTGCAAAAATTGTTTTCCTGTGTATTGTTGCCTTAATGAAGGGCGGTTTGGCCATGTGTGTATGTATACATCAAAGCCATCATGTGCAGGCTGATTTAGCAAATAGACTTCCGAGACTTTACCTGAAGGAAACAGTCTTGAATGTGCACAGATACTTCTATATTTATAATATAGCGACACTGCTTAAAACAAATAATGGAAATAATCCAACAATAGAAATTTGACAGAAAGTATAGCCACTAGAATTCTAAAATCATGAAAAAAAAGCATGGGAATATTTTAAGACGTAGTAATATTTTTTAAAGTAAGTTATAAAATTAAGGTAGACTATGACCCAAGTATAAAGGAAAACAAAAAGTATATATACAACATAATGTAAATAGGATTGTCTCTGGGTGGTGGAATTATGGGATATTTTGCCTGTTTTCCTAATTTACATAGTCAATAAGTATTGCCTTTTTATTGGGAAGGGGTGGCCACAAAACCCAGTAAGTCTTGTGGTGGTTCTTGTTCTTGTTACTACCTTTTCAGCAGCATATCTGAGTATCAGAAAGAGCCCAACTGAGGCAGGAGCAGGGCCCTCCCCCAGGGTCAAAGGCCAGCGCTGGGAGAAGCAGAGGAGAGGGCAGGTGCTCGGGGCTCTCCCCGGGCCGAGAGGCCCCAGGTTGCTTAGGCGCAGAGCCCCTTTGTTCCAGAGTCACAGGGGAACCGCAGCTTTCAAACTGGACCTTCACAAACCTCCTGCGGGAGCAGTGGTGGGTTTTAGCCTGAGGTCACTAACAGACATCACCCACTAAGGAGGCCTGGGGGCCACCGTGAAAATGCTAACACAGGGCCACTTACGCTGGAGATCAACAACCACGAGATAGACAGATGAGCTTGGGCTGGGATTCTATGTGGGTGCTACCCAGAGTTCATCAAGTAAAATGCACAGCCCCAGGGACGCAGTGAGGAGCCGTGGCTAGGGACAGTGGGTGCAGCAGAAAATGTCTACCCCGTTTTATCAGCTAGCAGCCCGGGAGAGAAGCGAGCAGGGCAGACTGGGTGGTGTCTTCCTGAATATACCCTTTAACACGCCCTGACACTCACTGGAGAGAGTGAAATATTACTCATCAGAGAGTGAGTGTATCCACAGATCAAACCCTCTTGCAAATAGCAATGGGATTATGGAACCAGGGACCCAATATTTAAACACAGAAATGAGGGTGAGAAAATGCTATAGGTGAGGCAAAAATCTTCCCCAGGACCTACTTTCAGTCTTTCTCTCCCGCTGTAATTCATTTTATGCCGGGTTAATTAGTATTAACTTTTAGAAAACTGATGGTAAAAGTAAAACCATCTAACATTTGGTTTTCACTTAGCACTACAAATTATCTCAGTAGAAGCAGATGGAGCTAAGTAGCCGTCAGACACATTATTATTCGTTTCTTTTAAATGTAACTCAACTTAATCTGAAAGACCACCTTCTTCACATTTAAAACTGTGACTCTCTTAAAAGGCACTTTTAGCAACTGAATAGAAATCAGCTGAACACATTCATGTGTCCCCTAGAGGAAGAGATTAGCATTTCAGTCTCTCTTTATTATGTTCTTTTCTTTGGAGACATTTACTTTGGGGAATCAGGGAATCTCTACAAAACCTGCCTTATCAGGTTTCTCCAGGCAGATTGCAAAATGCCGGCATGTGTGAACTCGTGAAACAAGCACAGAATATTCACCAGATGACCATTCAGCTCCGGGAACTCCCCCCATTCCCGTACTTGTGCAGAAACCAGTTTATAAGACAATTTACAAAGAGATGGTTATCCGTGTGCAGATTTCTTAGCCATATAAAGCACAAGGCAAGGAGAAGCTGCACGACTGTAGTGGATAAACTTCTGAAGAGAAATATTTTGAAATAAAAGAAACCACCACTCACAACCCCCCCCGCCCCCCCCGCGAAAACATACCATCTACATTTTGTCAGGTGCAATACAACTTCACTCTCAATGCTTCACCTCTGGCCGACTGCCATTCAAAAATAATATGAGAAATTACTTTTCCTTCTAAGAGATGAATTCCTTCTCCAAAAGCAAGTTGCATGATCAGCGCCTTATCTGGTAAGTCTGTCATGTCCTTAATTTTTGCAAAGCACCCGTATTAGTACACGTGACCAACATCAGCACTTACCCGTACGTTTAGAAACTAAACAGTGCTCACAGAGACGGTAAAACCTGTTCCCCTGAGGTTTTATAAAAAAGTCCTCTGCAAAATTTTACACCACCGCATTCATGGCAAAGGTACACATACCTTTTAAGCAGTGCAAGTAAGAGGAAAACCCCTACCTTGGGTTTCTGGTCCCCCCTTCAGTGTCTGTCCCCCGTAAATGGCCGCATCGTTAGCAGTCCGGACCAGGAGCCTGTGAGCCGACAGACACAAAAACGGGCTTTCTGCAGCTGGCCGGTGTTCCCGGTCTTTTATGTGGTGTCTTGGGCTCTGCTTGCTTAATTCATTCCTCACTCTCCTACTGAAAGGAAGTCCAGCCTGGCGAGGCTGGCGGGGTAGTTGACTGGGGGAGGAAAGCAACCACCTTCTATGCACTGCCAATGCGCAAAGAACCTTGATTTTAAAAGATAATAATAATAATAATTATTCTTTCTTTTTTTTTTGAAAAAATGCTCCAGGACCAAATCAAGTAGATTGTGACCTCAGAAAGTCTACCCTGAGAACAACACTCTTCCCCTTCGCGGAGCTTCACTGACCGCTATTTATCCTGGTCTTTGCATAGCGCTACTGAATAGTTGCTATGGCAACTCGGTAAACAGGATTCGAGTGACCACCGAGGGGTTTAGTGGCATTGTTTTCTTGAGGGAGAAGAATGGTAGCCTTAATGCTTCCTTTACTGAAATTTCCTGAAAAAGCAAAGCTCCCTTTTCACAGGTCCTCTCCTCGGTACATGATGTTCTCAAAAGTCGAAGATGCTCCAGTTACAGGAGGACAGGCAGCATGAGTGGCCGTCAGAAAGACAGGAGGAATTGTGGAGGCTACCGAATGCCAAGGGGGCATATTTCAGCAAGGAGGCAGCGGAAATGGAACCATCTCGAATGGCTGTCAGGCTAACCGAATGTAGGGAGGAGGCGCAGGGGCTGATAATCCATTCAGTTCTAAGACAATCCCAGCTCCCTGTCTTTTGCCCTCCCCATTTTTTCATTTAGTCTCTGCTAAGTACATAAAACATACCATTCCCATTTTATCAGGTGCGATAAAACTTCATTCTCAATGCTTCACCTCTGGCCAATCACAAACTATCCTACTATTCTAAAAATATTACTTTAAAAGAGTTCATCTTATTGTGAATAGGGTATGAAACACTGGGCATTTGGACACATCGTGATGGTAGCCATTTGTCAAAGATCGAAGACCCATTCGACACAGCGAACTCTGTGATTCAGTCTGGTCCACTAATGATAACAAATGCGCCACCCTCATTTGAGATGTTAATCACAGGAGAAACTGTGTGTGTGTGTGTGTGTGTGTGTGTGTGTGTGTGTGTGTGTGTGTTGGAGGGGAGTGTGATTGATATAAGAATGCAACTATATTCTCAAATTTTCTGTACATTTAAAAATTTCTAAAAATAGTCTATTACTTTAAAAAACTTGAAATAAAAATGTTTATCCCATAACAGTGTCAAGGATTAAAGGAATCTGTTTCTTTTAAAGATAATTACAACAATCTACCAAAGATACATGAGTTAAAACCAAACCCGAAAAGGAAAAGGTCTTAGAAAGATTTTCCATGATTTGGCTAGAATTGGGAGGTTAACCTGGGAGGATGCAGTGAGGGATAAAACCATTGAGCATTTGTCCACATTCAAACACATAACTCAAGTGTGAAGTATTTCACACAGTCAAATGCAGTTGGTTGCATGTCCACATTACATGGTTTAACACCTCCACCTGCTCCTCTAGGCAGGCACTGTCCTTACACACACTGGAGAGACATGGAAACAGTCCCCAGGGCCCCCAGCTGCTTAGTGACAAGAGGCTGGACAGAAACCCAGGCGCACACCTTTGATCTACTTCTAGTTCGCCCCACTGCTCCGTAGGCTCTGCACCTGTGCTTCTGCAGTGGCCTCCCACACTCACAGGACTGTGGTGCACCCTAGCCCACGACCAGGACACCTCATGCCCTGTCTCACTGGGAACGGAGCAGAGCCACCTATGTCCTCGGCAGGGAGCACAAATGACCTAGATACCAAGGCTCTCCAGGTAACCCTGCAAGTGCATGAAGGGAGAGGGCTGGGGGGCAGTGGGAAAAGTCACAGAGGAAGGAACTGACTGAGACGCGTACAGTCAGCAATAAGACAAGCAAAGCCCTACAAACCCAGGTGCCCCAGGAGCCTTGAGGTGTTGGACCATTATGTGCTGATGTCTGGACAAAAATTCTGAGATAACATTTTGCCTAGGAGGGTGCTTAGTAGAGCAGGGAAATGTATATTTATTAAGGGTTTAAAAATATTTTGACACATTATTTGTGGAATCTAATGAACAAAATGAATTGACCAACAAAATAAGACCAGAAGCAGGGAAGGCATGGATCAGGCTGACATACTTCAATGGGGGGTTGGGGAACAAGAAGAGATAAACCAAAGAACTTATATGCAGAGCCCATGGACACAGGCAATAAGGTAGGGAAGACCTGAGGAGCAGGGGAGGGGATAGGCAGAGGGGGGAAGGGAGGGAAAATGGGAGATATCTGTAATACTATCAATAATACAAAATATATTTAAAAATGGAAAAAAAATGACACACTCTTAGGAATGAATATGTAGCTGACATTTCACTTTGATCTTCAATGACCAGATGAAAATCAGTGACTAGAAGATCCAGGAGTACAGATTTCTCTTTCAGTACCAGGAAGACCTTTCCCATAAACAATAAGTGTGAGGAGAGAGTAAATCCTCCATCCCCAAAGGTTATTTAGAAAGATGATCCTTCTCTGTCATATATAAAGGTGATAAATAGACAATGTGTCATTAATCCTTTTAAAAATATCTATATTTTATTGACTTTTAGAGAAAGGAAGGGAGAGGGATAGAGAGATAGAAACATCAATCGGCCGCCTCCTACATGCCCTCCACTGGGGACGGAGACCGAAACCCAGTCATGTGACCAGGAATCGGACAGGCAACCTTTCCGTGCACAGGACAACGCCCAACCAACTGAGCCACAACGGCCAGGACCTGTCAATTCTTAATGCAAATCATGTTGCCATCATGACTGCTTGAAACTGGGATATGTCTATGACTCGCTGACATCCCAATAGCCATCCTGATGCAATTCAATGCATGGCTGCGTGTGAATCTCATCACAGCTTTTCATTCTACCTTAGCAAGTTCTGGGTACACTCCTCCAACTGAATCCAGCTGTCCTTTAAATGTCATCAAAATATTACACTACAGTTTCATTCGTGAAACTGGATAGTTTTGTTCATTTGCAGAAAGGCTTGGAAACAGAGTGGCAAGGTGTAACTGCGATATTAGAGAAGCAAATATTTGTGGAGGAGAAGTGACCTGGGGTGGGGAGTGTTCCAGAAGCAGCCACCACCACCCCCACCTCCACCCCACCCCATGTGCCTCGGTGGTATGCAGGTTACTTTGAGCTAAAGGCAAATGTAGCTTTAGGCTCAAGAGAAACTTCTCCTCACCTAGAAGAACTTGAATGAGAGGATCTGCCCTTAAGAGATTATAAGAGATAACTTTTGACCTATCTACAGGGCACTGGCAAACTTCTGTTTACAAAAGGTCTGCCTGAAATGACCTTTGAGCCCTCAAGGCGCCTTACCGCATCCCTAGTTCGGGATGTCTATCTTATGTGGGGTCTCTGATTCCCTCATGTATAGGGGGTTCCTGTGTGGACAAGATTAAATTTGACTTTCTCTTATCCATCTGTCTCCTCTTAATGTAGTTATTCAGACCAAAAGAGCCCCCCCTTCCCGAACCCCCTTCTATGTTTTCTGCAACGCAACAGCCGAGAGCTGAGTGCAGCCTCCCACTGGGGTATCATAGGCAGAGCTCCTGCTTCCACAGTGGCTTATAGATAACGGTGCATTTTATCATCATGGGAGTCATATTCAATAAAATATGGTTACAGCTCACGCTTGAACTGACTGATTACAACCCCAGAAAGTTCAATCAAAAGGCAAAAATCCAATGCTTAATCTTTCAGTTTAAACCCTTGTTATCTGATAACAACACACTCCAGGCCTTCTTGCCCAATTGGCAGGTAACGAAGGCCCTGGGCGACCCCAGTTGGATATCTGAGTATCTGACTTTGAAGCACCAGCCCCAGCTTGAAGACGTGTTTGTGCGTGAGCCTCCCATGCTGTGATTGGTTGTTAAAAAAGGGCTTTGAACCCTAGGGGGACCCCTGAGGAGGGGTCAACCACCCCATGAGAGGTAGACAGAGAGAAGGAACGCATTAAAATAGAAAGATAATGACCTATCGAAATGTCCTATAGGCAAGTCCCTAGAGTAATTTCCAAGTACACAAATCAAAGATAATCCAGAAGTGAAAAATGTGCCAAAAATAAATAACTGGAATGGAACCTGTGGCAATAAGGATTAAAGACAGCACCTAAGAGTTTACCTCTGGCAACGTTAAGCACTCACATACCATGAGCATCTCTCCAGGGCCCTTTTATGAGCAACTGGATCCAACATATACTGAGCACACAGGACATCCTGGACACGGAGCCAGGCGGCAGGGGGCAAATATGCACAAGGCAGGCTCTGCAAAGCTGTGCTGGTCACTGTCTTCTCTATCTGTGGAATACTGTCCTCAGAAAACAGGACTAGGGTAGAGTGCCCAAAGCCTAAAATGAAATGTTAAGGGCTGCTGGGATGAAGTTCAGTAAGGTTCATGAAAGATAAAATGAGAAAAAAAATGACAGAGGAAGAATAAAAATCAGACAAAAGTTCAAGGTAGCCTGGCCGGCATGGCTCAGTGGTTGAGCATCAACCTTAATCAGGCCTTATGCCAGGGTTGTGGACTCAATCCCCAGTATGGGGCATGCAGGATTCTCTCTCATCATTGATGTTTTCTCTTCTCTCTCTCTCTCTCTCTCCCTTCCTCCCCCTCCCTGCCTCTCTGAAATCAATAAAAAAGATATATATAAAATTCAAGGTAGTTCATACACCATATGATCATGAGAACTTTTCACAGGAATGTTTGGTCTTTGTTCAAGGCAAAAAAGAAAAAGAAGGCCTAGACAAACATGGCAGGCAGCACCTGAACCACACAAATATGACTCCTGAGGATTAAGTGTGATCGATTCATTGATTCGGTCTTCAAATCTTTATGTCTCTGGAAGCAAAAGGCTCATGTTTCCACAATGCATGCTCATCGCAGTCACTTGGTGTGTGGCCGCGGGCTGTCTAGGGTGCTGCCCAAACGAGGGACCTCGTCTGAGGTCAACAGTGGAACGTAGGGATGCAGGCCATCGGGTTCATTACAGTCCAGGACACCGGCATGCTCTGACTTTCCTCAAAGACTGCGTGAGACCCTTGGCAGCCGCATGTCTCAGAGAGACAGCTTTCACAAGGGCCAGCCTTGGCTGGGTGGCCCATTGGTTGGAGCATCGGCCCGTACACCAAAGGGTTGCAGGTTCAAATCCTAGACAGGGAACATACCTAGGTTGCGAGTTTGATCCCTGGTCTGGGTGCGTATGATCGATGTTTCCCTCCCTCCCTTCTTCCTTTCCTCTCTCTCTAAAAAAACAAACAATAAATATAGCCTTGTGTGAGGATTAAAAAAATGGCAAGAGCCATTATGTCTCCAGCTTCACTCTCTTCTCTGCTGGACATCCTTTTTCCAGCAATATGACTGCAGGCTACCTCACAGACCCCACGGGTTCCCTCCTCTGGACCTGGTCTCCAGCCTCCCTCAGGACTCCCCTTCTTCTTATGAGTTACATCTTTAGGTACCAATGTGACTGTGTCTTGTCTAATGTTATAAATTCCCGAGTTCCAGGTTCCTTGGCTCCTCCAACCTCAGAAGTTCCTCATTCCCTGCAGACAGTGTCCTGTCTGTTTAAATATACAAGCATTCAGGATATTGTCATGTGGGGCCAAAAAAATAGAGACAATGCTGCTGAAATCAAGCACGGTCCCCCTCTAGCACCCGCTTGCTCCCCACAGCACTGGGAGTGAGGCTGCCAGTCCAGCTCCAGGTGACAGCTGCCCAGCTGGGTGCACTGCGGGGGGGCGGGAGGGGGGGCGGAGACAGCCAGTTCTCACACCTGGGAAGGTTTCCTGATGTGTATCGGTCTGTTCCCTTCTTTAATTCTGTCCTGCACCTCCTCAGGGTTTTTCGGAGGAATGTTAATGACAGACTTTTCTTACTGGAACTCATTTGCTAAAATACCACGCATGGGGGGAGGGGGGTGCGCGAGTCATAATTTATCCACGGTGGCCTGTCTCCCGCCCAGAGCTCCCCCGTGACCACAGGCCTGCCTTTGGGAAGAAGACCTGACAGGATGGTTCAGGATATTGTCACGTGGGGCTAAAAAAGCAACAGGCCCTGGGTTACCCCTGGGGGGAAATTCTGAGGAGGCAAAGCAGGTTTCCTTGCTTACGGGCATCTCCTGGGCTTGGTGTGGACACTTCCGGCCAGAAACTACTCTTGCCTAAGCAAATACAAGGGAAAAGTGCTAACTGGCCACACCACCATCTAAAAGTCGTTCAATAGGGAAGTCTGCTCTTGGCAACCTGGAAATTCTGAGTCCCGTGGAGGAGAATATCCTTCAGGGCTGCCGAGGACAGAGCACTGGGTCAAGAGCTGTGCTTCTTAAAATTCACTTTATAAAGCAGGACCAGGAGGACTTTCCAAGGACGCCAGATAAGAGCTTGTTCTACCACACCCGGTATTAGCTACCAGTTGTTTGCAAAAAGAAAAAAGTCCACCTGTGACTGTAACTGAACTGACATAATTGTTCCACTCTCCCTGCACGCACCTGCTTTTCACAGCAAAATACAAAACCCCGCCATAGTCCCACAAAGGAGTTCCGGTTGCTGGGGGCCCCAGCGCCTGCTCTGAGCTGCTGCCTGGAGGGGAGGCAGCCAGTGCTGGCAGCCCGGGCCCAGGGCTGCGTGTGCTCATACTGGCCAGGCCTCCAGGGAGTCTTGGATATGCTGGACGGGACGTGCTCCTGAGAGCACAAAGCAGCTACTTCGCTTTTTCTAAGGCCACAGACAATTGAAGCACACACACACACACACACACACACACACACACTGTAGGATCTGCCAAAACCCATGATCCATATTCCAGAATGATACACAAAGTACCTTCATGCACATGCATCTTAATAAATGCTCTCAGGCCGGTGATGAACAAACTCACTTGAGAAGGGTGGGAGGGGAGGGGAGGGGAGGGGAGATGGCCGCACCCCTCCATGCTGGAAATTCACATGCCCCATCTTGGGGCAAAGGAAGGCAACGTTTTCCCTGTGAAATTTCTAGAAGCTTCTATCTTTGGACAAAAGAGTATTCATAAAAAACTCCAAATGAGGGCTGTTTACATACATGTCATGTAACAATAACCAGTAACACTCCCGAATTTTCAATGGAACTAAATGAAGGTTGAGCGAGTCATAATTTAATATCTCCATATTCTAATTAGCATCTTTATACTTAAAAATCACAACTTCATGTCAGGCCTCAGACAAGTCGGTTCTTGTGTCTATGCCTTTACTGCCGGGGTGTCTTTAAACTGTTACCAAGACATTTTTTTCAAAGTCTTTACGGCCCGTCTCTTGGTGTGTTGGGAACCTGTGTCCGCCCCGGGTCAGGAGAAGAAAGCGGGTGTGAGTGAACACAAATGGAACTGTGAGTTTGACCTGGATCTTTTTTTCTTAAATGCAAAAACCAAAGCAACTAGGCACAATCAAATCCCAATAAGGAAAAATAAACATCAAAAAGAGAGTAAATTTTTTTTTTTTTTTTTTTACTGTTCTGGCTGTGGAACAATTTTCAATTCAAGAGGGCCTAATTTAAAAAGCTATCACAAAAATATACATTTTTAAAATCAAAAACTATTACAATTTAAAGGAATGTCTATCCTTATAACAATGCAGAGATAGTAGGTCCCCCGTTTCTTTGAATCTGAGATGCCACCGCTAAGGAAGAGAAAGAGCGTGCACTAAACTATGGCTTGCCAAAAGCTGTAAATCCATCCCAAGCTCCAAGACCTTAAGTTGGAAAAAAACCATGCATGCTTAAGGATGACAAACAGGATTATCATCTCTGTTATAAAATCAGAAAAGAAATGCTGACAGGTATTAAACAGCTCCCCTCCCAAATGACAAGCCCATTCATACTGTCTTGTAAGTACTGCCCATTGGGGTTATAAAGTGAAGAATAAACCAGCTGGAATGATATGTGGTTATGTCTTAACTGTTCATTTCCTACATAATGTCAAAAAAGCTATTCATTGCTTACGTGTCATTTTTTGTGGTCACCTAAAACACTTTAATGCGTTATGTCTTAACTGTTCATTTCCTACATAATGTGAAAAGCTATGTATTACTTATGTGTCATTTTTTGTGGTCACCTAAAAACTTTAATGTAAATGTAAAAACGGGGAAGATGAGTTACTATTTATTTAGACTGTCAGAATAGATGCATATTAAATTAAGTCATCACAGATCTTCTATGTAAAACCAGTCTCGACCACCTTAATGCCTTATACATACCAATTCTCACCATTGTGCTACCCAGTAAGGTAACAAACTGACAGGTTATTCCTCAATAAAGAGAACATACACTTCTGCCTTCCGAGAAGACAGAGAATTCAACTGTAATTCTTATAAATAAACATCTTGAAACCATAAATCAGGAATCACTGAAATACTAAGTCAAAGGCAACTGGTAACCACCATATAAAGATCTAGCCTCAGCCACATTATCAGAATCTAACACAAGTCTCATAGGACACAGTTCAGGTCAGGTTCCTTACCTTAATCCTTCTGAGGAGGACACCTGTTTTTCAACATGAGGGGCCCTTGATGTTACTACCTTTGGGGGTTTACCTCTCTTCAGTGGGGGCTACTAAGAGCTGATATTCGCCAAATGAAGATAATTTCAAACTTTCAGCAACACTCTAAGGCAAGTTGCCCAGTTTAGTCTTGGACCGAGCAACTTCATCCATATCTAATGTTAAATTTAAATTTTCTTTGTTAAAATAGCGTTCCCTTTTAAAATTCACATTATTTTTGATCAGGATATGGCATTCAAAGTAAAATCTTGGGGCCTAGATAAGAAAACTCATAATGGCAACCTTTCAGGAATTTTCAAATCAGTTCTGGCCACAGAACTAATTTAACGTCCTTAAAACACAGAATACAGACTCGTCATCACGTTTAACAACAAAGCAAAAGAAAATCAAACAAACAGAAAAATCAACCACTGAAAATACACCAATGATTTCTTCTAAAATAGAAGCTTTCCCAAGAATTTCACATCGAGTGCTTAAAAAAAAACCCCACAAAAAAGTCAAGGCTTTACAGTGTTTCCTTTTCAACTAGACTTCTTTAAAGCTTAATGGCATCATTCAAAAGCAGACGAATGGACCCAGGAGACAAAGGGAATCTTTCCATTCAGCCACGTTCGGTTATAATAATGCCACATCCATCTCCAACCATCTATAATGAAAGGACTTCGGAGAAACCCAATCTGTGAGTAACCACCCTAGGAGGCAGTGTCCTCAAAGACGGGGTCTCAATCTAGAACTGGCCTCTCTTACCTTCTGCATGTTTGGCTTGACACAGCGAACAAAGAAAGGATTAGAGGCGCTTAGGGTTGCCATCAAGGAATGCAGTGAGTCCTAATAGAAAGAAAAAAGTACATGTCGATTTGGTCTCTTAGTATCTCGTTCTTTAAATTTCTCAGCACCTTAGACACTTATCAGAAACAAATTTAAAAAAAACAATTTAGTCATAGGAATAATAATGGTCTTTATTTTTCCTTGAAATAGTACCATTTTAAAAAATAACATTATTCTGTTAATCAGCAAAAAAATCATAGGCTATTTCAATGGTTAGCATAGAAAACCTGAGAAATATGAGCTCTCCCACTGTAATTATTTATCCAAACTCATTATTTCCATCCAAATGACCTATAATCCTTTCCAGCACCTCGCTGGTCTTTGACCTACAATCTCCACTCTTACCTTCAATTTCTATAATACCGCTTTATTTTCTTCTTCTTTACAATTTTTTATTGTGAATTTTTAACATTTACCAAAGCAGACAGCATGCAATGAATACTCATCGTCAGCTTCAGCTAATCCCATTTCCTCTGATCCCTGTCTCCATCTGTACTATGCCCACCCCTTGCAGAAAAAGCAAATCCAAGACATTGCTTATTTCATCCCTCAAAATTTCAATATGTTCTATTAAAGGATAATCACTTTAAAAAATATATAGATAGATAACCATGTCCATAGAATCCTAAAAAGATTTACCATGAATTCCTTAATGTTAACATTAAAAAGTGCAATT
>NW_006294876.1:1794487-1794816 GCF_000327345.1 Myotis davidii | reverse complement strand
AGACAGGGAACATACCTAGGTTGCGAGTTTGATCCCTGGTCTGGGTGCGTATGATCGATGTTTCCCTCCCTCCCTTCTTCCTTTCCTCTCTCTCTAAAAAAACAAACAAACAATAAATATAGCCTCGTGTGAGGATTTAAAAAAAATGGCAAGAGCCATTATGTCTCCAGCTTCACTCTCTTCTCTGCTGGACATACCGTTTTCCAGCAATATGACTGCAGGCTACCTCACAGACCCCACGGGTTCCCTCCTCTGGACCTGGTCTCCAGCCTCCCTCAGGGTGGCCAGCCCTCTGCCCTCCTTTCCCCTCCTCCTTTAAGTAAACTGCT
>NW_006294876.1:1782488-1790190 GCF_000327345.1 Myotis davidii | reverse complement strand
TTCTATTAAAGGATAATCACTTTAAAAAATATATAGATAGATAACCATGTCCATAGAATCCTAAAAAGATTTACCATGAATTCCTTAATGTTAACATTAAAAAGTGCAATTGTCTCATTTCATGTTAAAATAGTCAACTGTCGCAAATTTCATTTTTAAATTCATGTATTGTAGTCGGTTGATATATCTCTTAAGTCTCTTTTAATCCATTGATTACCCCCCCCATCTCTCTTTTTTCTTACAATCTTACGAGGAAACTGGGCTGTCTGTAACACTATATTGATTAGTTACTTCTCTACTTAAAATCTTTAAGTTTTGCACAGATGCCAAAATGTCCTGGCATCCATAGCCCTTCATATCCTGGTACCAACATAAGTTTGTACAAGGTGTCTGACCGGCTGGCCTGTACCTATTCACAATCCTCCGGGACAGGACTCATCGCATTCCTGTCTCAGGAGTCCTTCTCCTGCCCTTGTCTCTACCTGAAGGTCCACCCACTCTTTTCCAATTCCATGATTTCTTGTCCAATTTAATTCCCAAATAGCCACAAAGCCTTGCAAGACCACACCGGGACCTAGAAAAAGAAAGCCCCACCAGGAGACTGAAAGCTAGGTTTTAGAGTCAGACAGACTTCCGCTTAATTCAAATCCTGCTCAGTCCCCAGAGGGACTGAATGGGTCTCCATTTCCCTAAACCTGAGTTTTCTCATCCATAAAATGGGGACAATTATGTATACTTATACAATTATGGGAGAAGTGAACAAGATAATGTTCATAAAGTGATTAGCCCAATGTCTTGCACATGAGTGTATATAATAAATGGCAGCTATTATGATTACATCCTATCTGCCCCTCATGTGATCATGTTACCCAGCACTGCCAGCCATGTTGGGTGTATCTGGCTTATCGCCAACCACATTGCACAACAGACCACACACAGATTCCCACTCATGCATCCAACTGTGAGTAAATAAAAGCCCCATAAAGGGCAGAGTTCTAAATGTCTGTTGACTGCCCAGCTGGTATGGCTCAGTGGTTACATGTTGACCTATGAACCATGAGGTCACAGTTCTGTTCCTGGCCAGGGGTACATGCCCAGGTTTCGGCTTGATCCCCAGTAGGGGGCATGCAGGAAGCGGCCAATCAATGATGATCTCTCATCATTGGTCTTTCTCTTTCTCTTTCTCTCTCTCCTCTCTCTCTCACTCTCTCCCCCTCCCTCCCTCTCTGAAATCAATAAAAAATATATTTTAAATGTCTGTTGACTGATGTGTTTCCGTATATCTTCATATTAGGATTAAGTTACAAAAATGGTCATCATATACTCTACCTCTCTCTCCCCCTCCCTCCCTAAAATGAAAATAAAATGCTTAAAATGAAAATAAACATGTTCCTTGTTTTCCTGCATTCTGAACTATCTGACGAGGTAACTGACATTGATCTTATTTAAATATGCACTTGGCACTTGGTTATTATTCCTAGTTATGATATTATAAATAGACCTGAGAAAAATACAAATATTCAGACATGGGAAGAAATAGACACAATTTTCACATCATCATCTGGATACAAATCAGAGTGATCCCACCTGGCCAAACACAATCCCACATGGCAGTTCTTAAGAATTGCTATTTCATAATCTAAAAATAAGCAGCTACTTATTTTTTAACAACAACGAAAAAACGATATACTATTTCTGGTTCAAAGGATGATATAAAAGAAAGACACTGGCTTATGGAGCTCTTGTTTCTAATTCCTACTTGCAGTTCTTAGTCCACCCACTTAGATCCCAATAACAATGAACTCATCAAAGCCAGCGGAGGAGACTAACCTTGAACTGCGAGCTGACCGTGGGCCGCCGGTGCTTGCTTCCACATTTCAAGGTATCCTGGCTATTGCGGCTTGAAACGTGTTCAAATAGGTCATAGATGAAGTCGAATCTGTGAGAGCAAAGAGCAGGGACCATGAGGGGCACACACCCAATTATTAGGTGCTAGATTACTGTAATTACAATGCATTTTCCCACTGACAGTAACACACTGAGGCCTGGAAGACCTAAAACAGCTCCAAAGATTTCAAACCAACCACTGCGTCAGGCATTGAAAAAAAATTTGGTCGCCTCCAGGGCTTCTAGAGCAGGGGTCCTCAAACTACGGTCCGCGGGCCACATGCAAATACAAATATTGTACTTGTTCCCGTTTTGTTTTTTTACTTCAAAATAAGACATGTGCAGTGTGCATAGGAATTTGTTCATAGGTTTTTTTTAAACTATAGTCCGGCCCTCCAACGGTCTGAGGGACAGTGAACTGGCCCCCTGTTTAAAAAGTTTGAGGACCCCTGTTCTAAAGTCCGGCAAAACAATGGATTGTGATGCAAGTGACGTGCAGCCCAGGGTCCAGTTAGGAGAGAACCACCTCAGCTTCTGCCACCTTGACTCCCTCCACTTGGAGGGACATAATGTTTTGCTCATGTCACAGTGTTGCAACATCCATTCATTTAACAGGTAGAAAGGTGCTCACTCTACAGTGAGGCAGATTGGGGTTCAAATCCTGACTCCGCTATTTCCAGGCCAGATGACTTGGGCAGGATGGTTGTCTCTCCAGGCCTCAGTATTTCCATCTGGAAAATGGGGGTAATTTTAAAATTTATCCCATCACTCTGGGGTGAGAATGATATGAGAAAATGTACAAAAGGCTGAGCAGGGTGCCTGGCACATGGTAAGTGCTAAAGTTGGTAGCTAGTACTATTACTAAAAAGTTGTGTAGAATTCCGTTGCCCCTACTAATAAAGTAGAAGGCTTTTCAGTAACTTCTTTTTATCTTCCTTGCATGGAAGACATTTTGGGCTGTAAAGTAGAGGGCGTGGGGGCGGGGGGGTGAGAATATGTGGTTTGGTGGCTTCATTGAGACCAGGAAAGGTGGGGACAATGTCTGGGCATCCACAACTCCCAAGGTGGCAACGCCAGTGCTTCCTCCGTCACATCTCCCTTTGCCCCAACCCTTCCTCACTTTTGTCCCCGGGGCTACTTCACACTTGCTCCAACAATGCTTTGGCTCTGAAGAAAAGCTCTGGTCCCATGACCCGGTCACAGATGTCAGGGGTGAAAGGGCAGAATGAGCAAACAGCCCACGCCTCTCAGTTTGCAGAGAGAAGCCTGGGGCTGAAACAGAGAGTTCTTCAGTCCCATCACAAAACCACTTTATGGGTGAGAGCGAAATGCCAGCTTGCAGATCTCCACGCCTGGGAGCTTCTCAGTACATCGGGATGCTTCTGTTTAACACCAAGACACTGCTTTTCTTTAAGTGCATCACAATAACTCAGAAACTTCTCTGGTAGATAACATGCCATGGTATTTTTAAAACATCGCCATTTTTACAGGTCTAAAAACTCATCTAAGAGTAAAAATGGCGACAATTTGCCGGAGCCGGTTTGGCTCAGTGGATGGAGCGTCGGCCTGTGGACTGAAGGGTCCCAGGTTCGATTCCGGTCAAGGGCATGTACCTGGGTTGCGGGCACATCCCCACTGGGAGATGTGCAGGGGGCGGCTGATCGATGTTTCTCTCTCATTGATGTTTCTGACTCTCTGTCTCTCTCCCTTCCTCTCTGTGAAAAATTAGTAGAAAATATATTAAAAAAAAAAAAAAAGATGTGCAAAGACATTCACTCCTGTAAAACACATCTGAAGATGGAATACTTCCAATTCTGAGCTTCTAAGCTGACACTTGAGATGGCTCCCTTCCCCTCAGTACACAGCTATTTAGGTGATAGGGAGGCCACCTGGCCTTGGCATTCCTAAAAGTATTACACCTTTAAAATAACTGGCTACTTTCTTTCCTTAGGTATTAACATTTATTTCTGTTATATTCACTCGGGATCTGACACAGGTATTGAAAGCTTTACCGTAGGCTTATCTTCCTCCCTTTTCCTCTCACAAAGCCTCCTAGTTTAATATATACACATAGCTACGCTAATCAACTATTGATTTAGTGGTGTGAATTTACAATTCATGAGTGAATAACTGGATGTGTAATAAATTTACAATGTTAGCTGAATTGATGCTGGTTTATTTTTCCTGACAGACTTTGCACTAACTAAAGACATAGCGATCCTACAAACCCAAGGCTGAAATCGATTTAACCGCAGCTCTAAGCTTGTCATGAAGAACGTCGGTCATACTGGTTATGGTTTGGGTTCTTAAGCCAAGCAGACCAATCAAAATTAGAGGGATCTTGGGCGAGTCACCTAACTGCTCCAAGTCTGTTTCCTCATCTGCACAACAGGAGTCAAAATAGTATCTAAGTCACGGGTCTGCTGTGCTTACAGCACCTGATTAAACGGTAGTCACTGCCATTCGTATATCTGTTGGTCATTTTATTGGTGAACTATTGCCCGGGGAAGGAGAGAAGAGATTAAGTTGCTTCCATATTCATTGTTTCGATATTTGTGAATTAAAAGCATTTGCATAAATATTACTTTGCTCGCTAATGATGTCTTAGGGAAGAGGCTGACATACCGGCTTTCCCTTAGCAAGTTGAGAAGGTCATCTCTAAAGGTATCTCTGTTCTTCTCCAAGATGCCCCGGACATCATACTGCACCTGATTTTAAAAAAATAAACGCAAGAAGGTAGAATTGATCAAAAGAGTAACCTCAGGTGATAAGCACGAGACTCCCTTTAAAGATAGGCCCATGAGAAAAAGTCATATGACTATATTTATGATTGGCTTCTGAAAGTATTATTTCTCTAAAATACCAACTGGGCAAATGTCAATAAGGATCTTAATGAAGAAGTTACCTCTCCAGCGTAGTGTTTCACTCCAAAATTGTTGACTGCGACTCTGGGCTTCACATAAAAGTGGTTATTCTAAAAAAATAAAAATAAAAAAATACAAATGCCTACTTTTACTTACTGGTTTCCACTGAGTTCCAGAGGAAACTAACTACTACAGTAAAAGCAATTTCAAAACCAGTCATATAGCCACACGGCCAGTGATACACTTAATGAAAACCATGTCCCTCTTGTCTGTGTCATTACAACAGGTTAAAAATACAAAATCTATACTCATATACATGGGCATAATCTGACAAACAGCCCCAAATCTACCCCCTTGGCTGATTTTGATTTAGTTCTAACAATCGAAGAGGACCGCCATTGGTTTAAGAGGCAAAAACAAATTAAATGTGGAGGCACAGGGGGGCCAAATCTACCCCTTTGGCTTATTTTTACTTAGTTCTAGAAATCGAAGAAGCGCTTCATTGGTTATGTGAAAAAACAAAATTAAATGTGGAGGCCCAGGGGGGCCAACAGCACTGAAATATCTCGAATGTCATTTTAATCCACAGATCTGCTACCCAGACATAACTAAAAATTGGCAGGTCTTGACATACCGCATGTTGATTGTGTAATTTCTCCAATAAGGTGCTGTCCGTGGCTTGAGGAAAATGGCTTTCTTCATTGATAAGGGCCAGGAGACCTAGTTTCTAGAAGAGGGAAAGAAGGTTAAATGAATTAAAAGTGAACATAACATGCTTCAAAATATTTCAGAGCTCCTTTCCTCTCTGCTCTCTATCAAATAAGTGGTTAGAAGAAAAGACACAGCCCGGAGGTGTGGCTCAGGGGTTGAATGCTGCCCTATGAACCAGGAGGTCACAATTCCATTTCTGGTCAGGGCACATGCCTGGGTAGTGGGCTTGATTCCTCACGGGGGCATGCTGGAGACAGCTGATCAGTGATTCTCACTCATCACTGATGTTTCTAACTCTCCCTCCCTCTCCCTTCCTCTTTGCAATCAATAAAAATATATTTAAAAAAAGAAAGTAAAAGGTACAGTAACTCCTTAATTGAAAAAATTCAAAATAGTACTTTAAAGAAATCTAATAAATTTAAATTCCACATAAACATTAAAAATAAAATTGAACCCACCACCATTTTGTGGACAAAACTTTTACAACTGGCTGGTGTCTTACTGGTACCGGCAAGGCCTTGATGCTGACTTAAAATCTACGTGAGTGAAGCGGCTCTGCCCGCTGCTGATCCTAAAAATACTGAGTCAAGGAGACAATAGCCTTGAAGCAGCCAAGTGTTTAAATTCAACCCTGCACATTTACATTTACATTTCCAAACGGCCCATTGTGTTCTAAACATTCACATCTTTGATGTGCGTGTTCACACAAGCCATTGCGTTCCCATAAAGATGAATCAGCCAGCTGGACACCCTTGGGACTGAAACGGCTCTTCAACAATACATTACCTTCTCGATCAAGTCCAGGCATTCGCCATTGTCTATCCAGTCAATATCTTCCCACACTAATCCTTCTCTGTAGAAAGATTAAAAAACGCTGAGTTATAGCAACCTGTACCTTTCTAATTTAGTGGTTAATAAAAAAAATTGAAATAGGATTCCATGAGTGCTTACCTGCTATATTCTAGTTGTTCTAAAGAAAAAATGTGCTTGTTGAAATATTCCTGAAGTTTCTCATTTGCATAGTTTATATTGAACTGTTCGAAGTGATTAACCTAAGGGAAGAAACCATTCAAAAGGTATCTTTAATGCTCTCACTATTCTATATAAAGATGGAAAAAAAATCTCCAGAAAAGAAATCAGTGTTTGTTACGAAAGTTTTGAAGATCAGCCAATAAGTGGATAGAAAAGAAGGCACGTGCCCACCGGTGGAAGCATACCTCGAAGTTTTCAAATCCGAAGATGTCAAGAATGCCAATGGACTTAAAGTCGTCTTTGCCTTTGATCCTGCTGTTGATCTTCTTGATCACCCACTCAAAGCAGCGCGCGTAAAGTGCCATGGCCAGGGAGTCTCTGCTGTCCACTGCCTGAGGGGAGGAGACGTGGTCACCGTGTCCCCGACCAGGGACAGCCAGCCAGGCAGGTCCGCCCCACCCACGCGGGAGCTCTTGGGAGACCCATGTGGCAGGGGTGGCACCAGGGACTCAATGGCAAGGAAATCAATGCCACCTCGGAAAACACAGACTTGAAGAAAGGATAAACTGGAACTGCTTGTCCCTTTACAGTAGGACTCACCAAGGATGCCTTTAATACCAGGCTCCAACGACAGCTCTGTGTGCTGAGTTTAGGTAAGAACCTGAGCTGATATATACAGCTACAAATTTTATCGGGTTGAAAACAATAGTGAAGACAGTGTTTTCATTTTTATCTTCTTCTCCTATTGTACTTTGTACACGTAAAAGTTTCCTTTATGGGATATGGTTAGTATTTTTGACTTATCTAATCAAGACACAGGTATTACACAGACTAGAGCATATAACTGGCTCCAGGCTGTTACAGAGGCAAAAATAAGTAATACAACATACTATTGCACTGTTTTCATGTATAATAATGTATTATAGTTCACGTTTAGTTCTTATTCTATGCCAATCAATAAGTACTTAGAATATATATTTTCTTATTACCCTTACAAGAATCCTCTGAACTAGGTCTTATAGAGGAAGCTGAGGCACAGTGAACAAATTCCCTAAGAGCAGACAATAAAAGGTGAGAGAGTTAGGACTCACACGGAGGCCATCTGCACCAGACCCAACCCTCTTAAAGAGGCAGCTACACTGTCTCTTAGAAACAATTCAGTAACTTTATCTACTCCCCTCCAGGTGGATATCTTTATTTTGACCGTGAACCACAGTTACTTATTTGAATCGAAGCCATGGCTCTGAAACCCCAGGAGTGTCCTTCAA
>NW_006294876.1:1757037-1782427 GCF_000327345.1 Myotis davidii | reverse complement strand
TGAGCGGCGTGAGGATCTCCTCCCCCCTGAGGATCATCGATCTCTGGGTCAGAGCGTCTGTGAGCTGCGCTGGGTCCAGCCCAAGTAACTCTGCAGACCTGCCCAAGGCTGGGAATGAAGAACAAAGTGAACGTGGACTCCCAGCCCCCAAGAGGACCAGGCTGAAGAGACCCCGGGGTACAGAGCTAACCACTCACAGCAACACAGGAAAGCAGAAAGCTTCCCTGAATCCCTGAGGCAGAAGTGATGGGACACATATTCTATTGTAAGTCTGTCACTCCTTTATCAAGTCCTAGGTTATTAGCAAAGAACCTGGAGCTTGGCCCAAGTGCAGTCCAGAGACCCCAAGATTAGGGGGTTCCCAAGACACTGTGAGAGGTTTGTGAAGTCCTAACTATTGTCAATGATGATACTAAGATGTTATTTGCTTTTTTATTCTCATTCCCTCACCAGTATACCGATGATTTTTCCAGGGATTACATGACCTGAGGTATCTCGAACAAAATAAATGCAACAGCAGATATGAGAATCCAACTGGCCTCTGTACATTAGATATTAAAGAAACTTGCAAAAATATAAGACAATGTGACTCTTCTTACTGATTTGTTTTTCTTGGAAAATAGTCTTACATACAAATATTGTATTTTAATATGCAAAGGGTTTATTGTCATTTTGCAATGCCTGTTTTAATTCCTAATATTGTAAACACCAATAGATAAGACTCACATTTTTTTTCTTTTTTTTATTGCTTAAAGTATTACAAAGGGTATTACATATGTGTCCTTTCTTAAGACTCACATTTTTAAAAGAAGCTCTTTGGGGTTCTCCGTCATGTTAAGATGATTACGAGGTGCTGGGACCAACGTTTCAGAACTACTGGCCTGCAACACTGGGCTCCTTACAGCCATTGGTACTTGATCTCATTAAGTTCCCAGCCTCCATGCCCTCATATAGTGCTTCCATCAGAACAGTTTAAAATTAAATACATAAACCGCTCCAGGAAGAGGACAACTGACAGAGCTATGTGCGCATGAACTCACTCCATCTCGACAGCACGTCTCCGAGGCACTTTACCAATAAGAAGTTGCTGGCGTTGAGGGGATAAATAACCCAGGAAATAGCCCAAGGCCATGCCAGGCTTCGGACGGAGCCTCTGTCTTGAAAACTAAGGGCCTCACCATTACACTGCGCCACCATTTGATAACTGGAGAACTATGTCCACCCTCCGCCCGACTCAGGACATCTTCCCTACAACTCATCCTCCTTACGCGTGTTTCCTCCGATCGGGCCCATGTTCCTTCTTTCTTAGTAGGAACAAGAACACAAGCACCCTCCCATTCTGGAACCAAGTCTCAGAGGTTTTGACCCTTTATCTGCTGACAGTTCACATGAGGAGCAGAGTTCTGTAGCTATTTCAGGGTCAGCAAGCTCTTCCGTAAAAGGCCAGACAGTAACTATTTCAGGTCTAAGTTCCCTACTAGGAAAAAGCCAACGCAGGAAAGAGGGGCAGGGGCGGGAGGGGCGGCCTTACCCGTTTTGAAGGAAACCTGCGCCCCACCAGCAGTGATAAATTCTATGTTCCCAAGGTGCAGTATGCCAGCAAGCAGCCTCAAAACCTCCCGGACCTCCTCCTTGCTAAACTGCATTACGTCCATTGCCGTCTGGAAGAAAAGGGACGTGTTTCATTGTTTATGTTGTGGTTGCTGTTTCTTCATACTAAAGAGGAATTTTTTTAAATGTTCATTGCTCAACAAAATTATCAGGTATTGTTCTAAAAGGCAAGAAAATAGGAAATAGATGCATGACCAGTTTTAAAGATAAAGATTTTACACAGATACACATTAAAGAACACGAGGATAAGAGCTGTAGAATGTTGAGGAAGAACCCAATTGATGACATAAAGATAAATGTCCGCCTAATGTACAAGCCTCCTAGTTATGCCACAAAAAATTACATTTTTCTCCTACAGATATCAAAGCGTAATGGAACATTTATTTTCTTACACATGAAAGTAGGGGGGCAATTTGGGGGAGCTAAGCCTTCCTTAGAGTCCTGCAGGGTTAACTCTGGGGCTTGTCCTCATGGTTACTCACAGCAGGAACCCAGGGAGGTGGAATAAAACCGGGCAGGGACTCCACAATGGGAGAGTCTGTGTATCCTTTTACAACAGATACTGATGGACCTAGGAATGGATCTGGGTCTATCTGCCCTGGGCATTCTCTGACGTCTCTATTTCTCATTTCTCCAAAGGGTTCTTAAGGTCTTATCTTGGCCTCTGCGTAGTAAATGGAACCTAACAAAATGCTGTTTGGGGAAAAAATAAACAGGCATCTACCTACACGTCCACATCTGTATTTTAAATATGCAAAGGGTTTGAAACCAGCAAGTATCCAAACAACTTTAGCCAGGAGTCTTCTCGATCACATCCAAGATTTGCTTATTTTCTATTGGGATTTAGGAGCCATATTCATGTCAGGAACACTGTACTCACACCCACATCCTCAACTGAGGACAGAATTGGCGAGAAGACTCCTGAAATGACCTACAAAGAGGACGTGGGCCCAGCCGCTGTGGCTCAGTGGTTGAGCGCTGACCCACGAACCAGGAGGTCATGGTTCGATTCCCAGTCAGGGCACATGCCTGGGTTTCAGACTCAATCCCCAGTGGGGACGCGGACGTGCAGGAGGCGGCCGATCAATGACTCGCTCTCATCATTGATGTTTCTATCCCTCTCTCCCTCTCTCTGAAATCAATAAAAACATATTTCAAAAAAAAAGAGGACTTGGATTCGAAATCACTGCACTGACTACAGGAGACGTGGGAGAAGGAAAACATGCACCACTTTGAAGCAATAGAAATTGCAAAAGGAAACAACTGCAGATTTTAAAATGTGAGACACAGGATTTCTTTACAAGGAAAAAACAATGAAGTTGAAACAAAGGGCAAAAACAATAGACAGGGAAACAAAATTAAAAGAAAAAAATGCAAGGGAAGGAGCAAGAGCTATATTGGGAGATACACACACAACAAAAATAAAATAGGCCCTTCTTACACAGGAAGTGCAAAGCCACAGAGAAATTATTCTCTGTCATAGAAACGAAGCACGCACAAATTAAAAAAAATCGGGGATCACGTCTATTAAATTAGCAAAACATTTCTGAAGAATTGACCTAAAAGTGGTGAAACTGGGATGTTTAGGCACTGGCCACTGGTACTATAAGTGAGTATAACTTTTTGGAAAACAAGATTGTGGCAGGGCTGTGTTGGGCCACATGTGTATACACTCTTACAATGTTTAGAGAGGTTAAGGAATTTTCTCAGGGTTGCATAAACAAGATTCAAAGTCCAGGAATTTATTATCGATCCAACTTTATTACTTTCCAAGAACATTTAAAAAAAAGAGAGAGAGAAAGAAATCTCCTGTGTAATTTCCCATAACTTCAATGATGAAAATTTGTTCCAAGGAAAATGTTGACAATAATAAAGTTTTGCAAAATGTCACTACAGTGTTATCTTAACACTTTCAGAGAATTCTAACTAACCCATAATTAGGCAAAACAAATAGAGCAAATAACATTGTTAGAATAGTATATGGTTTTTAAAGGAAATTCTCAACCTCATATAGGAACATGATTATATTTTGCTTTATTCAAAGAGTAAAAACTACATTTTTTTTTTTTTATCCACAACTAATAAAATCAGGACAGGAAGAAAACTTACAAAAAAATGAAAAATATGTTAGTGTTAGTATGCTCATAAACACTGTGTTGTATCATGTCCTTTAATGTTGTTGACATCTTTCTGAACAAAAAATGAGACTATTACGCAAATCGCTCTCTACCCAATGGGATACTACTCACCATGCAGAGGAATGGTGTTATGTGGGATGTGGATGAGCAAAAGAAGGTAGACACAGGAGAATACATTCTGTGTGATTTCATTTACACGAAACTCTAGAAAAGACAAATCTATGCCATGTATGGTGACTGAAAGATCAGTGCTTTCCCAGGCTGGGGTGGGGTGGCTGGGATTGTCTGAGTGGGAGAACAAAGAACTTCTGGGGTACAGAACTGTCCTTTCTGTTGATTGTGGTTGTAGGGACATGGGTGTGTAAGTTAAAAATTCATCGAAATGCGTACTTTACATGGGAGCGTTTTATTTTATGTACATTATAGCTCAGTAAAGTTTATTACAAAAAATGAAAAGACCATGAATTATTTAATCAAGCATGAGAAGACTCATTTCAGGGTACAAACAAAACTTAATGCAAAAACAACTATTAGTCAAGTGTTTATCAATAAAAAGGCCTGTGGAAAAATAATTATTCAAATTTACTTATTCTAAATGCAAAGAAATAGGGCTAAGAAATACAGAACAATTTATTATGTTCAGGACTTTAAAACAGTGGTCAGGATCAAATCAGACATCAGCAAAATAATAAAAAAAATCACCTATGCTGTGCAAAAGTTAATATTTTCCTTTTCTATGATGAAAGTTTTCCTTATATTACCAGACATAGTCAATACTCATTTATAAAAATGTTCTAACCTCATCTTAGAATGACCACAGAAATGAAAATATTCACTGCTTTAAGTCACCTACCAGGACTTGAAACATAGCTAAAAGAAACAAGATTTTTGAAAACTTGTCTACAGTAGCAGAAAATTTCAAATGGTCAAATGAAAAATATCAAAAGATGCCCTATGAAAAAATTGGTTAAGTTCTGAGAATACATACAAAGATTATAAATGGAGGGAGGTACGAAAACAGATGGATAAAGCATGCTTACTTCATTAATAAACTTGTGACTTCTTCACTTTCAAGTCCAACTCTGAGTGAATTAATTAGTGAGGAGTGTGGTGATAAGTGGTAATTGCATTAATAACACCATGGGGTAATTTAATGGTTGCAACCAATTATCGCCCGTGTGGGTGTGAGTGCCAAAATTGCTAGCCAGAGCTCCATCCATTGTCTCTTACTGTCCTATTTACGATATTTTTAGTAGCAATCTCCACCCCTAGGCAAGAGTAGCACTTTAAGGTTTATTATAATTATCTTACTTTCTCAACAATAGGGCTCAAGACTTAAAAAAAATAAAAACCCTGGGAAATTCTCAGTATAGTTCAGAAGCACTAAACAGCAATTTAGTTATGAAACTGGCACAAAGTTAGACAACATATTTTCAATAAAGTCTGTACTAAGCCCATAAAAATTAAATGCTTGTGAAAGTGTGTGTGAGAGATGTTAGGGGCGATACAGTCCCAACCATGAAGGACTGAAGGCAGTGAGGGTGTCACACTAGAAACAAATAGAGAAGAGCAGCGAACTGAGGATAATTCACTTCCAATAGGTACATCTGATCTGCCCAGGGTCTCAGGAGTCAGCTGTGAGTGGGAAGGCTCCATTCAAGAAGGCAAAGGGATCACAGATGAACCCTGAATAAATGGTACAATGGAAATGGTGGAAGAGAAGGCTATTCTGGGCATGGTCAATTATTATAAGTAATAAAATCACTTATTCTGTAATGTTATGTTACAGCAAGGCCATAATATGCTATTTAGTAATATAAAATTTGCTTATATTCCCAAGTTTTCCAATACTGAAAGAGACTGTTTCCAAGCTTGGTAAAATCGAGGTATCAAGTCAGCCCTTTACATTTTCTTAAACTCTGACTCATGAGGCATGAATCTGTGCATACATATACATGGGCTCACACCATTAAACACCCATGGATATGCCCAGTGAGCCCATATGGTGAGGATATCCCAGAGTGGCTCATGACTAGGCTCACTGGAAAACATTCAATACTGTGGAGGAAGAAAACACTGAGATTATAGCTCAAAGACTCATCTTACCTCACACACATTTCATCAGCCCCTATCCTGTTGGGTCAATGCAGGTGACAGAATACATTAGTTGTTACTATTGACTTAAAAAATAGCTTTCCATCCTAACTGATCAGGTAACAGGCAACTTGGAAGGCTGCATAAGAAATGGTCACGAAGTTTAACAGGCCCTGTTCCTGCCCCAGCAAACCTAGGTCCCCTTATAATTGCTCAGGATACCTCACAATAAGTACTTACTTATTTATATTAATGTCACAGGTACTTATTTATATTGATGGTGTCACCGTTGATGCCAATGATGACTTTTAAAAATACATAAATTCTCAATGAATTAAGCAAATTTCTAAGTATATTGCCAAGGCATATTGACATTAAAGTTGATAAAAAGGATTTTTTTTTTAGAAGCTAAAAAAATGGAACACCAGCCCTGGCCAGATAGCTCAGTGGGTTAGAGCGTCATCCCAATACGCCAAGGTTTCCAGTTCAATCCCATGTCAGGGCACATACAAGAATGAACCAATGCCGAAACCGGTTTGGCTCAGTGGATAGAGCGTCGGTCTGTGGACTGAAAGGTCCCAGGTTCGATTCCGGTCAAGGGCATGCACCTGGATTGCGGGCACATCCCCAGTGGGGGGCGTGCAGGAGGCAGCTGATCGATGTTTCTCTCTCATCGATGTTTCTAACTCTCTATCTCTCTCCCTTCCTCTCTGTAAAAAATCAATGAAATATATATATTTTTTAAAAAAGAATGAACCAATGAATGTATAAATAAGCAGAACGACAAATCGATGATCCTCTCTGTCTCTCTCCCCCCGCCCACCCTGTTCCTCTCTCTCAAAAAAAAAATTTTTTTTTAGAAGCTAAAAAAATGGAACACCAGCCCTGGCCAGATAGCTCAGTGGGTTAGAGCGTCATCCCAATACGCCAAGGTTTCCAGTTCAACCCCAGGTCAGAGCACATACAAGAATGAACCAATGAATGTATAACTAAGCAGAATGATAAATCGATGATCCTCTCCCCCACCCACCCTGTTCCTCTCTCTCTCACTCAAAAAAAAAAACCAATAAAAAGTAAAAAGAACACCAGTGACATGTTCATACATATTCATAGAAATAATTTCTCTCCGTTAGCACTTTAACAGCTCTGCTAACAAATGTCCGTGAGCCCTGGCAGAATGTAGTCCCTTTCCTTCCTACAATCCCCAAACCTCTGGGAAAAGGAGCTTTACGGATTTCGAGTATGAAGATACAAACGTAAGTGGGATTTGCGGTTGGAAGGAAACACTGAGATGAATTACATAAAAACAACAACAGTATAATCTGTTCCAGTCATCTTCAGCAGAGTGCAGGGATCATGTGGTTGGCTTGCTCTGTCTCCCCAGCGCCCGGCACACAGCAGGTACTCAAATATGCTGAACATATAAAGTCACCTCCCGCCAGGAGAGTCTGGAGTCTCCTTATCCATTTCTGTGTCACTCCTGGTAACAGAGTGCTGCCCAAGGCAGAAGGATGGGCTGGCTGGTACTGGTAATGATACGTATGGTTATATTCCTATATTACAGAAATATGACTTTTAAGAATATTATCATAATAATCATTACAAAGTTGGGATATTTGTTGTAAAAATGTAACACAGAGACTGGTAAAGAATAAACACAATCCTGGAATTCTGCCTCATGGGTGACATTTTGGTATATTTTGTTCCAATATTTTTCTGCATATATAATTATTATATATATACATTATATTCAAGGTACAGCAAATGTAGGTTTACAGATGTTTGTGTGGAAAATAATACAATAATTAATAAATAATAAAATAAACTGTTTCACATACTCACAATTGTAAACTTACTTTTGCCCCACCCTGTATATATAATGCTTATTATTTAAATAGATTATAGTGCTGTATACCACCTTCCTTGCTTATGTAATAAGCAAGTTTTCCCATATTATTAAATACTAGAAGCCCAGCACACGAAATCACATGGCCCCGCCCACCCATGCCAGTCTTTGGTCATTGCGGCATTAGGGCCACAGGCCTTTTATAATACAGACTAGAGGCCTGATGCATGAAATCTGTGCAAGAGTAGGCCTTCCTTCCCCTGGCTGTTGGCACTGGCTTCCCTCTGTCATACGAGACCCGGGCTTCCCTCGCAGCCCCAGCTTCATCCAGAAGGTCCTGCGGAAGGCTGTCCCATCTAATTAGCATATTACCCTTTTATTATTATAGATACTTGAGCATGTGTTTTGCTTGTTGCCATGGATCATATTTTATGGGTTTAACAAATTATTAAAACCATTCTCCAATTCATGATTTTGTGAGTTTAGGGAGAAAGAAATCTTATTTTTTACAGAAAAGAATTTTTTCCTCCTTTCTGAAAAGTTGCTCATTTATGTTTCTTTTCCGACAACATTGCTTAGAACTTCCAGGAGGAGGAAACCACATGTTCCTGATTTCAATAATCACCAGCTACGTTGTCTTTGACATTTCTGACGGGTCCACACTAAAAGGTAATTGCAAAGTAAGTATTAAGGATCTGTCAATAGAATACTTTTAAGTTTGTTGTGTACATTTACAAAGCCAAATTTATGTATACACTTTTCTTCCTTTCTAGGAGACAAAGCCTTTCATCATAAGACCACATTTCAAATGTCAAAACCTATCATTACAATTTAAAAATAAAAGCTAGCAATCACTGAAACTAGGACCCGCTCCAAAAATTAGCTTGCAGCTAACAAGAACAAGCAGTTCTGACTCAGAAAACGGTGCCCCAAGAGGAAAGCCATCAGAGCACCTTCTCCAGGCACTCAGGACGAGGGCAGGCCTCACTGCCAGTGCCCCCTAGTGGCCAGTCAGCTAGTCAGTCTCACCTGCAGTGAAACTACCACTCCGATAATTAGGAGTCTATCGGTTACCAGGAACAAGGTCCTATCACGAAGCACTGTTGGGCAGCTTCAAGAAAGAAGCAACGTATTTTGTTGAGAATTTTGATGTCTATGTTCATCAGGGATATTGGCCTGTAATTCTTTCTTTGTGGTGTCTGTCTGGTTCTGGTATCAGAGTCATGTTGGCATTGAGGAATGAGTTTGAAAGTGTTCCTTCCCCTTCCATTTTTTTTGGGGGGGGGGGAAATAGTTTGAGGATAGATACTAATTCTATTTGGTAGAATTCACCTGTGAAGCCATCTGGTCCTGGGCTTTCGTTTTTTGGGAGGTTTTTTGATGACTGCTTCAACTTCACTGGTACTAACTGGTTTGTTCAGAATCTGTTTCTCCTTGGTTTCATCTTGGAAGGTTGTGTATTTCTAAAAAGTATCCATTACTTCTAGGTTGTGACTGTTGGTATATCATTGTTCACAGTATTCTTGAACGATCCTTTGTATTTCTGTGGTGCCCACTGTAATCTCTCCTCTTTCATTTTCCGACTTTATTTATTTGTATTCTCTCCTTTTTGCTTGATGAGTCTTGCTAGAGGCTTGTCAATTTTATTTGTCCTCTCAAAGAATCAACTCTTAGTTTCATTAATCTTTTCTATTGTTTTTATTTTCTATTTTATTTATTACTGCTTTGATCTTTATTATTTACTTCCTTCTGCTTACTTTTGGTGTATTTCCAAAAGCTAAGATGTGGGAGCTATGTAGGTGTCCAGTAATAGGGGAATAAATAAAGAAAAAGTGGTGTGTGTACACGTACACACACACACACACACACACTGGAATATTACACAGCAATAAGAATGAAATCTTGCCATTTGTAACAACATGGATGGATGCAGTGGTTCTCAACCTTTCTAATGCCGCGACTCTTTAATACAGTTCCTCATGTTGTGGTGACCCCCAACCAGAAAATTATTTTCGTTGCTACTTCATAACTGTAATGTTGCTACTGTTATGAATCGTAATGTAAATATCTGATATGCAGGATGTATTTTCATTGTTCGCGACCCACAGGTTGAGAACCGCTGAGAGGGTATTATGCTTGGTGAAATAATCCAAAGAAAAACAAATATCTTATGTTTTTTTCACTTATATGTGAAATCTAAAGAACAATATAAACGAACAAAATAAAAATAGACTCACAGAAACATAGAGCAAAGGGATAATTACCAGAAGGAAGGGGCGGGAGGATGGGTGAAAGGAAGGGGAATATAGTCAACAATATTGAGCTAAGTTTACACAGTGACAGATGAATACTAGACATAGTGGGGCGATCACGGTGTAAAGTATAAAAATATTGAATTATTATATTGTACACCTGAAATTAATATAACCAATATAGATTGCATATCAACTATACTTAAATAAAAATAAAGTTTAAAAAAAGAAAGCAAAAATAAAAAATAATCGAAAAAAATCCCGAGACGTCTTTTTGCAACTCATCAAAAATAAGAACGAGCTTTCTAATTTATTCTAATGCAAGATCTTTCAGCAAAGAGAGTAATGCAGTAAATGAATTGTGAATGGAGAAAATCTGCGTCACGAGAGACATTGAGGGAGCCAAAATAAAACTGAGAAAGAAAAAAATACTGTTCCCAGACAGTGGTGCAAATATAATTATTTCTGTTTTTAATAAAAGTTTTATATGAAACAGAAAATAAAATTTGTTCTTTTCGTGTCACTCTTAATAAGGGAAAATAAGAAAGTAACTTACAATAACTTCCCTAAAGGATTCCTGGTCACTGATTGTCTTGTCTTCTACACATCCGGACTGATTCAAGTAGTGGTAGTTTTCTGGTACAGATAAATAAAATTCTTCTACAAAAAGGAGAAAACAACAACATCAGTACTTGACTGTCCAGGATAAGACTGAATCTGAGTTTTTACTTTGTGATCCTAAAATTGAGTACATAAATAATTCTGTGCTTGTCCTAGCCGGTTTAGCTCAGTGGATAGAGCATCGGCCTGCAGACTGAAGGGTCCTGGGTTTGATTCTGGTCAAGGGCACATGCCCAGGTTGCAGGGTCAATCCCCAGTGGGGGGTGTGCAGGAGGCAGCTGATCAATGATTCTCTCTCATCATTGATGTCTCTATCTCTCTCTCCCTCGCCCTTCCTCTCTGAAATCAATAAAAATATAATAAAAAATAATAATAATTCTGTGCTAGTAGTCCCCTATTAAGAGAAAGTCCTCTCTCAATCATCAGATAGGGAAAATTAGAAAGATTCTAATGAAACTAAATGGTATGATAGAAAATGTTACTGAAAAAAAAATCGATAAGGATCCTGTTTTGACTGCTTTTTCTTAAAAATCAAATATTCAGAAAAAATAATCAAATATTCAGAAATTAGCTTTCTTCGGGTGTAACTTCAAACTAAAACCAGTTGTAATACATTATATATAAATGTTTCCATAAATACTTCTTACATCAGAAAAGCACCAAGATTCCAAAAACAAACACAAAACCTAAGATTTCCCTATTGATGACTTTCTCTGTACATTATTTGGCTCTGAAAGGAACTCAACATTGTCTATACTCTCACACATTTCGAATTGATTGGTGGAATACTGACAAAGTTCAAACAGATGTCTTCTCGTGTCCTGATGGTTTTTAAAGGGAAAATGAGTGACTCACCTCTCTGCTTGCCCTCCAGCCCTGCCAGCAGTGCATAGAATATGTGGTAATTCCGCTCCCGAGGATTTTGCCTTACTACTCGGTTCTGTGGAAATAAATCAGATTTCTATTCAGAGATGTTTCCCCCTGCTTAATTAACACAAACCAATAATTTCCGAAAATTGTTATTGTGAAGGCAAACGTGATTTAAATCATGTCTACTTACTTTTTCTAATAAATCTTCATGTGAAAAGCAATGGCAAGTCAAGGAACAAAACCAGGATATGACCTGCTTAATTACTCTCTCATTTTCTGTTCTGTGTTACCCAAATAATTACAATTCCCCAGTCCTCGGCCATTGAGACTTCCGGTGCCAAAAGATAAGCCCTGAAAGCAGGGACTATTTCACCTAAATCCAATTTCAAACATGACCCATGGCACCCTAGGATGTACCAAACAATTGGGCAGAATTGATTTCAAACAACAGCTGATGTTTGATCAGAAATCCATTTTTTTTCAGATTATGAACATGAAATCAGAGATTTCCAAAATAAAAATGGTTCTTTATCCCCTAGAATAATTAATAGGTCAAACACAGTAATAACAGAGCAATAATTGGATAGAAAGAACCAGACAGACATGTTTCATTCATATTCTTCATCCATCCTTATGACAAGAACAGTTTCTATTTGTGGAGTCAAATACTGTAGACAAAAAAAAAAAACAAAACTCAACGAAACAGGATACAATCTACAATCCTCCCGCCCTGAATATTTCCCTTCTGGCAGATGTTCAGCTGAACGAACTTCCCAAAGCGACTGGAGTTGTTGTTGTACACGGTCTTCGCGTTGCCGAAAGCTTCCATGATGGGGCTGAAAAGAAGTCAGGACAGCAGCCGTGTTAATGAGGACAGATCTAAAAAACAGCCAAGACAGTCCCCACAGACGTCAAAATACACAAGTGCAAGAAAAGTCTGAGATCAAAAGGACCAACGGTGATTATGTTCCTTTACAGAAGAGCCAGGTCTCCAAAACACTTGCTGAAATGGGTTTACCAAGAACACCCACCTGAGGGAGAGCTCTCAGGCTGGTTGTGCGAGCCCAGGATGCTTCACTGAGCGAAGGAGTCGTGATGGCTCGTCCCTGCACAACTTAGCTTAGGCTGACTGGCATGTACTCCAGTCAGGGTTTACACAGAAAAAGCTTCTCTTCTAATTCTAGGAACTGGAAAAAGTCCGTCCTGAAAATTCTATCCATTGGTTGTGTCTTGGGAGTAACTCATTTACTTCTTTGGGTCATCTCTAAGTGGTCAGGGATCAGCAAACCTTTTCTGTAAAGATCCATGGGGGTCTTCATTACAACTACCCAGCTCTGGCGCGATAGGGTGAAAGCAGCCAAAAATGAACCGTAGACAAATGAGTGTCTGGGTCCCAGTAAAATTTAATTTATAAAAACAGGTTGCAGGTGGAAGATGAAAAACATTCTGGAGCTGGATGGTGGAAATGACTGCACAACCAGGTAAATGTACCTAATGCCGTACTTGGGAAAAGATTTCAGGTTAGAAGTTTTATGTTACGTGTATTTTATGACAATTTAAAAAATAAGTTTGGATGAAAAAAAATAAATAAAAAGCACCAAAAACCAGCTGTAGGATCTGGACTAAGTTTGTAGACTCCTGAACTAATTTCTAAATAATCTTCTACATATATAAAAGGCTAATATGCAACATGTCCCAAGGGGAGTTTGGGAGACCGGGAGTTCTATCACTCGCTATGATGTGCGCTGACCACCAGGGGGTGGTGTGGATCGAAGGAAGGCCCTGGCTGGCAGCTGGCAGCCACTAGGGACCCTACCCATGCATGAATTTTATGCACTGGGCCTCTAGTAGGATCTATAAAGTCCCTATAGGTTCTAAAATATTGTAAGGCACAAGCCAGATTCTGGGCAACTGCATATTTTAAAGAAAATTCCAGGTGATACCTCACCACACCACCCTCTTTCAAATCATGAGGCTCACTGCCATCGGATGGATCAGTGATTTTCTGCCACATGAAGCTACAAATAAGCGACTTGCTCCCGTGGCACTTCCAGAGGGCGGAATGCAGAACAGAGGCTCACTTGCCTCCATACCGAGCCCCCTGTCCCTCAGTGGCTGGAGACAGAAATAACTCTATAATAAGAAAAGGGCTTTATATATGTTCAAGGCCTTCAAAAAGCCGGTCAAGGACTCTAGTAGAAAAGGAGGCCTCCCCAACTCAATCCTGGCCCAAGGATGGAAGGTCAGGTTCTGGTGCTTGGATTACTAGAAATTGCAATGTGCATGTCAAGACCTTTCCTTGAGGAAAGAGAAGTCAAGAAAGAGAGAAAACAGACCCACTAGTTTTAACTCTTCTTTATAAAAGCCATACCGTGAGGAAAGTGAATCCTATTTGCTGGAAACAAGAGAGATGATGAAGAAATACCTGCTTTCAAGAATGGCTTGTTCAACACAGGACGTCTTCTCCTTCAAAGAGAGTTCCAAAGACTGTTGACTGATGACCGACAAAAACTTGAGGATCAACTTTGTGCTTTCGGTTTTACCTGCCCCGCTTTCACCACTGAAAGACAAAACGTGAAAGTTTGTGCTTCTAAGTATAATTTCTTTTACAAAAACCACCTTGGCCAATGTCACTACAACCCATCCGCTGAACACCTGGTGAAAGGTGGAAAGAGAGAGCTCAAAATGCCTGTTTCAAGAGCTGAGTTGAATGAAAGGAGAAGTCCTTTGTCCCACTGGCCTCAAATGGCATATGAGGTCAACAGGACTATCTTTGCTAAAATCAGGGAATTAGATGGATGGTGCCCTTCAGGGGAGGGAAGGTCTACTAGCATATCCCAGACACCTCAACAGTGCCAGGCTGGTCGCAGGCACTGGGTAAGACATTGTTAAATGAGTAAGCACATTATCAGCATGTTTCTGGGGGCATTTTAAGCAGGGAAATATGCACAGAAATGCAATCAGTCATAAATATTATGGAGGGGATGAAGAATGAACCCTCAGGTACTCGACCCACACTAAGTCATTCTATTCCCATAATTGTCCTAAGAGGGAGGCAGCAGCTAAGCTTAGTCAGAATTTAACACCAGATCCGTCTGAGTCCAAGGTCCTGGAGAGGCCCTGCTTTAATGCCAGTTAAGGAAAAGGGACAAAGCAATGCAGCGGGGGGTAGGGGGGTGGAGGGGTGGCTGGCAATGGGAGAACTGAGTCAGGTACAAGTTGTGCCTTAAAGGACTGGCAAACACCAGCCAGGCAAAGAGGAAAGGGGAAGGACTGGGTTTAGACAACAATGTGAAGAGCGCAGAAGTCAGATGAGCTTGGTAAGATCTACAAGGGAGTGCGATTCTGGTTAGGTCAGCAGGACTGAGGAGAGGCGGTGGAGAGAGGGGGCCAAAGGATCGAGTTTGACCATTCAGGGGCACCTGCGTGAGACGGAAGGCAAAGACAGCTCATCAGAGTCGCTCTGGAGTTAATGCTCCAGGAGAGAGGGTCCCTCAGGGATCTTGATCTGTTGCCATAACCCAGGTGTGTAGCAGTAGGTCCTGGACAAGTCCGACTGGCTGGATACGGAAAGGAAAGTATGGAGATGGAAGGGATTTGAAAGAAAAACTTAATTTTGTGTAAGGCACCGTGCTTGGTGCAGTGGGAAGAGCAGAAGCGGTAAGAAGGCAGAGAACTTACAAAAAAGGTAAACCCAGGACATGAATAACAGTACAGCAGGGCCACCGATATCACAAGGCGGCATGCTGATAATCGCTCGATGGCGATATAATGGATGAGCTCCATGTACGTTGTGAAGAAGTGCTCTCTGAGTGCCAAAATCCAGGAAGTTATCACAAGAGAGGAATGTTGCTGAACGCTTGGTGAATGGTAAAGGAGAGGAAATGACTCAGAAATGACGCCTCTGTGCTCTGCTGGGTGCCACGGGCCCATGGGGAATCTCCACTGGTCCAGGTCAGTTGCAGGCATTCCATTCCCTCTGCACGCTGACCAGGACAGCTGCCAGCATTTCAGCAGAAGAGGCTTAAAGTGCAGTGTGCGGAGGGCCCCTGGGGAGGGCTGCACGCACACCGAAGAGAACAGCAGAAAGGCCCTCCCAGCCCCTGCTTGCTGCAGACAAGAACCTGGGAATCCACACTGATCTGGAGAAAGTGGAAGCCAGTGGGAGTGGCTCAATCCGCAGCCCTGAAACTGCCCTGTCTTGTCTAGTCTGAGATAATAAAAGCCATGCAAGCCAAGCCAACTGTGGGTAAGCTTTCTGTTATCAGCAACCACAATCTCCCCAGCATGGGATTTAGCATTCGCCTTCCCGCAGCTGGCACCTGCCCAGCCCGGGGCTGGCAGACCCGAGGCATTCAGCAAGGATGCACCAAATGAACAACACAGAACCCAAGAGAAAGTTACAAGAAGAGATTTAAGTAATTTTTGATAGTAAAGCATACGCTCACCTATCTAGTGGTTGTTGATCATTAAATTACGTTTAAACAAACAAAACTCAGAGGCTTAAGTTCTCTAGTCAAAACACGTGAGGCAGAAATAACGTTACGGGTTTCCCAATCCCACTCTCCATGCTCCGGCACCCAGAGGCAGACAACATCTGCACCTCCCTTGGTAAGGAAAGCAATCAGTAACAGGGACCGAGTTTGGCCAACCGAACAACTGAGCAAGAGGGACATGTGCTGCTCCCATGTCTGGTGGCTAACACCCCCCGTGGTCCTCTGGACTCTACCTGCCACTCCTGCCACCCAGGTGCCCTCAGCGATAACACATCTCCAAGACAAAGTAACAAGGAGTAAAGTTGAGTTTCTCAGCTTCCCACGTAGGATTGGGAGATGAGCAAGAAATACACGTGCTCACATTACACCCCTGAGATCCGGGGGCTGTTTGTACAGCAATCGGCCTACCCTGACGAACACAGCACAGCGAAAATACAATCTCGGAGAAGATATCCTTCAAACTGGACAGCAAAGACTTGGCAGAGAAGACAACTCAGGATGCTCACTGCCGTTAACCAGTCACCAACATCGACCTACATCAATCTTCAGCCCCCTTTTTTCCCATTGGACCACATTTTCTGCAAGTGTCTCCTGTAAGTACCCCTGTTTGGATAGATTAAATGCGGAAGGAAAATAAAGCTGAGATTCACACCGTGCTCTGCAGGCTCTCCACCTTGGCTGCACATAGGTTCACCCAGCATGCGCCCAATCCTATAGGGAGAACTCACTCATCCCTATTTTAAAAAGCTTTCCAGATGATTCTACTATGAAGCCATGTTTGGGATCTACGATTCACATAATTCTGATAGGACTGCACTGGGAGATGAGAACTGGTGGCTACTGTCAACAGGACTGTGGACAGGACATAAACCAGGCAATGAATAATAATAAACAACTGACAAGTCGTTAAAACCCAGATACATGCTGGATGGCTGCCGACATGAATGTCCAGTCGGCAGGACTCACTCTAAACCTCCTCTCCACCTCCCATCCCGCCTGGGACTTCACCATTCCCAATGAAGGCAATTTACTGAGGGTCAAACCAACACGATCTTTGAAACCATGGAAGAGCACCCCTGCATGCCTATTCACATTCCTTTTATGCCCTACAGACTGGGCCACAGTCATGAACCAAACGTCCACAGACACTATTTGTCTATGATCTCAAAGCAGAAACACAAATGATGATGGTTAATACTGTCAAGTAGAAATCTTAGATGGGAGAAGTCATTTAGATGGAGGGTAAAGTTTCCGTAAAGACCTCTCTGGGAAAATGCAAAAATATGCTCTGGGATTAACTGGGTGAAAATGAAGAGAGGGAATGGGAAGGTGAGAGGAGGGGTCAGGATTTCAGCCAACGGGAAAATACACCAAAATAAAGCCAAATTAACAAGACTAATGGAACCCTCTGGTTCATTACATTTTGCTCACTTTGCACCCTGACTGCCCTACTGCTTCGATTTCGGCCTGCGGAGGCCTTTCTACCACGGGCAAGTTGTGCCTCACTTATTCCACCCCTCCCTTATTCCAGCCACGTAAAACAGTAACTCCTGCACAATTACGATGTTATTTCACCTTCACTTGGAGCAAACATATCACTTACATCTCCAGTCCTACTCTCTTCTCCTTAGCCCAGGGCAATCTGAGTCCTAACCCGTGACGCCAACCCAATTGCAAACACAAACATGGGCTTCGGCGAAAACACGTTCGCCCAGATGAATCCAAATGAGCTTATACTTTATAAAGATAAGAGTGAAAATGAAAAAAAAAAAGACACACAAAAACAAAAAACGATAACTTCGAGTACTGACGTGGGCCTTGCAGGCCGTATCAAATGTTTTGAGAATTTTATCACTGGCAGAATGGAAAGTCACAAGACCGGTGTTTTAAGCAGGAGAAGGTCATGATCAGGTTCAAGGTTTTAAAGAATCACTGTGTAGGGTCTGGAAAAGGGATGGAGGGAGCAAGGGAGGAAGTGGGAAACAAGATGTGAGAACAGGCCCTATCCGGCTTGGCTCAGTGGATAGAGCGTCAGCCTGTGGGCTGATGGGTCCCGGGTTCGATTCCGGCCAAGGGCACATGCCTGGGTTGTGGGCTCGATCCCCAGTGGGGGGTGTGCAGGAGGCAGCTGATCAATGATTCTCTCTCATCATTGATGTTTCTATCTCTCTCCCCTTCTCCCTTCCTCTCTGAAATCAATAAAGAAATATATTTTTTTTAAAAAATGTGAGAACAGATGAGAAGTGAGAGGCCCAGGACTGCGGAGGGAGAAAGGAAGAAGGGCTGGGGACCCCGGTCAGGAGGGTTGGTTGTAAGGGAGCGTGGGAATGACTCCTGAGAGCCGGGAGCGTGCTAGCATAACCTGGGCGTTGGTGACACAGGTGTGCACATCTGTCAGTACTCATCAAAGTGTGCATGTAAGAGCAGCACGCGCTGCTATATGTAATCTTACTTTCTAGATCCAAGAACGACTTCTTGATCTCAGGAGTGGGATCTCCAGAAAGGAAAGTCCACTTGCTGAGAATGCAAAGCATGAGAGGAGAAACAGGCTTCTGGGAGAAAATGAGGATGGATGTGGGACATGCCACCTGATAGGTCTGTGCAACATCTGTGATGACACCTCAGGGGCACGTGGACGTATGTCCGGAGCTCAGAGGAGAAACTGGTGCGGGACGTGTTTCAGTTTGTGGGTCATGAGAGGAAAGGCAGGCGTTGGAAGAGGAGAAGTGGAACATGACTGAGGGGAGGCGTGCCCACTGAGCAAGGAGGGAGCCCCATGGAGGAGATGGGGGAACATGTGGTGTAACGGCTGTGGAACCAAAGGTGCATGTATTTTTTTTTAATGGAACACACTAGAAATTTTTGGATGATGATGCCAAACAGCCAAAGCATCAGGACAGGCAGACTTCAGAGATGGAGCAAAGTCCGCAGGGGAGCAGGGGAGGGATCCCGACCGCACAAGAAGGAAAGGGCCTCTGCCACAAATGGGGCCCTTTAGCCACCCCACAGGCTCGTCCCCCAGACCAGTGCAGGTGTGTCCGAAAACTGTGGCCCCCAAATCTACTCAGCTGCCCATTTTTGTAAATAAAGTTTTATCAGAACACAACCCGGCTGTTCATTTGTGGACTGTCTATAAACACTTTCACACTCCAAGGGCAAAGGTGAACAGTTGGAACAGCGAGTCTCACCCACAAAACCTGAAATATGTACACCCTGGCCCTTTGCTGACATCCAAAAACATCTCCACCCTGTCAATCAAATCTCTCCACTTCACATGATTTCCTCAAAGTGTACATCCACCCACCACTCCCTTGCTTGTAGAAGACCAAGAAAACTTCTGCACCGCCTACAGGATTCAATCCAAAGATCTTAGCAAGCAGAACAAAATCCTTAAAAGTTCGACTCTGTACCAGGAATTAGGATTCTGATCTGAAACAAACACTGGGAAACTCAAGTTCAAATTCTGTGTCTGTTGTTCATAGCTGGTCTCTTTAGCAAGTTATTCAAAATCCGAGCCTCCGCTTCCCCAAATTCCCGGGCTTTTCTGAGGATTACACACAAGCCTGTCTTCTCAACAAATATCAGTTTCCTCCCCCAGCTCCTTCATGCCCCTCAGCAAAACCCACAGCCTTATAGGCATACCTTCCACTTCCCAAGTATCCTTGTTTGACCAAATATCTCTGTTTTTACAAATGCTTCTGTGCCCTTCCTCCCCTCTCTGTTGGCTGTATAACCTGGTCACGTGTCACCTTCTCTGTGAAATGCTCTCTCGGCACCTTCACCGACAGCCATGTATTACTTCCATTACAGCATTTGGCAGGCTGCATGGAAATTATTTACATCAGTTTCTTCCCGTCACAGTAGAGGTTCCTGAAGGGCAGTGATTGGGTATTCTTCATTTTAAATCCCCAAAGCCTAGCACAGGACCCTGAGGTATGACATGAGCACCCAGCACCTTATTCTGGTTGGTACCTTTCTGGTCCAGGTGCAAGTTTTGTTCACTGTTCCAATTCAGTCACTTCTAAATATATTACAAGAAAGAAAAACACCACACACCCAATTATCATTCCAGAATCTAAACGACAGTTAAGAAGAAAGTGCTTTGGCTTTGGAAAAACCAAAATATGCAAAGGATGCAGAGGCCCTAGACCAACAGCTGTTCCTTCTGTCCATCCTTTGATTGACAGCTGTTGAAGGCGGACCCTCTGCCAGACGCTGTCCGGGGCAAAGGTGAATCGGCCACAGGACTTGACTACACTATGCCTCTTAAAAGGTCATGTATACTGAAAAGACCATCATCAACTAACCTCTGCCTGCCCAACACAACGTATGAAAAACTGAAGTCAACGCAGAATGTAGTAGGTCAACCAAGATCAAATGCTGACCTGGTCTGTTAGATGAAAAAAGAATTCTCAAGTAAGTTCTAAACTTATGTATTTAAAACAATCATAGCGTGAGCATTCTTCATTTAAATGTGCAGAAAAAGTGAAAACTATGCTTAACCGAGAGAAGTAAATGACCCTGAAAGTAAGACCAACAAAAGAGGCTTGAACTAGAAGCTGAGAGACATGGCAGTGACACCAACCAGCTGGGGACCTTGGCCAAGTGATGAGGGCTCAGAAAGTGAGAGAAAAATTAATGTAGGAAGTTCTATCTAGTTCTAAATAGGCTTATGTAGCAGCCACCAGGGGGCAGACTATGCCTGAGGAAATCTAAATAGGGCTCCAGTATCCTGCTATTTTTATTTTTATACTCAATTTTCTCTTCATTCCAATAGCCCCAGCCCTCACTTAAAAAAAAAAAATGTTAGAGAGAGCTATTAAAAGCCAAAATACATTTTAATGAGAAATCTATTTTGAAAGACTGTTTCCTGAGTTAATTTAGAGAAATACAGTTAGTTTTTTTTTCACATCAGCATGACACAATGGGAGCTTTCTGTTAGGGATCCACTCCCCCTCAATCCCTTTCCCCCACTCCCTCCACCTGACTTTTAAAGACCAGAGTCTTTGGCATGAAAATGCCAACCCTTTTCCGTTTTATTGCACACACACACACACACACACACACACACAAATGCACAATGATCTCATTTGATTTTTCACTTTTTTCCTAAGCTGCTCTGTCTAGCAAGTGATATATTAGTCACACTCTTGTTTTTGTTTTGTTTTTCCCCACTTAAAGTAATAAGCACAAGCCATTGTCAATGGCAAATATTCAGGTACCTAAGTGGGGAAAACAGTTCGATCTTCTTAAAATAGATTAAGTTCTCTTTCTTTCTGTTAATCTTATTAAATTAGATTCTGTAAGCTAAAATAGTGACCTCAAACCCAACTACTGAACTTTAGTGAAGTCATCTGAAAGAACCCAGAAATAGTGCTTCTAGTCATAAAGCAGGCCCCTTTATTGGGAATGTGACTCTTAAAAGCTCTGTTTTTATATGAAGCAAGTAGCTTTATTTTCATTAACTGCAAGTTATAACCCTTCATATTAGCTTAACTGAATAAATTGATATTCCCTCTATCTGAGTGGATTCCACAGCCCAGCACATTAGCACCAGTAAGGTGATGGAGAAAAAGAATATCAACCCTTAAAGAAAGAGGCAGAGAGGAGTAGGCCGGGGAGGCACTGTTTTATTGTTCATATTCATATCATGCCCATTTGTTACAAAAGCAAGGAGCCAAGAACTAGAGTTATGGGTGAAAACTGCCAGTGAGAAGAACACACCCTTGACAGTAGGTTCCGTGTGTACAGATCACACTGAACACTACATCAAAGGGCTGTTGGCAGGTTTTGAAAGCTCTTGGCACAGCGTCCAATACACTTAATCCTTCAGAAAAGGACAGCTGTCATTTCTTAGCCATTTCCACTCAGGAACCACACAGGGTGGGGTGAGCACCTCGAAAAGATCCTTGGCTAGAGGCTCCTCCATTTCCCTTCCCTGAGGTTTCCATGAAGGGCCTGCTCTAGCATGTCTGCCTACCTCAACCCCTACCCCACCCCTCCACCCCATCCCCCACAGGACCAGGAGTGCTTCTCTGACAGGTGAACTGGGGGGAAGGCTGGCCTGCTTCTCGCCATCTGGAACTGGTTTCCCCCGGGAACTGCGGCCACCAGTTACCTGCCTGGACTCTGACCAGGTGGGCTGTCTTGTCTAATCTGGGGCTGCAATGTTAGCGATCCTGATCGGCTGGAAGTCTACAGCGGCCATATGGCTGTCCATCTGTCTCCTGGGCCTGACTCCCACTGAACCAGAAATCCGGTGGGTAGGTGGGATCTTATTTGTTAGCCTCCCCAAATGCAAACACCCCTTTCCTCTTAAAATAATAGAATTATTTTGCCACAGGTTGGGACTAAAAAGCCATCTGAAACAGATGTCAAAAAAATCTCTCACTCCGGCAGTTCTGTTTATACACCACTGGTCCCCAGTAACAGCCACGCTCCATGAGTGAACGCCTGGAGGACAAATGAATGAAATGCCTGGGACTCCATGGAAACCCCACTGAAAGTGGCACGCAGCTCTGCATGGGACTCCATGGAGACCCCACTGAAAGTGACATGCAGCTCGTCCTCCTTGGACACGTCCCAGGGGTGTGCTGATCGTCATATAAACCATTAATAACAAGGTCCAGTAAAGATGTCACTAGAATATAGGTGATGAGCCATTTTGAATTAGTTAATAAAAATGAAGAAGTGCTTTTTTTAAGAGACAGGTTTTACTCCTTTTTAGACAGTTCCTAGTAATAAAGGTTTTGACATTGGGGCTCCTGGTGGTTTATTTCAATCAATGAGGAAGACTGAGCTGAAAGAGTTATGTCAAGACCCTACCTCCTCGAAAAAAAATTAAATCCAATAATCACGCTCTCCTATCATTTCCTAAACATATAATAGCAGTCCCTTTTCTATAGCCAATTCAAAGGTACGCGTTAAGAGCATCAGTTAAAACCACCCAAAAGTCTTCAATTTGGGAGATTCCCTTTAGGGCAATCACGCTGTATGAGGAAAAAGGGGCTTGCTCAGGCATGCGGCATGCTGCCTAGCACTCTGGAATATCAGCCCTGCTCACCTAAAGAACTATACAACACTTCCTTACGTCCGCAGGAAGCTCAGGCCTCACAACCGGAATAAACTGAAGAAGAATTCAGGCAAATTTCCAAAAAGAAACAAATGGAGTAATTGCTCTAACGTGCGCGCCTCGTGGCTGCTGGAAGCTGTAGGTACCAGCCACCCCACCCCAATCGGAAAGCTTCACTGAGACATCAGGCGCTGACGAGCTTCTCATGAACGTGCTCCGCGGGGACGGGTGGGGGCCCGGCTTGGAAAGCGCTGCGGGCGGAGAGCCCTGGTTACCTGATGAGGACGCACTGGTTGTCGTGGCGCTTCCACAGGCAGCGGTAGCACTCGTTGGCCACGGCGAAGACGTGCGGGGGCAGCTCCCCCAGGTGGCTCTTGCTGTACCGCTCCATGGTGGCGCGCTCGTACAGGCCAGCGATGGGCTTGTAGGGGTTCAGGGAGGCAATGATGGAGCCGATGTAGGTCTGCAAGGACAGGGACACAGTTACACACAGCCCTGGGTGGGTGAGGGCTGGCACCGCCACCCCTGCTGGGGCTGGGCCAGAGGGCGTCTGCATGCAGCTCTATGCCAAACCATGTGGAGAAGGGGGGGAGGGGTCTGCCACATGTCAGGGAACCCACTGAGTGTCCCTTAGGGGAAAGATAATGTGTGCTCCCCACTGCATTTGTTTTTCCAGTAACTTTTGGTACAAAATCTAGTCATTCTGTACAAACAAATGCAGCCATTTCTAAGACGACTTGCTATGGAAGGAACACAAGAGAAAGATGGTGAACCAGCCCAGGCCCAAATCCCTGTCCCCGTGCCCTCCTAACCCTGTCCTCATCATGACCCTGCCCTCTCAGGTGGCTGCTATGAATGCAGGGTTGAAGAAAGAACGAGAGAGGCAGAGGGGTTGGGGAGGAGGGATGGAGAGTTACGGTTTAATGGGTACAGAGTTTCTGTTTGGGATGGTGAGAGCGTTCTAGAAGTAGATAGTGGTTACAGTTGCATAACATTTCAAATGCATTTTTAAAAAATCTTTAAATTACAGTTGACATACAATATTATGCTAGCTTAAGATGTACAACCCCATGATTAGACATTTATGTAATTACAAAGATCACCCCTATAATGCAAATGTATTTAAGGCACTGAACTGTATACTGGAAATAATCAAAATGGTAAATTTGATGGTGTGTGTATTGACCCTCAATGTGTAAAAAGTAACAAGACAGTTTGAAAATCCTAGGTAATCAGTAATCTCAATGGCTCCTGAGTGCCTGTCACTCACCTGGAACTGAGCAGACAGACAGGCGGACCTATCTGGAACCAAAGCCAGGCCAGACATTAAGCTAAATCTTCAGAGCAGCCAAGACAGGCCACTGAGCTATGAAACCGGAACACCTCATGTCCCCTCCGTATGGACATAAGCATTCGCTTGCACTTCTGCAAATGCTACCAAAGTGTGGTTGTCTGGTTTCCAGTCTCAGACACAACTGAAGAAGCCAAATGAGAAGGGGAGGTGGCAGGGCCATCAGCCGGCTTTTATGGCACACATGCGCTGTGCCAAGGGCTTTAGGGGGGGCAATGGGCTGAACCGTGCCCCCCCCACTCATATGTTGAAGCCCTAAATCCCCACCACCTTAGAATATGACTATACTGTATATAGAAACACAGCCTTTAAAGAGATGTTGAAATTAACCATTAGGGTGGGCACTAATCCAATCTGACTGGTATTCTTGTAAGAAAAGAGATTTGGATACAGAGAGGCATCAGGGATGTGTGCGCACAGATAAAGGCCAGAGGAGGACACAGCAAGCTGAGGAGAGAGCCCTGGGAAGTAATCAACCCCGCCAGATACCTCGATCTTGGACTTCTAGCCTCCAGAACTGTGAGAATATCAACTTCTGTTGTTTAAGCCACCACGTCAGTTATATTTCTTTACGGCAGCTGGAGCAGACTCATACAGAGGGCCTGACCCCTTTCACACTCACAATAACCCTGGAAAGTTCAATGTATTACTATTCCTGTTTTTCCAATGAGGAAACTGAGGCATGGAGAGAAAATTCCATGGACGGTCACACAGCCAGTAAGTGGCAGAGGTGAGATCTGAACTCTGGCGACCTAATGCAGAGCCCTCTCTCATTCACCGGCAAGGCTGGGCAATGCAGCAGAGCAGGAGGAACGCAGGAAACACTAGACAGAAAGCAGGAAACATCCGAACAGCATCTGTACCGTATTACAGCAATTTGTAATCATTTCTATTCATGGTGACTGCCAGGAACATCAAGCAAAGGATCTACGTTCCATATAACTGTTCTCAAATGGAAGGGGGTCTGTAATGTGTTTTGGAAATATATTGAACCAAAAAAGGTTAAAAACATAAAAGGGATATTACCATATGACCCACT
>NW_006294876.1:1724317-1756578 GCF_000327345.1 Myotis davidii | reverse complement strand
AAGGTCTCTCCACTGCAAGAAACTCCATTTAGTACCAAGTAAATTAGGCTCTTAAAAAATGAAGGCTCAAGGTTTACAATTTCACCTTCTCACTAATGACCTAAGTCATTTCTCAAAAGGCTTGTCAAGTGTGGAGCTTGGATTGAGCATACAGGGCCACGTGGGACATCAGCGAGGAAGGAGGCGTTTATGGAAATTTAAGCAAGTGAGGTCAGGGTGGCGGAGAGGGAGGGACTTAAATGACAATTAAGTCTACCTGTTTCCAAAACAACTTTACCTGACATTTATAAACGTGGGGCACAGAGGACGATACTGTCTGCGTCATGACATCATCACAAGTCCTCATTTGCTCCAAGGCAGCCTGGAGGAGTGGGCAGGGCAGAGGCGCTGTTCCACCTCCTCTGGCAGGTGACAAATGGGCAGAAGGTGGTAAGCACTGCCCTGCAGTCACAGCGCCAGGGACTGCTGTCACACTGTGGGTCTGCGTGACCCCCTCACCACCCACCCACATACAGAATGGGAATCACCCCAGATGCTGCCAGTCTCATCGTCAGTGGCCAAAGTCTCCACGTCCTGTAAGCTTCGCGTTCAGTAACCTCTAGAACATTTCCCTTTCCCTCCCTCTCCGCCACCCTGACCTCACTCGCTTAAATTTCCATAAATGCCTCCTTCCTCGCTGATGTCCCACGTGGCCCTGTATGCTCAATCCAAGCTCCACACTTGACAAAGAACATCTGAAGACGAAACTCTCCTGCTTAAAACTCTTCATCCCTCCCATGATTCTCAGGGTCAACCACAGGAATATTCGAGAAGGGAGTCTGAGTGGCTCCAAGAAGGTGATAGGACACCCCATGTCCTACTCTGTTATTCTCATTGCAGTTACGGGGGAGGGGGACCTTTAGTTCCCTGAGGGTCTTTAAGGACTCATTGAGTTTGTATTGCTTGTGCCCATGTGCACACCAAACAGCACTTATGAACCTCCCTAAACACAAGTGTACAGTAACATGGCAACAATAGCAATAGTTCCTAATCCTTTATCCAAAGAAAGACATTGTGTGAAATCTCAGAGGTCCATCAGCAGCAATAATCACTGCCCACGACAAGACATCTTATTTTCCCCACTACCTTAAATATACCACGTTGCATGAGTGACTTTGTCACTAAATAAAGAACAGATTCATTGAATAAGTAAAGTTCAACAGCTAACAAAAAGTAAAAATGGCGACTGGGGAATGGAGGGGCAGGAGAAGGGCCCAGCAGAAAATTAAGTACCAAGGGAAGCAACGAGAAAATGTAGTATAAAACTCTGAGAGCTATGAGGCGACGTTTGTTGCTTGTACCATTTATCACTCTATAAAAATGTATTATTACCGCTCTAAAAAGGGCCTTGATAATATCCGGTAGTTAAGATTCTAGGCACATGCAACATGAGGTGGGACCGGGTATGGGTGCCCTCCTACTAGAATCCGAATTCCGCACAAACCAATAGCCTGGTCCTTCTAACGGCTTTCCAGAAATAGAAAGTACATTCTATTTTGAAACACATAAAACTTTTTTTCTACTCAGACTCAGAAAAGTTCCACATAACTCACCAAAAAACACAAATCCTTGCCCATTTTAATAATCTGGAACAGCTGGGGCACACATTGCTTCAAACTGTTGGGAGGAACTCACTATATTTCTTCAAGCTGACATCTACCAATTCAAAGCTTTCAAAAGACATAATAAGGGTACAATACTTGCTCGCCAACCCTAGACACACACACACACACACACAATCAACTACAACTAAGAAAGCAAAGTGCCGGAGCCTCAGACGCAGAGCTGTTTGGAGACAGGGAGCAGTCCTGCTACTGTTGGGACGTGGCTTCTCCAACACAGGAGCCAATGACTGGACGGCAAGGTGTGGCCAAGTCAGAAGCTGGAAGTCCGCAGCCTGGGGCGGCCTCCCCTGGGACACCCCCCTCCCCCCGGGCCAAAGATTCGGATCAGTAACAACAACACATCCCCTGTCATCCCACACGATTGCTCCATAAAACGGTGACATAAATCGAAGTTATCTACGATTGTTCCTGTTAATGAAAATAAAACCACAACTGCTTTTCGTCATGTGGTCCTGAGAGCTGGATGCAGAGCAAGTCATGTGGAAGCAGCAGGGACACTGGCTAAGCCAGTGCATGGCACACTTCCCAAAGGGAAGAATTGCTAAGAAGGGGAGTCATTGGCCACTCACCATTCTCCTCTTTTCTTCTCTCTCTATAATCTCGGTTAAACATGGCAATGAATTACTCTCGGAATGTTTATCCAGAATGCAGCTTCCGTTTTAAATGACAGGTCTGTCTACTCGATGGCCCACTGGACATCTTCACTCAGATGCCCCTGAGCTCACATGTAACAAGGACACGGCTGATCTCCCCCAAACACCTGTTTCTTCATGGTCATCACATGCATGACAAATAGCACCAGAATAGTTAACCTAGAAATCTAGGTATCATCCTGCAGAAACTCAGCCTGCCTGCCCCCCAGACTTCATCACTTAAGGTTCTACCTCTCAGTATCTTCTGAATTCAAAGTTCTCCCAGGATTGGGTCAGGACCCCATAGTTTCCCATCTGGTTGGCTGGTCCCCCCTCCTCCTAGAACCACCCCTCTCCTGCACTCACCCATCACCCTGCAGCCAGATGAGTTTCCCCAGAACTCAGTGTAAAGTTGTTCCTGCAGCCTTCACAAATAAATCCAAGGTCACTACCTTGCACACAGAGCCCTTCCTCACCTGCTCCTGACCACCTTGTCGGCCCACCACATGCAACCTTCATCTCCCCATCTTAACATCACACGATTTCATGCCTGTGTACACGCTGACCTTCTACGAGGAATGAGCCACCCTTCTCCAGACCAAATTCCCCAGTGAATGCTCCAAGACTTGGCCCAACTGGTGCCTGGGCTGGAATCACTTCCTGACCCTGTCCTCACTGTCTCCTTCCAAGGCCCTTTCTGTGTTCCTAGTAAGTACTTTTGCCACATGTACTGTTACCCCGCGCTATTTGTCAATGGTGTGCTCTGTCTGTCTTCGCCAATAAACTGGGAGGCCCTGGAGGGGCAGTGTCCTTCATTTATCCAATCTTTCAAGAAGCAACTGCCTTGAAGAAGAGTAATTTGCACCCTCGGGACCTAGCACACATCCTGACACAGAGAAAGGGCTGAATTGGTGTAGATATACTGGGAGCCCAAAATCTGACCACCAACCCACCTGATAAACTCACACTATAAAGGTGTTCTAGTGCTCTAAGCCACTACCTTCTACATAACAAAACTGTTTGCCATCACTGTCGATTAAACAATTAAAAACATTTTTAAACAATTAAAAAAAAAAACCCATGAAGCATTCAAGGCCCCTGAAAACTAGATCACAACAGGTAACTCGAGTTGTTACTGAAGTCAAGCTCTTACATTTAGAGGTGACATTTCGATTTAATTCGAGCGGCTTTCAGACTAAAATCCCTTCCTTGCTGAAAGGAATCTGACCCCAAAGAGAGGCAGGGAAGAAGAAAAAAATCACAAAACAAGGTTTGTAATTGCCACCATCAATGTGCTGACGTGGAAGTGGCCACTCAAAGCATAAACGGTTGGTAAAGTTTAAAAATACATCCCCAGTCAGACAGATGGTTACAATCATCTTTTGGCAACACCAGTTCTTGATTTCATGTGAAAAAAACCCGGACAAACCACACTGGACTCAGCTGTTCCCGGTACGAGACACATGCCAGGCCTACGCCTCACCCCACCAACGGGCCATCCCGAATCCGTGAGAGGCGGCTGTTACTCGACACTGGCTTTGGAAAGGAAAAGAAACAAGCCAAAAAAAAAGTCTACTTTGGGAAAACTCAACTCAACTCAAGGAAATGAAATGCAGATTTCAATTCACATGTCCAAAAACAGTACCCTCCATGTTGTTGGGTATAACGCCTCAGTCCACCTGCCTCCTGCAATCAGTGGGTCTTTAACTGGTTGCTGCATTTTATTTATTTTTGTTTTGTTTTGTTTATTCTTACATGAGGATATTTTCCATTGATCTTTTAGAGAGAGTGGAAGAGAGAAGAAAAGATAGAGAAAAACATCGATGTGAGAGAAACACGTTGATTGGTTGCCTCCTGCATGCACCCCAGCCAGGGCACTAGGGCACGGGGCCGGGGAAGAGCCTGTAACTGAAATCAAACCCGGCCAACTCTCTATCCACTGAGCCAAGCTGGCTAGGGCTGGTTGCTGCCTTTTAGAAATGCTAAAACCTTTGGCTTGACAGAAACAGGTTTCAAAGTTAATGCAGGAACATCAAATACATTTATAGATTCCGCCTGGAACGCCACCTAACCAAAGAAGAGTATTTTTGAAACACCTAAAAATACATTAGCTGTGAAGAATCTTTGTGCTGACATGAGCATTTATCCTTAGACACAGCCCCATGTCGTTAAATGGGCTGGTTTGATTCTGATCTCTGCACTGTTTGTTCAACAAGACCAACAAACTAACCGAAGGGCTGGCTGGAACAGCACAGCTTCCTCGGAACCGTCTCCTGCCCCCTAATTGCAGGCGCGCCCCAAGCTCCCCACAGCTCTCTCCCTGATGTGGTTTTGGGCCATTCCTTCAGGGCTGGGACAGGAGTCTCCATGCAATTGACCCAGAGCATGACAAACCCTTTCCTGGAGAGAATGGGCTTCTCTTCCATTCGGAGGGAAATAGAGCAGCCACACCACGAGCCTTGCGTGGCAGTCCCTCCGCTCTGGACACAGCGCTCACCTTCAAGACAACAGAAACCTCATCTACTCTTGTCAACACTGTGTTTAGATCCTGGGTACATAACAATTTGAAACGGTCCGGGCTTCAGAGACCAAGGCTCCAGAAACTACAGCACAACAGGCACCCAAAACCCACCTCCTCTCCCCTGGCTGCCCGGACCAACGGTGCCAGGTTTTCAGGGGCTTGATGAGGGGTGTCATTAAAGCTAATCCTGTCTCCTTCACCTCCCCCAACTCCTCATATCTGCTCTTGTCTTGCTCACTACCATGTAGACCCTCGTCTAAAACCCTCAGTTTCTTACCCTTGAATTACTATAGCACTCTCTGAGCTGACTGACTCTCTCATCTCACATCTCTTCCCTATCAGCTCTTTTAAAAACTGTTCTCTAGCAGATTCTCTCTTCATTAGCCTTTAGCAAAGACGGCATAGTCTATATGACACTGAACCCAGACTTTGCTGACTAGCTTTAAGGAAGCCAGGGTTTCTCCGCCTCGGCCCTTCTGACGTCTTGGACCAGGTGACTTGGTTGCGGGGCTGTCCTGTGCACTGTGGGACCTTTATGAGCATCCCTCCACCTACCAAACACCATTAGCATTCTCTTCCTTAGCTATGACAACCAACAATGCTTCCAGATACCGCCAATGTCCCCAGGGGCAGCACCACCTGCTTAAGAACCACTGCTTTGGGGTTCCCAGACCCAGCCTGACTACATACATCTCAGCGTTCCCAACCAAACACCAGATTCCATAAGCAAAGAACCTCCCAATGTAGGGAGGCCATCACACCAAATTCACTCTTATCTGCATCTTCATGCGTGGTATCTCACTAGCCTTTCCTTCCAACCAACTCTCTGTAGTGTCATGACTGCCCCTGCTCCATAGGGCTTTTCACACCCAGCTCAGGCTTCCTTGCCCACCTATTACCTCCTTGTACCACAAACACACACCCTGCCCTTCCACTCCCTGAGTCTTCAGGAACTTTCAGAGGGAGGCTGCCTTCACCAGGTCTCCTCAGTGTTAGGAAGGGACAGAGGAGGGTGGGACCCTCGTCAGACGTCTCCAAGGGGCAAGCCTCCATGTCAGGAAGCCCAGAGGCAAGAGATTCAAGGTGGAAGTTTGGGATGGGTTCGCAGGTAGGGAGCTGAAGTGCTGAGCTGGGCTCTCGCCTGGGAAGTCACCAGGGGATGGGAAAGGCTGACATGGTGGAGCCTTAAGCAGGAGGAACCTGGAGTTCCAGGAAGGGGGAGAGGGGGCCTCTAGATCAGTAATGGCGAACCTATGACACGCGTGTCAGAGGTGACACACGAACTCATTTTTGTGGTTGATTTTTCTTTGTTAAATGGCATTTAAATATGTAAAATAAATATCAAAAATATAAGTCTTTGTTTTACTACAGTAGCAAATATCAAAAAATTTCTATGTGTGACACGGCACCAGAGTTAAGTTAGGGTTTTTCAAAATGCTGACACGCTGAGCTCAAAAGGTTCGCCATCACTGCTCTAGAAGCTGGGCCAGCCCTCAGCTGCCAGCCAGCAAGAGAGCGAGGACCTCAGTCCCAAGTGAACTCTGCCAGCACCAGGAATGAGCAGGAAGTGGGTCCTCCCCCAGAGCCTCCAGAAAGGCTAGCTCTCACCTTTGTTGTAAGTCAAGCCATCTTTTCCCTCCTTTAAATGTACAGACGGGCTCTCTCACAGTTGGGATAGGAGGTGGGAAAGCCGTGCTTTTCTCACAGGGGCTCCTGATGGTAGGCACCCACTGCCAACGGCGTCGGCAATGATTGGGAAATCATGGTGGCTGCTTTATGGATAAGAATCTAATTATCCAAGTCTCACAAGGAAGGCATATAGGCAAAATTAACGGAGTCAACCTGCAAATTGGATGTGCAAAGATCCTGTGTTTTGCCCTTTAAAGGAGAGGAAAAAGATCTTCACTTCAGAAAACAAACAAACAAACAAACACCAAAAACAAGATCCTAACCACAGGGTTTACTTGGGCAATTTATTATTTTTCCAATAGCATTGATTTTTATTCATTCATGTTAAATCACCTTGATTATCTGTTGAATTTAAATGCTCATTAATGTAAATGGCTGAGCAAACCCATTCCAATGGCTACCCAATATCCCACAGAGTTAAGTCACTTCAACACAGCCTCACAACTCCCACACCAAACAGTACTTTAATTTTGTCCATTTAAACCCACTATTACTACCATGCTATAGGGTTTTTACCTGTCAAGTGTGCTAGATGAAGAAAAAATTTAGATAGATAGGGGTTGCACCTGGAAAATAAGTTTTGTAAACTCCATACACACGTTCAAAACTGCTGGGTCCCCGGTCCATCTATGAACTCCAGGGTTGCCAGTCTCACGCGCAGCACATGAAAGCCACACTATCTGACTAGCTTATTAATTCTGCATAAATCAGGCCAATCAATGTGTCAACCTGTGCACAGACCAGGCACTTTTAACTGAACGTGGCAAAGTACTCACGCTTTTGAACTTTACGTCATCATTTGATGTCAAACAATGAAGCAAATCCCAACAGTATACACAAAAACAGCTTTGCATTTACAAAAGATTGTTTCCCATACTGATTAATCCAGCAGCTAACTCATTGGTTTATGCAACTTTATTGAAGAAAAACAAATCTATGACTAGCAGAGCTATTAGTTGATCCCTCATCGATTGACAACTTGCATCATTTATTCAGTGGTATATTAAACAGTGTATAGGAAGACAGATTAACTAATAGCTCCGAGCCTCCTGACAATTTAAATGGAAATCATAAAATGTTGGAGACCCTATTTGGGAATACAAAGGATGTTTGACTTCCAATTTCCATTCTCAGTAGAATAAGAACAGGTCATTCCTTTGTTGACATGCCTAAGAGACATCACATTTTCTGTTCTGCTGATGCTATAAATTCAATACCAGTTCTCCAGCCACATTAGTTATGAATGTAGAGTATATCATGTAACCTCAGATCTCTAACAGTGGAAGAGATAGATACTGCTAGAATAATGCTGTTTCCTTTGATGGGACAACTGGGCACCCATCTCCCTCCTCCTCAGATGATGTCTTCAGCATGTTAGATCAGTGAGGAATGGTTTCATCTCATAACCAAATTAGAGTAAAGATATTGGCCACAAAATACACATGCCCCGTTTTTTTAAAAATTCTGAATCTTGGGCAACTGTCCTCTTGTAACTACTTTACAGTTTCTAAAAGCAGTTGTTGTCCAAAGGTGGAAGAACGTAAGTCTTCTGAGATGAGCTTGTGAATGAATGGAGGGAGGTAAACAAAAAATAAAATTAAAAAAGATGAGGTCTGATAGGGGAGCAGCCGGATTAAAAAAAAAAAAAAAAAGGAACTGTAATTTCAAGTTCATTCCAACTATAATGCAGGTTATTCTGACTTTAAGGTAGTACCACATGGCATACTTCTGAGTTCATTCCTGAGATATTCTCTTGTGCTCATCTCTGTCTGTGTTTTAGATCCCTGCAATCTCTGGCCCTAGGGGGTCATCTGGGTTTGGATCACATAGCAGTGAACAAATGAATAAAAGCACTTTAGAGCCTGGCCAGCTTGGTTCAGTGGTTGAGTGTTGACCTACCACCAGGAGGTCATGGTTCAATTCCCAGTCAGGACACATGCCTGGGTTGCGGGTTCGATCTCCAGTGTGGGGTGTGCAGAAGGCAGCCGATCAATAATTCTCTCTCATCATTGATGTTTCTCTCTCTCTCTTCTTCTCCCTTCCTCTCTGAAATCAGTTAAAATATATTTTAAAAATAAATAAATCCATTGGGCAGTATTTTTCACCTCCTAATTGACTTACTTGTGCTTGACTATTAAATGTAGAGTAAGGACTTACATGAAAAGAGATGAGTTCTGAAGTACTCACCTACAAGAGACATACACCAATAAAAACTATTTCAACCTAGCTTCACATTTCATTACCAACCAGAACTGGTTCTTTCTGATATGTATGACATTTATTATACAAACATTTATTGCACAACCACCAGGTGCCTGGCAATGTCCTTGGCTCCAGAAAGATAAAATAAGTAAGTCCTTGACAAACTGAGGAAAGAATGTGCTATGTAAACAAGTAGCTACATGGAATTGTCGATACTTAATGCTAAAAACACAGTGCAGTACATGGGAACTCGGACACCCGTGCCTGAGCATTCCCTGGGAAGAGGGCATTCACTGCTGCCCATGAGATTTCTGAGATGGAAGCAGAGGAATAAATGTGCGTCCCGCCAGCACATGCAAGACACAGAATACACCGCCACTTTTACATAGACATGTATGAACGTTACCTTGTCTGAAGAACATATGGAAAACATTTTAAATCTGAAGACTTAGTGTAAGCAAACTCAGCACGTCAGAGGACTACAACATGATGAAATTTCTCTAGACAGGGCTGTTTGAAAACATTTGGCAAACATTAGGTCGATCTGGCAAAAATGACACTTTCCCAATGCAAAGAGAAGGCAAATAAACATGCTTGTTAAAAAGATGAATAAAATGAAGCCCCACACCCCCAAATCTCTCATTCCTCCTCTTTCCCAACTCTTCTCTCCTGATCTAATGTAGATAACTTGGAGGACCCTAATTCCTAAGCGTGCCTCAAGTATCAGTTAGGACCTGCTCACTATTCAAAAAACTGACATTACCCTTCATCATAATCACAGAAATATTAGCCAAGTTCAAACTCCGAAAGAACAAAAATTATTCAAAGATGAGGTGTTGTCACAATATTAAAATGTTTTATTAAAAGCTATATGAATTTGAACTTGATCGGAAAACACACACACACATATATAAGCAGTTGCCCCAGTCTACTGTAAAACCTGCAAACAGGCAGATAAAAAAATGGATAAAATCTGCAGGCCATTCCATCTTGACGATAACGTAATATATATGTACTTAAATGTAAAAGATGGTTATTATAGGAGTTTTAAATATTACTTTATAATACAGAAATAGTCACATTTCATAAACATTGAGAGAAACATGTGCATGTCTGCTTTGTAAGGACATGTATCCATTCAAAACAGATCCCACAAGTAAAGTAGATGGTTTCCCTTGAATCCAAATATATCACTGGGTGGGATCCAGAGCCAGAAAAAAAAAAAGGAAATCATAAAAGGAGAAAAAAGCGTAAGTCAGGTACATTGCTTTGCAAATCCACATTTTCCCAACCCTTAATTGAGGAAGTCAAACCACTCCTCCTGGCTTCTTTATACAGCAGAACACTTACAAACAGAACACATTCAGGAGAAGAAAGGTCAAATTACCCTTCAATTTAAGTAAATCCCTCTAATGAAATCATGGCAATAAACACAGAGAACATGATTTATTGAGCCACATTTCTAATTTGGCAAAACATTTGAACACATAGTTTTACTTACCTTAACTAGGGGTTCTCAAAAGGCAGGAAGTACTCTTTGAAAACAATAATTTTGAAAACTAGTAGTAGATTTACTGGGGCCATCACTTTGTAAGTTATAGAAATGTCTAACCACTATGCTGTACACTTGAAACTTACATAATATTGAATGTCAACCGTAATTGAAAATTAAAAAAGGAAGAAAAGACAGTCAAACCTGGGGGACTTTTAGAGGGCATCGAAGCGGCACTTACGTAAATCTGGTCTCTCTTATATCGCTGGTGTAGGTTGTGCATGATGGAGCCCCCGTGCAGCTCCGTCAAGGTGGCCATGTCCTCCACGCCCTCCTCGTTCATGGGGTGCATGACAGTCACCTTCTGGTGTGTAATTGTGCTCTGCTTGTATGTGAATACCTGAAACAGGGGGTGGGATAAATTCAATTGTTTAGTTATCAGCAGCAAAGAGTTTCTAGAAGTTTCCTGAACGTACCATACAAACATTACACATTTCCGCAACAAGATCCTGAATTGGCCAATAAAAAACAAACTGCAGAGAATTTTTTCATTTTTTTTTTTTTTTGTGTGTGTGTGTGCCACCCAACTCTTTTTAAGGGAAGAAATTATCTTGACAGTTGCTGTTAGATGATCTTAAGAGACATTAGTTCGGGGCTAACCATCCTTCGGAAACCACAAAAATTATAACCTTAGAGTTCACTTCTCTGCCTATTTCTCCAAATGATCTAAATCAGTTAAGAAACTGGCTAACCAAGCTTTTAGAAAGCAGTTTGGTTTCACTGCATAATGTTTCACACGGGATCATATATTTCAAAGCTTCATAATAACATTCTTCCATTTAAGTGGTACGTAAACTCACTGTATGTCTACAGATTTGTTCAAAGTTTGGAACGCATTTGCACAGGAATGTTTGAAAAATATCCCTGGATGTTCTCCCCTCACTATCAGGGATATACTAGCATAGCATTCATGTGACCTTTAGGCAAAACAAATCCCCTCTCAGATTTAAAATAAAATCGGTTTGTTTGCTTGACAGCCTGTCTTCCTGAAAGTCCCAAATGCCCATGGTGAGTGCTGGACACCAGCTTTTTAGCATGTACTCGAGACAACTCTGATACTGTCAGACTGATTTCCGAATGTGCATGGATTTCTCAAACCTACTCAGTCCTCCTTTCTCACAACTGATTTGGTTTCAGGTTAACCATTTCAAATCAGCTCCATCTGTTGACCAAGCCTGTCCAGCTTTACATGCAAACTCATGTAGTAACATCATTTAATTATGGAGTCTACTCCATATTTATTCACTTCACACTTTTATTACGTTCGTCCCCAAAACAAGAACTCCAAGATGCAAAAAAAACAAACCAAAAATAAACAAGAACCTAAAAGACATGAAAATACACACCCATTCTCACATGTGCACATACACACACCAAACAACCTTCTGGAATATTTGCAGAACTTTATGACTGGGGATTCTGTTTTTAAATATTGACCAGTTGCCTACATGGCAACAAATGATATGTTATTGCAAAAGAGAATGACACACCAAAAAAAGCAAAAGTACCAATTCGATGGTTTTCAGAAGCCTCGGAAAATGGCATGTTTTCTTTTTCTAGAGAAAAATTAAAACTTCAGCAGTGGCATTTCTTCCATGTGAACCACAAGACCTGTTCAAAACCAGTCCTGAGACACTACTCGAGGCCAGGGCAGACACCCTGCTCGCCTTCTGAGGACCAGCCACTCTCCCCAGCTGTTTCCTGTGCTGGAACACCCACCAGGAGATGCACCCCTCCCAGCGGCCCAACCCTTGGCGAAGTGGCCAACCCTGCCCCGTGAGCACCCGCAGGCTGGGGCAGGCCTGGGGCCCTGGGAGGGCACTCGGGGTGGAGTTTGCCAGGATAACAAGGTGGCAAGAAAAATGCACAGGAACATTCAAGAGTGTGGAAACACTCAGGACACCCACGCTCGCATTTTAACTCATAAATACCATGGAAGAAAGTTAAACAGAGAGATGTAGGCGAGAAGTACAAGTAGTTATGGTAGGGGAACATGGAAAATCCCAGAAGCAGCAGCTGGAACCCTCTGCCTTCCCCAGCTTTCTAGATGCCCATGATGTCAATCCAGGCAGGTTTGCTAGAACCACCACCACTGGGCAGGTTTCTTGGTCTTCCATGGGAAGTGACTGTGAGGGTGGGCGCAGATGCAGAACTTGGCGGGGCCAGGGAACGTCTGGCGGGCTGGGCGCATAGAAGCCCCCGTGCGTCGTCCTCTCTCTGCTCCCAGCACTCCCGGGAAGGTCTCTCCTCACTCTGTTTGCTCAAAGCTCCTGCCAACACAACTGGCAGACAGGTTACTCAAGTTCCCCGGAAATGTCTTTCTCGTAGGAACCAAGACACGCCACTAAAGCCAGCAAAACTACCTCCTGCAAGCTCATCACCAGCAAGTCCTGCCCAACATGAAAACAAACAACTTTTTCCACGAATTGTCTGGGTAGATGGAGAATCCCAGAATTTGAGGACAGAAATAATTTAGAATATTAAAATTGTTGTCTGTATTTCTGTTGATTCTGCTTTTTTTTTGGAAATAATACACATGGTACAACACTGAGACACTAAAATATATATGAACAGTGATTAAGTATTTATGACCTATGTAAACATTGCATTGTTTTTTAATGTGCTGGGAGCAGCAAGACCATTTGTGAGCACAAGTAAGCTGCTCAGAGCTGGTCACATGGCCACTGAAAAAAATGGCATGACCTGTAAATAGAGTTCCCCACCTTCTACACTGGTTTCCTTAGACATTCTCAGGAACACACCGAGTACACAACTGGGCCCGTGCCCATTCCAGGAGAGGGGCGATCAGGAGACCTAGAACAATCCTCATGACCTCAGGGAGAGGACATGATGATGGAAGAAAACAGCTACATAAACAAGAGGCTATGAACAGAAAAAGAAACATTCTGCTAAGATACAGGAGTGCAGCTGCTCAAAACAATGATTATTTCAAAGAAAAGGGGAATAGTAGAGAAAATATATTTGTGAAGGAAAGGCAAAGAAAACCATCCACTTGGAAATGGCTTAATATTTGTAAAGATCTTAGAATGATGTGTGGCACATCAAAGGTGCTAAATAAGTGCCTGATAAATTAATTAAGAAAATTCATTCATTCAAGCAAATATTTCCTTGTGTGTTCTAAGCACTGGGAATATAGCTTACATTCCAATAAGGAAAAGGGGGGAAAACCCAAACATACCAGCAAGTATACAGCGTCACAGATGGTGAGGAATGTCTGTGAAGACATCATGAAGGTTAGGGGACTAAGTACCAAGAGAGGTTACTTTATATTAGGTATTTTGGAACAGCCTCGCTGGTAGGATAATATCCAAGTAGAAACCCTAGTTAGTAAGGGATGAAACTAGCCCCCTGAATTCAGGATGCTAATGCATACAGAGTGAGGCATACCCAGTTATCCATATGGAAAATAATAATACAAGAATAAACCCTGTGTTTTGCATACTCACACATATAAACCTACATTTGCCCCACATGATTGAATTTTCAAAGATTTCAATGGATTGATAAGACCAACAATCTTATTCAAGGATTTTTAAAATATATATTTTATTGAGATCAGAGAGGAAAGGAGAGGGAGAGGGAGAAATAGAAACATCAATGATGAAAGAGAATCATTGATTGGTTGCCTCCTGCACACCTCCTCCTGGGGATCAAGTCAGCAACCTGAGCATGTGCCCTTGACTGGAATTGAACCTGGGACCCTTCAGTCTGCAGGCCGATGCCTTATCCGCTGAGCCAAACCAACTAGGGCTCTTATTTAAGGACTTTTAAGGAGAGTCCTTTGAATGATCAAAACTCATTTCTATGTACAATAATCAGCAGGGTATTTAGTTGCACAAGGTTAGTCCAAAATAGCAGAAAGGAAAATTCTAGGTTTAAAGAATGGAATTCTTTTTCAGGAACAGACAATTGCCAACATACAATAACAAGATGTATCCCTAAAAACCCAACTCAGAATAAACTGAGTTACTTCAGTGAAGCATTTATCGGGACAAATATAGTGAGATTACGAAATGGAGGAAAATAAGGAAGATTAAAAGACAGGAAATCAATTTAGAAAAAATGTGGCCTCAGAACAAATAGCTCCTGTTATAGAATTACATGCCACTGGTCACAAGATGAACTGGGTTAAGCGTGGAGAACAAAGGAAACCAATCAACACTATTGGAAAAGCAACTCACAGTAGGCTTGCCAAAGGCTGGGTCCACTTCTGTATGAAAAGGCATGGAGTCAATTAATCAGTTAAAACAGCTGAGCCTTATCAATCCCCTTTTATTTTTAACCTGAGGATAGTACACATTGCAAGGCAACCCCACCATACTTACACAACAGTTTCTATAATAAGGAGTGATGTACTAGTATACAGAACTTTCTTGAAGTCATCAGGAACTCTCAGTCATAAAACCTAACTTTTTCTCTTGAAGAGAAAGAGGGCAGGGGGCAGTCTTACCATGTCCTCTCTTGATGAACAGATGGCATAGAGGGTATTCTCAATCTGGGAGACTTCGCCTCATGTTAGCCTGGGATTTCCCTTAGAGCAAAGTTCTCCAAGTCCTCCATTTTAACACTTCCCCCAACCTCACCCCCGCCCCAGAACATGTGGCAATGTCTGTAGGCATTTTTGGTTGTCACAACTGGGGGGGGATGGAGGAAGTTACTGGTGAAGGTCAGGAATTATCCAGCCCAAATGGCAAGAGTGCCAAGGCTGAGGTGCCCTGGTTTAGAAATCCCACAGCAGGCCAACTAACCAGCTATCAATATAGATTCTAGGAAAAAATGATGAGAGTACGCCAATGCCTAGAAGCAAAACCTTTCATAAACAAAGAAAACAAAACAAAAAACAAGTCTTTCAGAAACAATTAAAGACCATAAACAGAGTAGAGGTAAATCAAAGGCCAGAATGACAATATTATGTAACTTAGTTTTTGAGTCTTTCTTATGTGACGCAGCTAAAGGGTCATGGTTATGATGATAATAATGATGAAGATTACTACTAGGCATTGTGTTTGCTTACATTTCTGTATTTCTAATTGTACTGTGTTATGGTCAGACACTATGGTCCAGCGGTCGCCAACCGGTGGTCCGTGGACCAATGGTGGTCTGTGAGGTCTGAAAGGTTGGCGACCGCTGCTATGGTCCATACCATCTCTACTTTTGTCTACCTGGCCCGGGGCTCTTGTACCTGCTGTTCCCCCGTCTGGGTCACTGACATCCTGCTACTCTCTTCCCTGAGGTCTCAGCCCAAATGTTACCCTCTCAGAAGACACCTGTCACATGTCTTCATAGCTCATTATGACAGTTTATAATCACTTATCTGATCTATTATCATACTTGTTTAAAACCACCTCACTTCCACCAACCTACAGTAAGAAATATGTTTATACTGTAAACTACTATATACATCTATAATAATAAAAGCAAAATATGCCAATTAGACCAGATGACCTTCTGGATAAAGCCAGGGCTGTGAGGGAAGCCCGGGTCCTGGGTGCCTGCCTGTGGACGGAGGGAAGCCGGTGCTGGCAGCCGAGGGAAGGAAGGCCTACTCTTGCACGAATTTTATTCATCAGGCCGCTAGTAGTTTAATAAAACACACCACAATATTTGATGCATCCCAATACTTTCTATTCTATTTCTCTTAAATAGATGGATGTGGCCCTCAAACTGATTTCACATCTCGCTATTACGAGTTGCAAACCACAATTTGAAAACTCTACTCTATGAGGGCAGAAAGCACGCTGAGCTTGCTCCCCAGTGCCCAGCCTTGGCCCACTATACAGACTCAATAATTACAGAATAGATGGTTCTGGCCTCCAAAATGGGTATAACATAGAAGGAGAGGCAGAATGGAATAATGGTTTTTTTCAAGTTTTTATTGATTTTACAGAGAGGGAGGGAAAAGGAGAGAAAGAAAGACATCATAATGAGAATGGCGCATCCATTAGTTCCCGCACACCCCAACCAGGGACTGAACTCACAACCTGGGCTTTAGCCCTGACTAGGAATCAAACCTACACCCCTTTTGGTGCATAGGACAATGCTCAACCAACTGAGCCACACTGGCTAGGTCCCGAAACATGGTCTTGGAGTCAGATCTGGGTGGATTCATTTCTCCTAGCTCTATGCTACCTACAGCTCAGGGACAATGAACAAGATAACCTCTGGCTCACAATTTTCCCCATCTGAAAAATAAGAAAGGTAATAATAATACCTAACTCAGAGAATTATTGTGAAAACAAAATAATGTAGATAAAAGTCACAGTGATTGGCACCACTAGAGCTCAGTAAAAGTTGCTATTTCTGTGAGAGGGATGTAATGCTAGGAACAACACAGAACATTCTATAAGGAAATAGTCAGACTCGGCATGGATGGGGGAGCTCCCACTCCTTAGGCAGGGGCTGAACCTCAGCTGTGCGGGAGAAGGGACTGAGCCAGAGGGAGGGCTGCACATTTAGTTCTTCATATTCCATAGCAATCTCTTGACTTGTGTGCTGATGAAAACTATCTGACATAACACTTTCTTCTTCTACTTTAATCCCTTTGCACAAATCTGGGTGGCCTTGTTTCGATTTTCCCTGGAATTCTACATTATATCTGGGGATGCCTCTCAATTTATTTTCCTTCTTTCATTTGCTTACTGTCGCCTTAACTCACAAACTAAAGTATGATCCATGACAAAGGTTAAGACGTCTGCCTCCTGACACGGCTAAAATGAGCAATCATGTAAATAAAAGATGAGCTTCCTCGTGTTAAGCTTCACCGACTCAAGCCATGCTCTTAAGACAAGTCTAAAAGAAGCTGACCACTTAACTGAAAATCTGCCCTAGCCTGTTATTGTGTTGCTCTGTCGCAGGAGACTGGAGAAAGTATTTGGGGCATGAAAATGTACACTCCACTAGAATGTTCCATTGGGATCTAATCCAAAGCAAAATTATACATGTCTAATGGGGGGAAAATGGTGCTTTCAGCTCCAATTTGTCAGACACTTAGCAACCTAATAACCATGGCACGGGGGGTTAAAATGACCTCGATATAAGTAAGTTCTTGTTGCTTTGACCTCCTTTGCGTGAGTTTGTTAGATAACCGACTATAAAACACAGATAAAGCAAGACTGATATCTTCTTTTCCAGAGACTCACACTGGTTTGTGAGATTAAGTCCCTTAAACTGTCAGGTTTCTGATGCCCAGTGCAGCACCATGCGCAGCATTCGGGCACAGAACCACAGTTCCGCACCAGGCTGGGCAGAGGACACGACACTTACTGAGTGCTGGCTGCCTGTACCAGGCACGTGGCTTACATTACCTCACTTGATCAGCAGGGAGGAGGAAATACTGTTGCTCATTTTTTAAAGGATGAATTCACAAAAGATCAGAGAGGTTAGGAAACCTGCCCAACAGCACACAGCTCAGCTAGCACTGGATTCCTTGGGAGAATGGAAAAGCATGCATGTTGGAGGGACACTAGCTTACAGATGGGCTTTGCATCCATCTCTGCCAACTTACTGGCTGTGCATCCCTGGGCACATATAGTGGAGCAAATGGGAAAGAACTCTGTGGCCCTCTGAACCCCAGAGCTGGGTGCAGAGGGGGAGGGGAAACACATCGTGCACTGCTTTCTCAGCGTGCTGGGTTTAATGTCTCATTTATTCCATTATTTTTAATTTACTCTCTCTAGTCCCCCAGTCTTCCGTGCCATGCTGTGAGCAGGGACCCTGGGAATACAATGATGAATTAAACACTCCTCCGTCAAAAAGCTTACCATCCACTGAGGGATCCGAAAAATAAACAGGCAAATCCTAACCAAGCGGTGGGGGCTGAAAGAGAGGAAATTGCCAGGGCACAATGGGAACCGGTCACATGGGACGGAGGACGGCCAGGGAAGAGCAGACAGAGGCCGGGCTGCACAGGGCAGGTGCTTGGTGGAGCGCGGCTGGGGCAGCGTGCGGCCCATGTCCTGCAGTGGCAGTTGGCCTCTGACCTGAAGGAGCTGAGCGCCACGTAGGCAGGTAAGTGGGGGCAGACGTTCTCTACCTGCTCACCGTCACAGACAACTCTAATATCAAACGTAACACCAGCACTGCTTTTCTAGAGACCAGATACAAAGGAGAAATCTCACTACAAAATGCAACTCAGTGAGACCAACTTTCCAGAAACGCCCCCGGAAAGCAAGGTCTGAGTCTCCTCTGGGGTGACCACTACCGGCACTGTGGCCCCCACATGGAGGGCCTCTCCCTGCTTTCATGAACACAAGTAACGCACCAGGGAAAGCATCAGCAACGACATGCACAACCCGGGAAGATGAGGCTCTCAGGCCAGCCCCCAGCAGTAAGTGCTAACCACTGAGCAGGGATCTTCCTGATGGCCCTGCAGTGTCTGCGGGCAGACGGACAGGGGTGAGAACCTGAGAGGCCCACACACCCAGGCAGTTCCTCTGTGGATGCGTGTCTGCCGCCGGAGATGCAGAGCCACGCACACAACAAGCAGTGCTAAAGGCAGCCAGCTCACCTGCTCGGGCAACAGCCTCCACCAGGAAGGCCTAGATCAGTGGTGGCGAACCTATGAAACATGTGTCAGAGGTGACACGCGAACTCATTTTTTTGGTTGATTTTTCTTTGTTAAATGGCATTTAAATATATAAAATAAATATCAAAATATAAGTCTTTGTTTTACTATGGCTGCAAATATCGAAAAATTTCTATATGTGACACGGCACCAGAGTTAAGTGAGGGTTTTTCAAAATGCTGACACGCTGAGCTCAAAAGGTTCACCATCACTGGCAGAGATGATACCCTGGCCCGGACCCTCCCAGTGAACTTGAGAGAGAAAAGTGGACTAACTGTGAGAGTGAGTTGGCACAGTTGGAAGGAATGGCTAACACACACACACTAAATAACACAGTAGACTATCTGCATATAAAGGAAATAAGACCTCAAATCTGAATTTATACGGAACATTAGCAATTGCGATTTTATAAAAAAATTACGTAGATTTTTAAAAAATGCTAAACTATATTTCTTATTCACTAAAGAAAATTACATGTGTAAATTTTCAGGCAATTCTGCCCAAAGGAAGTCACCCTATTGTTCCAGCTGTGCTAGGACATGGCTCTAGACAGCGGTTCTCAACCTGTGGGTCGCGACCCCTTTGGCGGTCGAACGACCCTTTCACAGGGGTCGCCTAAGACCATCTTGCATATCAGATATTTACATTACGATTCATAACAGTAGCAAAATTACAGTTATGAAGTAGCAATGAAAATAATTTTATGGTTGGGGGTCACAACACGAGGAACGGTATTTAAAGGGCCAGAAGAAAAAACAAACAACAACAAAAAAATAAATAAATAAAGGGCCAGAAGGCTGAGAACCACTGCTAGAAGCTTCCTCGTGGCTTACACCACGGTGCAGGCCAAGTCCCCAGGGAAAGGAAGTGCTTACTGCCCTTGACCTGGTCTTTCCACGTTAAAGAATTCAGTCTGCCGGAAAAGACCATGCCATACAGATGTTTTTTCATTAAAGTTATACTAAAATCTGATAAAATTATTCTATGCACATGCATAGTATAATCTAGGCTTATTTTTTAGAATATATACACATGTGCATGCACCCACACATGCACATGCATATGCACACACACACCAGCAACTGTACTTTGGAACATTCCTTCTAGATAATTGAAAACACTCATTTGCACAAAAACTTAAATGTTCATAGCAGCTTTATCTGGAATACGCAAAAGCTGAAAAAGTCGGCCCTGGAACGTTACATGCAGTATGATTCTATTTATATAATATGTTTGCAATGACACAATTATAGAGCATGGAAGACTTCACTGGTGTTTGCCAGAGGTTAAGAGGAAAGTGGGGGGTGGCTGTAAAAGGCAGCATGTGGGGTCCTGGGGCTGATGGGACACTTCTATATCTTGACTGTATCAGTGTCAACACCCTGGCTGTGATCTTGTGTAAGATCACTATGGGGAACTGGCAAAGGGTCCTGGGATCTTTCTATATTCTTGCTTTCATATGCATGTGGATTTACAATGATCTCAAAACGAATGATGTCTACAAATACAGAGGGAGAAAAACAGGAAGAAAATATATCAGAACTCCATTGACGGGTTGCAAGTTTGTAGATGTTTTAAATTTTGTGACACTTTTTAAAAAAATTTTCAACATTTCTAGACTTACAAAGCTAAATCGGGCCAATCAATATAGCTATTAATGAATATATCTGGATACATACAACTGATTCAATTTTTTTAAATTTTCAAAAAGCAACCAAAAACAAAACAAACTGATATACTAAACCTCCACCAAGAATCGCAAACTATTAGATGGCAAAAGGGCTTCTCTTCTAATCCACTTGTCCTATGCATAGTAAATTTCAGCCCAGAGATGAAATAGGGATGGGGTGAAAGTCCAGGAACCCCAATTCTTGGCTCAAACATCACTTGACACCTGGTACCTGTCTTAATGTCCTGGGCCTTTCCCTCCCACTGCACCTTGCATGGAACCTCTCCTGTCACCACATTATACTGTATCCTTTTCTTAAATCTTTATTACATTTACTGGGGTGACATTATTGTATGTGACACTGGATAATAAAATTATATAGGTTACAAGTGTAAGGGGTTAATATCCAAAATATATGAAGGACACATACAATTCAACAACAACAACAAAAACAATCCAATTAAAAAGTGGGCAGAGGACCTGAACAGACACTTCTCCCAAGAAGACATACCGATGGCCAACGGATGTATGCAATCTCTTTCTCATCTCTTCCTAGGAACCAGGGTGGCAAACTTTGGGCTCCTGCTCGGAAGTGGCTGATTTCCTGGAGCAGCATGAGGAGGATCTGGGGCTCCAGGTGGCCAGTGGGAAGGAGGGAAATACAGAACAGTGATGTCTACAGTCGTCAGGGCCATGCCGCCGGCCTTGTACTGGACCGATCTGGGAGGACCAATCTCGTGAAAACCTCGGGGACCTTATCGCCTACTGACACGTCTGGCACCACTGGCTTACTAACCGTCTGCTAAAGGGACGAGCACCAGCTGTCCTTCTATGGTGTGAGGAGCATATAAGGAGCACCTTGCATTTGCGTGTAAAACCTAACTCCAAAGGCCGAGTTGTAAATCAACATTTTATTCCCTGGCTGCCTTGCAACTGCCTAAAACTGAATAATATTATAGTCATTCCTTAGCTGCTCTAAAGTGAAATGAAAAAGACACATTTGAGCCAAAATTGCATACATCTTGACGTTTTAAAACAAAGTCACCATCAACTTTATGAATCCTAGCTTTAAGCACTATGTTTTTTGCATGCTACTCACTTCCAAGTGGCAAGTTAAGAGATATGAAGCAAGGCACTTATTAATCCAGTGAACAATGATAGAATGACTCCAGATTCAAGACTGAGACCCAGTCATCTTTGGCTGTTCGTTTGGTGAAATATCTACAGGGGGCCAAGAGGCCAGCTTGGCTCAAACTTATGGTGCAAGAAGCAGAAGAAACCAAGTCATCCGGAAGATAATAGGAAAGGCCAGAAACGAAGCGCACAGCTTGGAACATGCAAGGATTCGTTCCCACACTGTCCCTCCCTGTATGCTAACCCAACCCCTCCTGCCAAGGAAACCTCGGGAAATGTCAGGGAAATGCTACTTTAATTACTATGAGGATTAGGAGGAGGCAGCAGGCTGGAAAGAGAAAAGACTAAAAAAATATGTCATTAAATGATGGCAACGATCCCTTTACTAGTAGAAATATATATTTAATAAGAAAAATTAATACTATGCACTGAGTTTTGTACCATGAACAACTTAAGGGGGCTGAAAAAATAATGCTTGCTTGTTTCTCCCTGAAAAGTATCAACAAAGAATTATTGTTCCTCTATCCATGTCTGTGAATGCAAAGGATATAAGAGCCTTGCACACCTGCTGTAGGAAATCAGGTCCAAGTATCTAAAAGCCAGAGTACCTGAGGTTCAGAAAGATGGATGGAAATTTGGTTGGAGTATTAGTCTTGGCAACAGGACAAAACCCGACGCATTTCCAAATGCCGTGAGGGGCTGGCAGGAAAACACCAGGCGGTGTACAGCAAGGCATCCTCAGTGTGGCCAAATCAGGTACACAGAGAGCTACAGCGCGGGCTGAAGTAGAAAACACCAAGTCCTAAGTCTCCAGCCATCACTTGCTTAATCTATAGTATACACAGTAATTGTGACAGGTCATTATAGTCTCTGGCATCCCACTGACCCCAATTCAACCCCCGACTCACATTCTTGCCATGTCCAATCAAGGCTGCGATATGAGAGAGAAACATCCACCGGTTGCCTTCCCGACATGCCCCAACCAGGCATCGATCTGAAACCCAGGTATGGAACAGGCAACTTTTCAGTGCACAGGACGATGCTCAACCAACGAGCCATTCCATCTGGGCTGATATTTTCTTTAGCCAGTGGGAAATGTTTTCTTTAATATGGAAAAAGATCTTTCTTTAATCTATTAGTAGAGACACGACTAATAAACACTTAATGGATAAGTCCTCAAAAATCATTAAATGGAGTGAACTGAGAATTTTATTTCAGAAATATACGACAATAGGCTCTTTCTCAGGACCTTCTACTGCTAGAATGACCAGTCGCTATGACGTGCACTGACCACCAGGGGGCAGATGCTCAATGCAGGAGCTGCCTCCAGCCCACAGGCCCCAGGCCAGCCAAGGTGGGTGCCAGTGGGGGCCCCCTGATTGCCCCTCTGGTTGCCCTGCAGAGGGAGGCAACCAGCAGCGGCGGCGGCGGCCAGCGAGCGGGCAGCACCAGGCCAGCCAAGGCGGGTGACAGCGTGGGTGGGCCCCCCCAACTGCCCCATCAGTCGCCCCACAGATCGGCCCTGATCGCTGGCCAGGCCTAGGGATCCTACCCATACACGATTTTTGTTCATTGGGCCTCTAGTTGTAAATAAGATGTTACATGAACCAAATAGTACAGAGCTTTTTTTAATGAACTAATCTCTCAAATACAGTATTTATTCAGGCAGAAATGATGTAAAACCAGAACTCCCAGAAACTTTCACACTGTTTTTGTTAACTCTGCAGAGGATTATAGGAAACTGAACTAGCTCCCAGGATAAGAATCCTGTTCGGGACTCATACCTCTTTAAGAGGATATACCTGCCATTCCAAATGACTAACTGTGAGAGCATCAAAAAGCACCACAATCGATTGAATGGGTGTTGCAGTTTTTTTAAATCCTCCTCTAAAACATGAAGACAAGCACTGGTAAGCACACTAGACCGAGAATCACTGTGAATACCTAGGTGGGTAGTAGTGAGTCCCAGCAAAACTCAGAGATATGGCATCTGTGTGGTTCTCACACTGTCGGAGCATGAGACATTGGCAGTGTGCTTTAGCATGACCATCACTATGACATAAACAAAATCAGCACCGTCACCTTGCTGTTCTGACTTGTTTCTGAAATTTCACTGAATACCTCACTAAGTCGGGGAACCATGTGTGGTGCCAGAGGATGGGACCCAGAGTTACAGAGTAAGAGCCAGAGCAGAGGCCAGGCCGGGGTGGGCGAGGTGAGGGCCATCCTCCCACTTTGGTGTATCCAGGAATTCTCAGCAGAACTGTGAGTAGTGCTGCCATTTGGTCCCTCCCCGAGAGGGTGTGACTGGGTAGAGGCTTGGAATAGAGCCAGTAACTCAGGTGTTGGAATCAGCTATCAAGACGAGAGCAGGTGACAACTGGGAACCATTGAGCAGCACCTGAGATGACGATCGATCACTGTTATTACTGATGTGCCTATGTATCTGGGTGTGACTGGATGGGGAAAGAGACTCCAGAAAAGGCGTCCTTAACAGCCAACACGAACAGATGTGGATCTGAATTCAGGGTGCTGCCAGCATATGCAGACAGAATCCAAAGGACATTAGCCAACTGAATAGCTGGGAAGAAGGGCTTCAGGATCTGTGTGCTGGGTGACTTACCAGGGCATTTGCAGGGAAACAAAGCTAGGAGGCGGAAGATTTCAGAGATTTTAGCAGAAATTCAGTGCCAGGTGGTTAGAAAAACAAACCAGCACCCGTATTCAACATTCTCTACAAGTCCAGGGTTCAAATCCCACTTCCCCCATGCCCTCTACTTTGGTGAACCACTTTGTTACAGTTATAGAGACAGTGTGCTTTAATTCCACAATTAGAGCAGGAGTCTGGGCGGCCGGGAGAAAGATGGACGGGCCTGTGGATAAGACGGAACTGGGGCGCACAGTCCAGCTGGCTTTGACAATTTCCCACTAACAGACTGTAACACAGCAATTAAAAAGGAAAAATAACACAGAAGAGCCTGAGCATTACTGCCCTGAGAGACTCCCTGGTTTACATTTTACTCGCAACATTTGATGTTTTTCTGCTCTTAGAAGCCCTTGTGGAAAGATACTGTGGCCTTGGTACTTACTGCCCCAGGAACAGTGTGGCCCCTCCCACACCATCAGCTACATGCAATCTATAGTGTCCACATGGCTTCAGAGGAGACGCTATCATTGCCAACAAGGTACAATAAAAACCAGGCCGTAAGCCTTTATTTACAATGTCTGGCTGCTACGAATAAAGCTTAAATCAATGTATGCAGAGTTGGGGGAAGGTCCAACATACAAAGAGCTAACTTTGTTTAGAAAATAAAAAAAGAGGTGATTTAAAATGTTTAGAAGCTGCTTACATAACCCTAGAGACCCAGAAGGAGGTCTTATTCAGAAACAATGCACGTTTTCAAATGAATTCCGCTCTGAAGTCTTTCGCCGTGATATTAGGAGAATTAAGATATTATGGGTAATTACTCTGTGGATTGAGCTAAGCCTATTAAAATAGAGACCATATTTCTGGACAAAAGGTCAAAACAAATTATTAACAACACGAACAATTCTGTTAATCGGGCTAACACTCGACAGTAGGGCGGAATTTTCAGATTTTAGCAAAACGGCTTATAATAATGTCTTCACTTTGAACTGACACCAACATTTGCCTCTGCGATTTTAACACCCTTTGAATTATGCATGAGCAAGCATGAAACAGCGGGGCTGAAGATTAATTTTCATGAGAAAATTTTAATTTTGCCTCTTTCTCTGAGATAGAAAGGATGGTTATGTTTCACGAGCTCCACGGTCTCACAGCCGAGCAGCCTGTGGCCTGAGACACTAATGACGGATGCAGGCCCTCCTTCACCAAAGCCAAGTGCTCTCCGGACTTTTAACAATAGAAGCTGACTTCTGTGCCAACTCTTCCCGCAAATGCTTTCCATCAATAAGCTTTTTTGCAAGTGTGTCTAATAATAAAGCCCATGAGCTCTTTGTCCGGGCCTCATTATTCCAGACCCAGGCAAGCTCGGGGGCCTGGAGTGTTTTGAACTGGTCGGGCACATAGTAGCCCACACTCGGGCACAGCCCTGCTCCCTACTGAGATTAGCACAATATCTGATACCTAGACAAAGAGGACAGAATCATCGAAGCCATGAGACTAATCTTCTGGAGGACTGTTAGGAGTGGGGGTAGTATTACACAATAAATAGATAATCAGGGAGCCAGTACATCCTTGGTTTCACAGTATAAAAATAGGCCCTTAGAAAATAGCACCGTAGAGAAAACCCTCTACACGTATCTGCACACTTCAGAAAATGTGGCCCACACCTGCCCAAGTTTAGAAAAGTGTAATTTCTGGTGCATGTGTTGACTGAGATGGGGGTTTCAGTCTGCTCACCTGCCTTTTGCCAAAAGCTCTTTTGTTCAAAATGTATTGACTCCATGCCTGGCACGTTCAAGGAACTGAGGAAATAAAGACAGAACTGGTCTCTCTGGGTGTGGTTTCGGCTGGCTGCCAGGACGGCAGGGAATGGCTGCAGGAATGTATGAGAGCTGGTCAAGGGAAGGGGCGGATGAAGAAAATGATCCTGAACGTGCCCTAAAAGGTGCCATAACAAAGGTGCAGGGAGACCAACTCCACCAGGGAGATCACCTCCTCACAGGGGTCCCGGCACCTTCAGTGATATGACCTGACAGAAGTCAGTCCACTCCTCAGAACCTCCTATCTGTCCAAAGGCAGGAAAAAAACTCCCAGGTACAAGGCTGATGTGATCATCATCCAGGTGTTAACAATGCCCAGGTTGAAGGGACCTGGAAGAGTGGGCATCGCTTGTGCCAAGGTAAGATACCTGCTAACACTTGGCCGTGGGCCCATTGGCTCAATCATCAAACTGTCAGAGGCTTATTTCCTTGGAAACCCTGCTATGGCTTCTGGTTCCATGTCCCTGTTTTGTCTCATTCTGCTAGTACTCTGAGCCCATGGCCATACATTCCTGCAGCCATTCCCTGCCGTCCTGACAGTCAGCCAAAACCACACCCAGAGAGACCAGTTCAGCCCCAGCCTCCACACGTCACCAGGCTGTCCACATGCTCCAGTTTAAATCATGTTCTCCACTCCACCCCTACCTTCCAAATGCCTATGGCAATGACCTACTTCCAAGTATTTTTGTAACTCATATGTGTAGCTACATGCACATGTGCATATGCATATATATCTCCAGATACACATATATAATTATGGCAATTCTTATCTGTATAATATGGCAATCAGCCCTCTGGGAAGTACTCTTCGAATCCCCATTTTTTTTAAAATATATTTTATTGATTTTTTACAGAGAGGAAGGAAGAGGGATAGAGAGTTAGAAACATCGATGAGAGAGAAACATCGATCAGCTGCCTCCTGCACATCTCCTACTGGGGATGTGCCTGCAACCAAGGTACATGCCCTTGACCGGAATCGAACCTGGGACCCTTCAGTCCGCAGGCCGACGCTCTATCCACTGAGCCAAACCGGTTTCGGCCGAATCCCCATTTTATAAATGAGAAAACTGAGGCCCAGAGACCTTAAACAACTTGCCCAAGGTCAGTGTGTGGCAGGCAGGGCTGGGAGTCAAAGGCCCATCCATCAGAGTGTACCAGTCTGCTGTGGAAATGTGGCTTTTGTGCTACCAGCGTGCGCCGTATTTTCCTGTTTTGAAATATGTTCCATTTGTATCCATAAGGTCCTACAACTAGCTTATCTAACTTTGTTGTTGTTGTTGACAGCATTACAGGTGTTCCCCGTTTCACCTCTGCCCCACTCCGGGCACTCACCACATGACTGTCTGTGTCCATGAGCTATATGCATAGATGCATGCAACTTCTTTGGTTAATCTCTTCCCATCCCTCTGTTCCCGCTTTCAGCTCTGTCATTCTGTTTCATGCATCCATGCCTCTGGACCTACTTTGTAGGTCAGTTTATTTTGTTCAGTAGATTCCGCGTATAAGTGAGATCACGTGACGTTTGCCTTTCTCCGACTGGCTTATTTTGCTTAGCATAATAATCTATCTAAACAGTAGCTCCTGCCTGCCCACTGTTAAAAATCAAGTTATAAACGGAGCAGTACTTTACAACTGCATCTATGCTCAGCACTTGGACTCTTTCAGTAGAGCACATCAAATGTACATTGATGGGTAAAAACAGACTTTCTTTTCAAAGAAGTAAAATAGTCACAGGAAATGGGATGCTAACACTTAACCAACAGCTCCTCGGTCTTCTGAACTTCCTTAATAGCATCAAAACTAGTTTGCACAAGTTAGGCAGAAGGGTTAAGTGAGGATACCAATAAATAATAATTACATGGTTACATAAGAACTTTAAATACTTAACCCATATTCCTTCATTATAATTTATCCCAACAAACAAAAGGACTGACGCACAAGAGGGAAAATTGGGCAAAACAAGAAAAGTGGGTTGTCCCAAGTACCTCAATGAATCAGCCGCTGGCCTAGGTGCAAATCACAAATAATTCCCTTCTCCTTGTTTTCTGCTCCCCTCAATCAACCTGAGGAATGCTGCTCCATATTTCTATCCAGTTGTCCCTGTGCACCCCTGAAATTATTCTTTAAATCATATTACTAGATAAAAAAATTTTTTCCAAGCAATTTTACCTACCTTTTTTTTCTTTGAATAATTCATCTCTTATCCAACTCAGGGCTGAGTATTATTCATAAATCACAGAAAAAACATACTATCAGGTCCACATCCCATATTTACACAAATCTTTAATTTTCACATAGTTTTTCACTCTCAGAGTACCTCAGTGAGCTAAGAGGAGCAGAGAACAATGATTCCTGAAAATAAAGATTGCATCCAATGACTCCACAGTGTATCCACTACACTCTCTCCAACAATTTGCCTAATTAATTTCTTTATAGTCTCAATCAAAAAGGGCAAATGTGTCATTATGAAAGTAGTTATAGTAAGAAAAGAGGAAGATGAACAAATGAAGCAAGAAAACTTACTCAGTTTAACGTTTTGCTAGTTAATCCACCACAACAGAAAGTCTACTTGTTTTCTGAAAAGCAAAAGATGGTCTTACACCATATTAACACAAAACTGGCACAAACAGAATTCTAGAACCCAATCTACACTCAATGACTAATTCCAACTTTCCCCTGGTATATCAATTTTTGTCCTAAAAGTGTGTCAACCCAACTATGAAGCTAGGTGAAAATTACAGCAACACTAAGAGCTCGTGTGATATCGACTGGATTATTCTCAGTTAGCAGTGTTTAAAGCCAGCTCTGAAGAACTCCAAGTTTCACAGAAACGAAGGGGTTGTTTCTGCCCACTCTTCCTTCTATTGTCTATAAAATCTATGAACTCCCAGTAACATTGTATTTGAACAAAATAATTCCATATATATATATTTTTTTTTTAATAACTCTCTTAATTATCCTACCAAAACCTATAACTGAAGCCATAACCAGCTGCATTAAAACGGTCAAAACCTTTATCTTTAAGCAAAAGGAATGAGAGTAATTTTAAATACCTGCTACAGAACTAAACCTCTTGCTGAGCCCAGGCCCAGGAATCACAAGCCTGGGGTTGGGACTGTGTTTTCTGCTCTTGAAGCAAAAGATCCCTATTGTTGAATTAACTGCAGCAGGGACTCCAAACACTTAAGTGGGGCTGCTCGTTATGAGTAGCCAAACAAGAAGTGTAAGACAATGGAATGAATATTTCCTAAAGCCTAATTTCTTCCATTTAAAATGTTATCCCCCTTTAGGGTGAAATTATGTCCTTCAACACGCTGAAAGTGTATTAAAATTGTCTTAAAAAATAAAATGATGGCCCAGAAGTTATGAAATATATAAGATGGGCAAGCTCTCTGCTGGTCTCCTGGAATTTCTGGGTGGAGAAAGCCAAAGGCCTGGGAACCAAGGGGCTACAGCGTCCAGGCACCAGAGAATAGCAAATGCAGACTGATCATGGCTAAGTGTTCTCATGGGGTATATTATTGATTTTGTTTTCAAAGTAAAATGAGGCGAAGCTACTGAAGGACCAATTAGGACATTACTATCTTTAAGTGTCGTAAGACTAAAAGGATTCAAATGCAGTTTCCTTCACAGCAAGCTTTTCGCAACACTGAAAACCACTTTGAAGTCACTGAAGGGTGACAGCCATTTCTGGGTGTGAGACAAACTGTACTAGAATGGACCTGCCAAGTCCCTTTTCGCCGCCCCGCCCCCCACCACCCACCACCACACACACCCAAGCAGAAAGGCTCAGAGAGGCCATTACTATAAAGAGAAATTTCCTAGATTCTGGTCATCATGAAAGCACAGATTTCACTGATCATCTTCCAACGCCTTTCTTACCTTGGTTCTTTGTTGTCGAAAGTACAGGCACACCTCGTTTTTACTGCACTTCACAGATGTTGCAATTTGTACAAACTGAAGGCAAGACCTTCTACCAGCAAAAAGGTCACCCCCTCCTTTATTGCAATCCTCACTTCATTACAGAGGCCTGGACCTGGACCTGCCCTACAGGTGTGCCTGCAGCTAAAAGAGGATGAAGAGAAGCCGGTGGCCACAAACACGTTCCTAACTGGCCAGTTGGTATTAAAAGAAAGGGAAAGTCATCACTGTGCAGGGCCTGCCATTGGGACGACTCTTCATAATACCTGGTGGACACTGAGTACATAGGACGTGAGCACATCCCTAAGCACCTCATGCGCTCCCTCCCTCTTCCTCCAGCCGCCCCTGAAAGACCAGTATTCCCATCACCATCTCCCAGATGGAAAACAGAGAATTAATGTCATGCAATTGTCCAAAGGTGCCCAAAGTCAGGGGGCAGTCATAGCGAAGACTCCGCCCTCTATCACCAGTCACATCTGATCTCTAAGATGCTCCTCTTCAGGCCATTCAGGATAAATCACGTCCCCGTGCCCTCCACACACCTGTAAGTAAGTCGAGAACACAGAACTCATCTCCAGTCCTTCATCTATCCAGTATTTATTGAACAGCGCCTGGGTGGCACCGTTCTGGGAGGTGATACAGAGGAACAAACACGGTGTCCACCCTCACGGAGCACAGAGTCCAGGAAGGGAGACACGCACAACCACACACATTTCTCAAGGTCCCTGAGAAATAGTAAAACATCCAAATGAGACTCAGATGGGACTCATATCCCAGAGAAGACAGTGTTGGTATGAAATGAGTTTCACTGATACTCAGACCTAATGAAAGGCAACCACAAGAAAGGAAGCGTCCTCCGGCTCAGCGTTTCCCGAAGTGAATGCGTGTTCGTTAATGAGCACTCATCTTATGAACGGCTTCTCCTGAGGTTTGCGCAGCATTAATAAGCAAAGCACGAAACGTGTTTCTTTACCTGCAGAAATTATGAGTAAATGCGTGCTCTTAATTTCTGAGAAATAATGTGGCCTTTCCCACACTTGATGTAACCCACCCCGCACCTGCTTCCCTCCAACTGTCAGTTAGGACCGGTGCTCCCTAGTTGTCTGTGGGAAACACTACTAGCTAATGCTGCCTTTAGTGAGCCGCCTGGAGCTGACACCTACCGATGAGCCGCAGAAGGAAGGACCACTCTCTCCTCCAGACTCAAGGGCCAGCGTCTACACCAGCAACATCACCAGCGGGACTGGTCCTAGTTCACATCATTGACAATGCTGCTTAGGAGCCACTGCTAGAAGGTAGAGACCACAGCTCTTTCTTCAATTCTGCCTTGGGCATGAGCATAATACTTTGTGGGCACAAGAGTTTTCTCAGCTACATTGGGAAACACGAATATTATTCAGGAAGGTTAATTAATAGCAACTAGAAAAGGTGCCCTTAAAGTCTTTTTTTCAAATTAATTCTTTTTAAAGCATTTTTTTCTCCGTCCACTTGATAACAGGGAAATACCTTCAATCCACAATCTGCCATGACACGCACTTACTGATCGCTCCAAACGAATCTGCAGCTGGGCCCCGGTGGAGATAGCACCTGCTTCCCCACCTCAAAGAAATAGAATGGCTTTTCCACAGGTAACTAAAAATAAATTCAAAAAATGGCTTGTAGGCATAATCTTAAGAGTAACTGATTAACTCAAAAGTCAGTTATAACTAAAATTTTATTAAGGGCAGAGTCTATGTATGCCACCTAAATAAGGCACACACCTATAAAAGCACAAACTAGCAAAGATAAAAGCCAAGTTTGAATCAGGAGGATAAATTTCAAGATTGCTGCAGAGTTTGTGTTTGGGAGAGAAAACATTATCCCACAACACATTCATACACCAAAATATCTCAAGATCTAACACTCATTCCCTGAATACACTGAAATCAAACCATGGTTCCACGATTCAGACATAAGTTAAGCATCTGGAACAAAAATAAAAAGATTAACAACAAATTTAGAGTAGCATTCAATGGTGTTAAATAAGTGTGTACTTTTTTTCAGAGAACACTTGTTCACAAAATATTTGACCTAGTAAACTTGGTCATGGAAAAAAACACATCAACTTATTTATGTTCTTCCCTAACGTGGTTTGAAATCTCTCCAACATTTCAAAGCAGCTAACATACACACCAGCCCATACTAAAGAAATTAAGATGGCAGGCTGCGTACATCTGCTTCAATCTG
>NW_006294876.1:1714060-1724286 GCF_000327345.1 Myotis davidii | reverse complement strand
CTCTTCCGAGCCAGCAGAATAAAAGCATGTAAACGCAGACGGCTTAGGCTTTCTCAACACAGAGTAACCGAGAAGACTGACATCAAACTGTTGATTCAGCAAGTCTGACCCTCGTGGCAACGTTAGACCCGGCAGTTCCATAGACAAAGGAATGCTTTTAGGTGAGTAAAAAGTAATTGGTCTTCACCAATACCCCTCGGCGTATCAGTCATTCTGCCCAGACCAGCAATTGTAGTAAAGATGTTTTGTCAGAAAGCACCATCAATTCCTTCAGCTATTTCTTGTTTACACTGGCTTGACATAGTCAATCTGACATTCCAACTCCAATCCAACACTCTGCTTATACTTTTTTGAAAAAAGGAATTTTCAGAAAGCAACGTAAGATAAATCCTCAGCTAAAGAGCCTAACAGTGCCATTAGCAAATGGAATGGACACTGGCAGGGAGAGAGATGGTGATAAAGCCATTGTCTAGGTAAGCACAAGCTAAAGGCAATTCTGACACCTCTAAAAACAGTGGTGGGAGATGAGGGGCTGGTGGGGAAGAAGTACATAATGCATTCTGGGTTTTTCCTGCCATGCAAAATGGCTTTTAAGTACAAAGTAGACAGCAATAAAACCGTTATTTCTACCCTGAGGTCCATTTTACATTTCTGAAGGTGAAGTCTTTTCCAGGGAGAGAATGAAAAGTGGCCTTTCTGGCCCTAACTGGTTTGGCCCAGTGGATAGAATGTCAGCCTGCGGACTGAAGGGTCCCAGGTTCGATTCCAGTCAAGGATATGTACCTTGGTTGCAGGCACATTCCCAGTAGGGAGTGTGCAGAAGGCAGCTGATCAATGTTTCTTTCTCATCGATGTTTCTAATTCTCTATTCCTCTCTCTTCCTCTCTGTAAAAAAACAATAAAAATATATATGAAAAAAGAAAGTGGCCATTCTGTTCAGGTGGTTTTTGTTTTTTGTTTTTCCTCTAGAGAGGTGGCCTGAGGACTCTCCCCCAGCTCCCTAGCCTTGTTTTATACTGCAGAGTCAGGTCCCAGTACTGACAGACCCAAAACTGCTTCTGTCAATGCAACGGAGAGATCGTGGTAAGAAATTCGATCTTTATAAATGACGTTTTACAAATTGGTATTTTGGGTTGGATGATTGTTATGATGATCAACATGAGACCCACCAAATGAAAGTGCCTTCCGAACAGGGGAGAACTATATGAATGTCAGGCTCTGTAAGACTTCCTCACACACCACGTCGTTCTAGTGCTCACAGGGATAATGGGAGGCAGTGACCTTTCGAGGTAAGGACTGCAAAACTGTGATCATGATTTCTCTTTTATTTGCCAAATTGGGTCCTCTGGGAAGATTAAATAATAGACACTTAGAAAAAAACAAGTAGCAGTTAGTACACAAACATATGCTGTTCCTGGTAACTTTAGTGAAGAAATCAGAATTTGCTAACCATTGGTTAGGATGGACGAGAACAGAAATACAGACACAGACAGAGACAGATGTGGTGAACAAGCCCTACAAAAACCAAGTCTGTAAGTAAGTTGAGGCATGTTAAATGAGAAGCAGAGTTGAGGGTATAGATTAAAAAAGGACCCAAAGTAACAAAAAATAGAGACTCTAAGTCAGAGGAGACATTTACTGATTACTGTCCATGAATGATTTTGCATAACGGCTTAATCGTGGATATATAAAACAGCCCTCCTCTCTCCATGCGTACGTACATCAACTCGTTCACCATTCAGGGCCTTATTTTGAGAGTTACCCTAAATACATTCATTCACAAGGGTTAATTGGGCAGCTGGTACCAAAAAATTAACTCACTCTTTTTGCTTCTGATTTTCAGACATTACTTGAATTTGCTTTATTTTTTTAAATAGACTTCTTTCTCATCGATGTTTCTAATTCTCTATTCCTCTCTCTGAGATAGAAACATCAATGATGAGGGAGAATCATTGGCTACCTCCTGGGGATCGAGCCTGCAACCCAGGCATGTGCCCTGACCTGGAATTGAACTGTGACCTCCTGGTTCACAGGATGACCCTCAACCACTGAGCCACGTCGGTCGGGCATGAATTTGTGATTCCCTCACCAGCACCACATCTTCGGGTTCCTTCGTGTTAGTCTCCAGGCCTGGCCAGCCGCCCCTCAGGACCCTCACGGGAGAGGGCCAGCAGGACCATTCGGGCCCGATCCAGAATGAAAACCCTTCTTTGCTCCCAATGCCTGTTCTCTCTCTCAGGTGACTTTAATTAAAGCACTCAGAGCCAACTCCACTCACTCATCCATCAAATGACTCCACAAAACTAGACGGTCCCCTGTGTCCTTTCCTCCCCCACGGTCCCCGTGTTTAGCAGATACTAAAAATGCTGGGATTAAAATGAGCTGTGCGAACTCCCTGGGACTTTCTCCCAGGAATTCCTCAAAAGCCTTTGCCAGGCAGCCACAGAGGAGCTGAGGAAAAAGAATAGTAAGCGGTACCCATGGGGATCCCTGCGGACTGGTGAGGGTGGGACTAGCAGGAAACGGTGATGACTTGAGACACCACTAAGAGAATCTCAAAAATCCATGATAAAAAACTTCATTTCTTCAAGCTACACCTTCTCTAAAGGTCACTACCCTGCTACAGCATCATCAAATGTCCCGGCCGCCTGCAGCGTTCACCGTCCATCCCGTCGAGGTCAGGATGTTATAACACAGTCTCACCTGCACCAGGAAACATGTGTGACCCTCTCTCACCAGTCTGGACAGAGAGGCAGAGAGAACATGACTCCGAACAGCCCTCAGGTCTAAAGCCTAGGGCATCCCCACTCTCTCAAACAGGACAGGGGCCAACGCTTTCTTCTCAATGGCTAAGCTCTCCAGCCTCCCTGCTGCTCTCCAACCTGTCGAGGTCCTGTCCGGAGAGCTGGCAGGGCAGGAGGGACATCCCGTCTGGACTGAAGTCCATTCTTCCAGGAGGAAAGAATAGCTGGTCTGCACGAGCTAAGAATCCTATGGGCCTGACTTAACCTCCTGGCTAAGTAACCCACTCCCTGGGCTGCTTCTGGGAAAAACTGGCCTCCATGCCTCTGATCTCTCAGTCTTCCCAGAATGATATAAACAGCGTTGAGCCCATTTTCAGATGGGAGGCCATAACCAGAAATACTACCTAAGAGAAAGTCTAAACTGTTGCTATAATACAAGTAAGAATTATCTCTACCTAGTTGATTTGGCTCAGTGGATAGAGCGTCGGCCTGCGGACTGAAGGGTCCCAGGTTCGATTCCAGTCAAGGGCATGTACCTTGGTTGCGGGCACATCCCCAGTGGGGCGTGTGCAGGAGGCAGCTAATCGATGTCTCTCTCTATCTCTCTCTTCTCATTCTCTCTCTCTCTCTCTCTCTCTCTCATCGATGTTTCTAACTCTCTATTTCCTCTCCCTTCTTCTCTGTAAAAAATCAATAGAAATATTTTTTTTTAAAAAAAAGGTTTAAAAAAAATTTTCTCATGGCCCTCAACTCTTATCCTGATCTCCAGCCTACACATCAAAATATCACACGTTTAATATTTCTAATTTGATGTTAGAAATATTGAATGTGTGACCAGTATTAACCATATAAAAAGTGGCTACATATGGCTTGCCATTGTTTTGCTATCTTTTATATTTTTCTTTCTACTTAGCTTTAAAAGGCCACTCCTTTTCAATACAATGTGGCATATCTATACAATGGAATATTAGTCAGCAACAAAAAGGAATGAAGTACTGATACATGCTAGGACATGGATGAAATGGACGAACCTTAAAGACATTGCTAAGTGTAAGAAGCTGGTCACAAAAGATTGCAACCTGTATGATTCCATTTTTATGAATGTCTGGAACAGGAAGATTTGTGGCGACAAAAAGTACTTGCCTATGGATGGGAGGAGGGCTGAGGTGTGACAGGAGGGTTTAGGGTTGATGGCTAAGGGGTACAAGGTTTCTTTTTTTGCGGGGGTGGGAGGGAGCGGTTAGTGAAAATGTTCCAAAATTGATTGTGCTGATGGTTGCACAACTCTGTGAATATAATAAAAGCCATTAAGTTGTGTACTGAAAATGAGTAAATTGTATTAAATTAAATTAAAAGAGAAAATAGCCCTTTTCATTTCAGATCAAAGCCCAAAGTTATGAAAGTTATTAACTAATCATATCCTAGGTGCTAACATGCAGCTACAACCTCTTTTACTCTTTTAGCTAAAAGTAACATCTGCAAACTATTTTAAAATCTCCATAAAGATAGCAAAGAGCCGACCACGTTTACTTCTGAGTATAACTTTCCTCAAAAGACAGGAATTCTTTTCTCTGTGGCACTGACACCACTGCAGGAATGTCCCAAACAGGGAACCTCCAAAACAAGTGTGGCGTTCAGATGCTGACATCTGCTCTCACTAGTGACACTTCCAGTGAAAGTTCATGAGGCCCGGGTGCTATCTTCTAAGGCAAGTTAAGTCCTTCTGATGGGGGGGTGGGGGGGAGAAGCACAATGTATTTGTTAAATTAAAAAGAGGCTTAAATTGTAACTACGAACATTTTGTAAATCGCATTATGCTAAGCAAAATAAGTCAGTCAGAGAAAGATAAATATCACATGATCTCACCCATTTGTGGAATATAATGAACAACATAATCTGATGAACAAAAACAGATCCAGAGACAGAGAAGCATTGATCAGGCCGTCAAACCTCACAGGGAAGGTAGGGGAGGGTGGGGGTAAGAGGGAGAGATCAACCAGAGGGCTTGTATACATGCATATAAGCCTAACCAATGGACACAGACACCAGGGGGTGAGGGCATGAGTGGGGGGGAGGGGATAAGGGCACATATGTAATACCTTAATCAATAAAGAAAAGAAAAACAAAACAAACAAACAAAAGAGGCTTAAATTGTAATTACAAACATTTTTTGAATCGGGAAAAAAATTGCTAACGTTGAAAAATCTGCAATTTTAATCGCCCCGGTTTATCGTTGCTCCAGGAAGGAAATTAGGTCAATCGGCCAGGATTTGCCCTGTACAAAGGCCTGCTGGCAACACTCCCTGGTGGCCCGATCTCTTTCGAGTCCTTTGTTACAAAAGCTTCCTGGAACCAGGGACAGCATATGCTCCGGCCCATTGTCGTGGGAGTGAGTGGCTCTCGGCACCACCCAGCAAACATCTGTCATTGGCTCCCTTGCCAAGAGCGAAAGCAGATGCTTGGAGCAAGCCACTGTGAACCCTGACATGGCAGGAAGATGGATGCATTTCAGGACAGAAGATCATTCCAGAAGACAAAAATACTTGCTGAATTCTCAAGGGTGAGCTACTCAGTTACTCTCACTGGAAGACTTAGAAATCGGGATAATTAATTCAGAATCAATACAAGACCCATTTGGAACACCCAAAAAGCAGCTGAAGGCCGACTTGAACCTCTGAAAGGAAGCCACTGCCAACTCTGGAGCTTCTAATAAAGTTCATGTGCTGAACGTACAAGTGTCATCACAGCCTTAGAGGAGACTGCACCGCCTGCTAGCAAGCCTTCGTCCAGGAAACCCTTGGGGACATGGTTCCTTTCACAAATTCATGTGGCTAGTCAATACCATCACATTACACACTGCACTGCATGCTGCACTGATTTAGTCTTAAAACAAGTTCACTAATGAAATGTTTGTGAACACACATATTTGAAAGTAAGTACCAAAGAAAGGACTGTTCCAAAGGCATTGTTTCTCAGTCTTTTTAACGTACCAATGAGTCATTCAAGCAAAGAGAGGGGAAGAGGGACGTCCGATTCGACAGATGGAATCTTGTCCGAGGGAGAGTTGGTTAAACTCCCAGGTTCTGATCAGAACCAGGACTAGAGTGAGGCAGGGCCAGGCATGCAGTGTAAGGATAAGCCAATTCTGGATGGGGGTCGTGCAAACGCAGCTTCTGTACATCGCTGCACCCTACTCACCCCACTCACTTACTTACCTGAGTCCTGGCCCCCTTTCTAGCTACCAGCACAATGTTCTCTCTGCCAGGGTGCCATGGACAGTGGGATACAACAGCATATTAACCTCAGGGTAACTATGAAAAGCTTGGGAGTCCTCACAGCAGCTTCTAAACATACAGAATCTCTGCTTCCTTCTCTGGCTTTGGCACCTCGTTTAGAGAATGAGGGCTACCCGGCAAACGATGAGTTAACAACGTAACTGCTCTTCAATATTAAAAACAAGCACGTGGTGTCAAAAGTTATGCAGCAACTTCTGAACGTGTACAAGCACAATCAGCTAACTTTGCAAATACTTCCTTGGAAATGTTCGAGAGTACAAAGCACATAACCCACAGGCTATATTCTTATTTTTGCTGTGCCTGGGAGTGACTCTCCATTAACCCAGAAAAAGACTGGGTGACAGACTAAACCATCGGCAGGTGTTAGTACTTAAAACCAAGATCGCCAGCCTGTCCCGGGTCTGACAGGCACTGCGCACAATGACCCACGGCTGCAGCAGTCAAAAGCTACTTGGACTGTGCGAGTGACCATCTGTGCTTCTATAGAACGTGCTTTGAGGAGAAGACTGTGTATCAGATGCTTTTATTTAGAACATGGGTTTTCTTTTCTTTCTTTCTCTTTTTTTTTTTTTGGTGCACACACAGCCTGCCAAGCCCCATACACTGGTTCTCAGAGGATGCCTTCCGGACCAGCAGCAGAAACACCCATGTCCAGGCCCCACCTGAACTTTGCTGAAGCAGACGCTCTGGGTGGACGCCCAGGACTCGGTAGTTTAACAAGCCCTCCAAGCAGTTCTGAGGCCGGTTCAGGTCTGAGCCACTGCCCTACAAGCAGCAGGAAACGTGGCTTCGCCAGTGATGCACTTTATCCTCTGGGGCAAGGCATCCCCCTCCTCCCAGAGAAAACACAATACTGGGGCTTCACTAACCAATCTGTTTGTGGGGGTCACAGCACAGATTCCTGGGCCCACCCCTGAGAAGCTGTACCCACTGGGCGCAGGGTAGAGGCCAGGATTCTCAATTAGCAGCCCTTCAAGTGATTCCAATGTGCAGCCAGGACTTCGCAGCCCTAAACAGCATATCAGAAGTAACCCGGGAAAATGAGCCCTTCGATCAGGGTCAGCAAACTTTCCTACAAAGGGCCAGAGGGCAAATCCCCTGGGCTGCTCGACTCTCCGTGCCGCTGCAGCCGAACGAGTCCTATGTGACAAGTCAGCGAGTGGACGTGGCTGAGATCCAGCACCACGTCACCCAATCTCAAGTTCTTATCGTTTTCATGTGTCATAAAATAGGATTATTTTGATTTTTTTCTCTCCAAACATTTAACAACGTGAAAGCCACTGTGAGCTCACAGCCGGTAAAATCCAGGCAGCGGGTGTGGGCCGTGCTGCCGCTGCCGCCTGCGTTGAACACGGAGTAATCACATACACTTTGTTGGGCTCAGGAATGCGGTGTTCCTGACATATGTAACTTCAATATAAACAACTGCCTTCCAAAGAGCTAGATGTTAGTTCTTTAAAAAAAACAACAACTGAGGTTTAACCCGGCAAAATATACAGCTCAATGAGCCACACAGAGCACGTGTCCTTGACCTCAAGAAGTGCACTGGCCCTCTCCTCCCAGTCACATTCCTTAGAAGTGACCCTGTAGCATGACTCCTTAGATCAGCAGTTCTCAACCTCTGGGTCGAAACCCCTTTGGCGGTCGAACGACCCTTTCACAGGGGTCGCCTAAGACCATCCTGCATATCAGATATTTACATTACGATTCATAACAGCAGCAACATTACAGTTATGAAGCAGCAATGAAAATAATTTTATGGTTGGGTCACAACAGGAGGACCTGCATTTAAAGGGCCAGAAGGTTGAGAACCACTGGATTAGATGTCCATCACCTGTAAAGTGGCAGTGCAATCGAGTAGCCTGAACTGAAAGCCGGAAGGTCACGCTTTCACCGCAGGGCTAAGCAGCGTAGCCCCTCAAGCAGAAGTGACCGATCGGCACCCACTGGCCTCGGCCCCTGTCCTCTCCAATGCTGGGCGGCCTCTTGGGATTTTCCCAGCCCTTCTTCACCCTGCATCTCACCCAGCCCAGGTGAGGTCAGGGCATCACTGCAGGAAGGGGGATGTCAAACACCAGAATGCCAGCTGTCCCCAGAGCCCTTCGCCTTCCTGGGCAGGGAGCAGCCCAGTGTGAAGTAAACAGCAAATGAGAGGCGGTGAGAAGAGGGAAGAAAAGCACTCTCCAATTTGAACACGAACAGATTCACCTGGGAACTTTGTTAAACTGCAGATCCCAGGATCATGTTCACGGAGAAGTGGGCTCCCGCAGTTCTGGGGTGAGGGCCCACGAGGGCCCCATGACTCCCACAATTGAGACATTTAAACCCAAGTGCCCCACTCTCATGGGAGTATCCTCACGTGAGAGGGTGGGTAGGGACAGAGAGGTGGAGATGGGAAGATGAGGAGCAGGTACAATTCACTGAAGAGAGAGATGGATAGGCAGAGGGAGCTGCAGTCGCAAAGAATGTGCACCCAGGAGACATTTCACAGAACCATGTAAGAAAAGACTTCCAGAAAAGGAGCCGTACGGGCAAAACCAAGGCCTAGGAATCATGGGTGACATCAGCGTTCAGTCCAGGATGCAAAAGTTGTGCTCTTTCAACAACTTTTAAGGTAATATTTTGAGATGAGGCTCTTTCTGTCTCTGAATGGCTCTGAATTTGGCCGCTCCCTAAAGGGCACCCAAGAACCATTTGAAAAACACACCCTGGCCTGAGTCCCAGCAGAGACTCGGATTTCGAGGTTCTGGGGCAGGGCCAAGGCTCTTGGTAAACTCTGCCCAGTGAATTGTAACATGCAGCCAGGCTGATAAAGACACCATCTGAAGCAGCAAAGCAAGGCTGTGAACACAAGATAATGAAACTTTTTTTTTAAGTGATTTTTGCTGACCCTTGTATTCCCTGGGCCTAGAGCAGTGATGGCGAACCTTTTGAGCTCGGCGTGTCAGCATTTTGAAAAACCCTAACTTAACTCTGGTGCCGTGTCACATATAGAAATTTTTTGATATTTGCAACCATAATAAAACAAAGACTTATATTTTTGATATTTATTTTATATATTTAAATGCCATTTAACAAAGAAAAATCAACCAAAAAAATGAGTTCGCGTGTCACCCCTGACACGCATGTCCTAGGTTCGCCATCACTGGCCTAGAGCAATAGAACAGTGGGGAGGGGGACCCCCACAAAGAGTGACTTCAAGAGGAAGCACAAACGTCATGACAAGATGAGGGTTCTAAAGAGAGAAAAGAAATAACTCTTATGAAGAGTAACAGGGCCTGAGAACTGAAATTGTCAACCCCCATCACCCTTCTCACCTCATCCTCTTGCATGTCCTCCTTAAGAAGGGAGGTAATCAAGTGGGAGGATGATCCACTCTGGACCCAAACTCCAGCTCTATCACTCATCTCTGACCAAGAGTGGACTCTTGTATGTATTTTTTCACCAAAGCTCCATGTCCATATCACTAAAATGCGCATAATCACGCCTTCCTCATAGGGTATTTGTGAGGACACACAGACAGAATGCACCAGCCACTCAACAAATGGCATCCCCTTCCCTTGACCCATCCTGAATGCTACGGCTTAGAAGTGAGGTGCCCCCTTTTCGCACGGCTCACCTCTCAGGCAGGTGATCCTGGGAAGAATGCAATTCCCTTACCTCACCATGGTGGCATCCTAGGTTGGAACTCTGAACACACGTTTAAAGTTGGAATCGGGCAATAGAGGGCTTTCTCAACATCACAGTCTTGCACGGCGCTATGTACACAGGTCTTTGGAGATGGGGTGGATACACCAATTCCCCACCTATATCATCAAGTTTTTGGGAAAACTGGTTGTAAATGAATTTTTGAAAGGGAGTGCAAATCAGGCACAAACTGACAATTGCCTGAATTTGCCCCTGCTTTTTCTACTGAAATTACACCCAGCATTACATGGTGTCATGTCTGATTCCCATGGATAATTTATAAATTGTTTTGTTTCCAAATAAGGTCTTCACATACATTTTTCATAAAACAATACTTATCATAAAAGCACAGTATTTATTTAAGCCTCCAAAAAAAAAAAAATCAAGTTTTGATTTAACCTGAGCTTAGCACCCAGCGTTAATGATCTATTTTCAGTACTTGTGGGCACCAAAAATGCAAGTCAGTTTCCTGCTTTCCTTCAAGTATGAACAACTGAAT
>NW_006294876.1:1704650-1709595 GCF_000327345.1 Myotis davidii | reverse complement strand
ACACACAGACAGAATGCACCAGCCACTCAACAAATGGCATCCCCTTCCCTTGACCCATCCTGAATGCTACGGCTTAGAAGTGAGGTGCCCCCTTTTCGCACGGCTCACCTCTCAGGCAGGTGATCCTGGGAAGAATGCAATTCCCTTACCTCACCATGGTGGCATCCTAGGTTGGAACTCTGAACACACGTTTAAAGTTGGAATCGGGCAATAGAGGGCTTTCTCAACATCACGGTCTTGCACGGCACTATGTACACAGGTCTTTGGAGATGGGGTGGATACACCAATTCCCCACCTATATCATCAAGTTTTTGGGAAAACTGGTTGTAAATGAATTTTTGAAAGGGAGTGCAAATCAGTCACAAACTGACAATTGCCTGAATTTGCCCCTGCTTTTTCTACTGAAATTACACCCAGCATTACATGGTGTCATGTCTGATTCCCATGGATAATTTATAAATTGTTTTGTTTCCAAATAAGGTCTTCACATACATTTTTCATAAAACAATACTTATCATAAAAGCACAGTATTTATTTAAGCCTCCAAAAAAAAAAATCAAGTTTTGATTTAACCTGAGCTTAGCACCCAGCGTTAATGATCTATTTTCAGGACTTGTGGGCACCAAAAATGCAAGTTAGTGTCCTGCTTACCTTCAAGTATGAACAACTGAATTTGCTGAACTAACCACAAAACTAAAAACAACGAGTCCAATGGCACAAAATATCAGCTCTTCTCTTCGTGCCTGGACGATACCATTGCAGGACCAGGATTCTTGCTTGTTGTAGGAAGGGTCTGGATACACCACAGGCTTACACAGGGCACAAGTCAGCTGAGCTACCCTGACGCAGAACCTGGAACCCAGAAGTCAACCAAAGGCAGGTCAAAGGGAAGCTTGAGTCCAAAGAAACAGGCCAAGCCTAAGGATGGGGAAGAGGCTCATTCAATAGTTCCAGAGAGGAAAGAAGAGGCCAAAGTCAAGACGCATCCACAACGGAAAAAGGATGGGGAAGAGGCTCATTCAATAGTTCCAGGGAGGAAAGAAGAGGCCAAAGTCAAAATGTATCCAAGTCAAGTTGCCCAAAGAAGGACAGGAAGCCAACGAAGGTGTGACCCAGGGCAGAAGCCATTTGCTCTCCTGCAAAAAAGTGTGTCATATGTGTGTGTTCAGCTCCAGCTTCACTGGGGCCACTAAATACCTCTAGTAGCCATCCATTCCTCCCTCCCCATCCAACCACCCGCCCAGTGCCCCAGTGGGAGGCCAGGCAGGGAGGGGCCTGGCTGTTTAGTTCAAGGGAGGTGGGGGCTTGAAGACAAAAGCTATGTTCTAAAAGCAAAAGTCAGAAATAAACTGGATTCCTAATCCACTTAAGCTAGATACACTTAAAGAAACAGGGAGACAGACCCCAGAAACCAGGGGAGGACTCGAAGTCTTGCTGATGGATTTTTCAGGAGCTGGGAATATGGCAGGTAGCAGAACAGAAACGGTGTGCGCCCTTGCTAGCTGAGGTCCACAGCCTCACATTCCTCAGAACACCAACAAACCTTCTAGTGTTTGTCACTGTAAACTGCTTCCTGTCTCAGTGGAGAGGTTGAAGTAGGTGGAATAATAATCTCAAGTGTCAAAATGCCAAGCCTTGGGAAAATATTCTGAACCAATATCCACTAGCTCCCCCTCAAAGAATGAAAATGCAGTTCATATACGTTTGAGGTTTATCACGTGAAATAAGTACTTTGAAAGAGTCTCTAATTATCTTCAGTGTCCTTTATCTTCCAGTCCTAAGGGGTCCTCTGGTCTGAGCATGGTTTATATACTGCTAGGAGAGGAATCACACAGTGAAACTCCCGCCCTGACGCTTGCGAAATGTGGCTGCTTCTTCTGTCACTTGTGGTCCTTTAAGCCTTGTCATTTCTTTATTGAAATGTTATAAGACAGTCTCAACAGAGCCCACAGCATTCTAATGACTAGTCTGGCTTCGTATTTGTTGAGTGTTTCCCCCAACCAGGCTTTGCTCCTAGTTGCTATGGACACGACAATGAGAGAAGGCCCCCTTCTCAGAGAGCTTGGTGAGGAAAGATAAAGAAAATCAAATAAACACAGTGACCGGATGTCAAGGTGGTGGCTCCTTTGGATGGAGAGGTCGAGAAGTTCTCTCCGGGAAGGTCTCCCTCGGGGCGTTCATCCCTGAGTGAAGGTGGGAGAGCCAGGCACATCTGTGCAGGAACCAGAGTCCCAAAAGGGGGAAAGACAAGCACCCAGGCTGCCTGAGCAACAATCTTCCCAGGTCACAATAAGTGAGCGTTCCACACAGAGCTGTGACTTGCAAAGTCTCACATGTTTTTCTCTGGAGCTAAGTACACTAATAAACAAGCAGACATCATAATTTTTTTTTCTATCATTCCAGAGTGAAAATTAATGGAAACATTTGACTTCCTATCTTTGAGCCATAAGATTCCAAACCAAATTCTCGGAAGAGGTCTAGAGGGCCAATTGCATGGCTTTCAGAACATAGGAACATTTTTTTCCCCCACTCACAACCAAGTAAGTTGGACTTGGTCTTCAAAGCAAGACTGAAAGCCCCCGTGGCGCTGTCTCTAGAGGAAAATAGGCTTCTGATTCTGAGAAACTCGTGGCTGATGTCACATCCATCTCAGAGGCGGGTATTTCCAGGATGAAATAGCAGATTGTGGGAAAGAACAGAGAATTTACAAGTTTCCCAGCTCTGTGTTGTCCCTTTAATACAGCTGCACTGTTTTGATTGAAGTGAATTCCAAGAATAACAGATGGACCCATACTGAAGTTTCAACCAAAAAAAAAGCCAAACACATCTGATTCTTAAAAATTGCCATTTGTCACCATCGTGCCCCTCGTTCCCCTTAATTTCTGAATGACTGTGCAGTCACCTTCCTCTTGAGAAGGGCCCTCTGCCCACCCAGGGCAGTACCTCCCGCCCCACATGGACATCATGGCCAGTGCCCAACGCTCAGTGCTGGGCAGCAGTCCTAAGACACCCAGGACTCTGGAACTGAGAAAAGCAATTGCTTCCTGATGCTGTCTATGGTACTCCTTAAGAACACGAAGGGGAATTTCTAATATCCTCTTATTTCTAAAAGGCATCTAAGAGGAAGGTAGCTAAAAAATAATTGTATAGAAAGTCAGTACTTAATGGTTATAGAGTTGCTGCTTGGGGTGAGGAAAAGTTTTGAAAATGGATAATGGTGATGACTGCACACGCTACAAATGTAACTAATGCCATTGAATTATATACTCAAAAATGGTTAAAATAATCAATTTTATATCTTTATATATCCCACAATAAGCACAAACACACAAACATGACAATATTGAAAAACCCAAGTCCAGTTCAAAAAAACAAATTGAATATTCGTTCATTTTTCTTTCAGCTCCAACTTGGACATTTGCAGTAGAGACCCATCATGGCAAGTTTTTTAAATATCAGAAAAACGGAAAACTGCAAAAGGAATGCAAAATGTCAGAGCTGTAACAAACAAACATACGCACCCACAACAGCATTAAAGATGGCAGTGGTACTCCAAGAACCAGGGCTGGATATCATTATAGGGACATGCTTTGCCCCTCAGTTCACCTGCAGAAACACTGTTCTACTTAACTTTACTGTACACCATCACAAAAGTTCTATCTTTTAAGTAATAAACATATAGATAAGCTAAAACACAAAATTAAAAGAGGGCTTTTAGGCGGAGCCACATAAAATTGCCAATATTCAACTCTCTCCTCCTAGAGAGATGGCAATTTCATATAGTTCAACTAGACCCCGCAGGTTCATTTGGTTGGAAGCAGCAATTGCAAAATATGGGACATCTGAGACTTGAGAGACCACAGGTGCCAAAAGACACAGCTTCTGTGTTTCTTTCCTTTTCAGAAAAAAAAAAAAAATGGGTAAGGTTTCTCCCGAATACATGCATTAATATAAAACTACTGTCCTTTACACACAAAAAAGGACATAAGAAAGTTTGAGAAGGAGGTAAAATATACTTTAAAAATAACAAAGGGAGACTGGGTGAAAGAGGTGAGGGGACTAAGAAGCCCAAATTGGTAATTACAGAACAGTCCCCAGGAAGTAGGTGCAGCATAGGAACTAGAGTCAATAATCCTAATTGACCCTACAGGCAGAACAACCGGAACAACAGGTTGTTATGATGCACAATGACCACCAGGGGGGAGATGCTCAACGCAAGAGCTGCCCCCTGGTGGTCATTGCGCTTCCACAGGGGGGAGCGGGCCTAAGCCATTAGTCGGACATCCCCCAAGGGCTCCCGGGCTGCCAGAGGGATGTCTGACTGCCAGCTTAGGCCCAATCCCCCCAGGGAGCAGGCCTAAGCCGGCAGGTGGACATCTCCTGAGGGCTCCCGGGTTGTGAGAGGGCACAGGCCGGGCTGAGGGACCCCACTCCCCCAGTGCATGAATTTTTGTGCACCAGGCCTCTAGTATTGTAATAACTATGTATGGTACCAGATGGGGTACTGGGAATGTTGAAGGGCACACTATAACAAGTATGATTATCTAACCACTAAACTGTACGCCTGAAACCAATACAAAATAAAATTGGGGGGGAGGGGAATTATGTTCAGGACAGCTGACTAGAAAGAATGTACTGTTGTCCCCGAGTTTGACTCCCTAGAGTCAAAGTACCCAGAGGACACTACTTTTGCATTATTAATATTGCCCTTCATACTCTTTTTTCTCCATCTTCATAAATTGAGGTGTCTCCCTCTTCCTCCGTCAGTCATAGCCTGGAGACTCTTTCCTGGGCTGTGAGCTGCCCTGGAGACTCTGCTGGTTCCCCGCTGCTGGCTTCCTCACTTGGGGGCAGGGCCCATGGTTGCTCACATCCCACGGGCTCCTGTATAAGAAGGGGGTGGGAGGGGCGCCTGGCCCCAGGCAGCTGCCTCTGCCACCAGCTG
>NW_006294876.1:1692015-1704180 GCF_000327345.1 Myotis davidii | reverse complement strand
CACCCGTCACTCACACACACGCACACACATTCACTCACACACACACACTCACACACACACACCCGTCACACACACACACACACACACATACACACACACACCCTTCACAAAGATTAAAATCACAGAGTCTAGTTGTCCAGTATTCCTGAATTCACATGTGGCTGCTCCTTTAAATCAGACACGTTAGTGCTGTCTCACACCCCCACACCCCCACACACACACGCACACACACCCGCACACGCACACACACACACTCACACACACACACACCCGCGCACTCACACTCACACACACACTCACACACACACCCGTCACAGAGATTAAAATCACAGAGTCTAGTTGTCCAGCTCCTGACAATGTGTGGGTCCCGCTGTTATCTGGAGCTCTAAAATGGGACACTGCCGTGCTGGGCAGGCCCACAGTCAGTATGCCAGCACTCAGCAGGCCTGGGGCAGATTTCTCCGGGACACAGGAGTGCACAGTAGGAAGGGTGTGGAGAGGTCAAAAGGCCGCCCATGGCCGTAGACATTCAAGGGACACAAAAAGGAACCAATGGGGGCAAAGTGGAAGGGAGGGGGAAGCAAAAGAAAAGCAGTTGGCATGGCAGAAAGTGTGAAAATGACTTTAAAAAATTATTAAAAATCACTACACTAACCCATGATCAAGTTTCACAAAATTGGGCCCATCTTATATTAATTCTAACAAGTCAAAACCAGAAGGTCAAACCAAAAAGGTTAGAGATGGCTTTAAATGGGAGATGTGATTATAAATCATTAGGATTGTGTTTCCTGTGTGGCCTGGGGAAATCTTTCTTGGGGGATGACTTCAAAAGGACCAGGCAACTAGTAGCCTTTTCCTGGATTAATAGAATGAGGAGAATAACTTTGAAAACAAAGTCTAATTATGTTTGTTGCAAATGAACAGCAAAGGGCATGGAGGAGGGCATCTGTTTGTAGATTAGGGCAATTAAATCTCCGCCTGTAGAATATTTCAGAAGACCCCATACAGAGACGGCACACAGCAAATCCTACAAAAATCATTGCGTGCAGTAATCGTCCTAAGTTTCCTGGGATAAGTTAAATAATTACCCTTTAAAATACAATTAAGTAAACTGATCTCTCTCTAAGCAATTTCAGAGCAATCAGAGATAACAGTTCACTCTCAAAGTGAAAAAATCTAATTTAGAATTTATTACTCAATTCTACACTGTGCATAAAGGGTGCTATTGTGATCACCCGTGTGCCTCGTGAATGTTCCAGAAAAGACATCCTCACGTCAGCAAGGGTAAGACTGGAAGACAGCACTGGACAGGAGTTGAGCGCTCGGCCACATCCGCACCCTGCAGAATCGTGGTGCCTTTTAATTTGGCTCTTCTAAATCTCTGTCCAAAGCTTGTTATCTAGGACGATAAGCTAGTAATTTTGACATTTCAGGACATGTGCTGACCTGCCCGTGTACTGCATCCTCCCGAGGACACAGCTATGCATATTTTTCAACCAAGTGTGTTAGCTTGTCACTTGCACATTTCTTTTTCCTTCTGCAAATACCTGCTGGTGAGTGTAGCCTAAGTTATGAGTCCAAGGGGAGTATTTCGGTCCTCCGTATTCCAGGACCAATCAACAGCAATTAAGATTTTCGCGTGGAATGGAATTTTAAGTGAGCTTTAAAACCATCTCCCTTGCCAAAAAGGAACAGCTTGCATGAGTGTGCAAAATTCTCAGAGACTGAAGGAAATAAGAAAACATGCCCTTTTGTGCTGCCACACTATCGCCTACTACCTCCCAGGGCCCCCGGAGTTCCATTGTAGGATTTCAGTTACACAAGGCTCTCCTTGGTCTCTAACACTAAATAGAATTTTAAAAACTGCTGTTTAATCCACTTGAGGATTATTATGCTGCAGCCAGCACCACCCCTGGCCACGCTCAAGATAAAATGGTTGTTGGAAGGGAGGACACCAAGAAAAGAAAAGCCTTGAAAGACCAAAGAAATATTTTCCAACTTTCTCTACAAAGTCCTCCACCTCATCTTGATCGTTGTGTCCTCCAAGGTGACGGATGGAAGAGGTCGGAGAGACTTCCCTGCCGTAACCATGACCCTAAGGTGACTTCCAGGAATGTCTTCTAAATCCTCACTCCTCAACTGGGGCTCAAGAACCAGCAGCATCAAGTCACCAAGGAGCTTGTGAGAAATGCAAGACCCTCAGGCCCCACCCCAGACCTGCCGATCAGACCTGGCATTGGAAGGAGACCCCCCATATGATTCGTGGATAGTAAAGTTTGAGGTGCACTGCTCTGAGCCAAAGAGTAATTCATTTTTCAAGCCGTCTATGTTTCTGAGAAGTCCTATTTTGGCAACATAAAAATTTAATCAGAAGTATTTTTAAAGATATAGAAAGATACCCATTGGCATGTTTTACCAGTTACCATCTGACTTCAAACATTACTATCTTTTTTGTGTGTGTGCGCTAAAATATACATACGAATATAAAAGTTAGCATCTTGACCATTAAGCATACGGTTCAGTGGCATTAAATCCATTCACACAGTTGTGTAACCAACACCACCATCCATCTTCACAACCTTTTCATCTTCCCAAACTGAAACTGTACTCATTAAACAATAAATCCCAGTTCCTCTCTCTCCCCCAGAAACAACAATTTCTTTTCTTTTTTAAAATAATTTATTGATTTTATTTTTTAGGGGGAGAGAGAGAAACAGCGATGTGAGAGCAGAATATCAATCAGCTGACTTCTGCACACCCCCTACCAGTGATTAAGCCTGCAACCCAGGCAGTGCCCTGACTGGCAATCGAACCAGCAACCTTTTGGTGCACCGGAGGATGCCCAACTGACTGAGCCACGTTGGCTAGGTCAGAAACAACAATTTCTTAACACCCTTTTATAACATACCAAATTGGGTTGAAATCAGCCAATGCCTTGGAAAATTACTAGACACGGGGGCTTGACTAGGACAAGGCCATGCTCTGCACCTTTGACCAGATTCCTTCAAGAATTTATCCCAAAATAAAACTGTTCAACAAAACAGGTCCAGAGCATAGAAGCATTGAACAGACTGGTGAATCTCAGAGGGAAGGTGAGGGTGAGTGGGTGGGTGGGTAGGAAGAGATCAACCAAAGACCTTGTATGCATCTATACATAACTCAGGGATACAGATAATAGGGTGGTGAAGGCCTGGATGGGGCAGGGTCGGGGGCAGGCTAAAAGGGGTCAATGGGGGGAAAAGGGGGACATATATAATACTTTCAACAACAAAGATTTTTTTTAAAAAAGAATTTATCCCAACCCAGTTAAAAAGCAGGTGGTGTTCCTGGGCACCAGGACCAGTTAATGAACTTCTCCTCCTCCTCGGTGACCACGCCTGTACGCCCCACAGTGAACTTGTAGGTCAAGAAAGAAAGAAACTAGAGTCTTTTGGCCACTGCCAGTTCTTGATCCTAGTCTGAGCCCAATGCTTTCAATCTCATCTCACTTTTCTCATATTTTAAACCCTGCAATTCCTACACAAATCACCAAGCTAATTATACTTGTTAGACTTGGGAATGACAGAGTAGACAACATTAAGGCCAAGTATTTGAAGACCGATTGAAGATCAGGAGTCCACGTTGAGAGTTGTTTTCATGTTTAAGTACACGTTATTCTGGCTTCGTTCTTTCTAAACCCACAATCCATAAATACTGTCAAGAGTGAACAGAACTACTCCCTGACCATCCCATTCCACTTCCACCCTCCCCGAGAGCTGTCCATGGGCTGTGACACGGACTGCTGACCACGTGTCACAGGCAGTAGCACTAAAATGCTGCTGAAGTTGCCATGTTAGAAGCCTCCATCCACTAAGCAAAGCGCAAATAAGAACAGAAAGTGTCTTAGAACCTTGAGGACAGTAAAGCAAAATAAGCCAGTCACAAAAAAATGGCAAATATTGTATGATTCCACCCATATGAAGTATGTGAAGCAGGCAAAGTAACAGAGACAGAAAGCAGAAAGGGGGTTACAAGGGCTGGGGGAGCAGAGATGGGGAACCCGTGTTTGGTGGGTATAGTTTCCATATTGCGAGACGAAAGAGGCCTAGAGCTCTGTTGCACAGCCTGTGAATGTACTTAACACTCCCGAACTGCACGATAAAGCGCTTAAGACAGTAAATTTAATATTGTGTGGATTTTTACCACTTTTTTTTCAAAAAGGGAAAAAAGGTTTAAAACATTATCTTTGGGATTAAAAGATAAGTTAACAACAACAACAAATAATTGCATTATAAATCTTTTAGGAATACTTACACCAAACTGGTACGTTGAGTAAGTATTGTTTCCTTTTTTATTGCATTTGAGAAGCATGTGCAGGGCCTGAAAGGGACTGAATTCGTGGGGTCAGTGAGCAAGAAAGAGACAGAAGTCAAGGAAAGACAGAAAAATGCTGACCACGCCTGCACGGGAACTTCCGCATCACAGCGGCGCCCCACCCTGAATTCAGCAGAAGTCATTTAGTCGGTTTATGGATCACACAACACGACCTGACAACCCGATGGGAAGAGGGCTGGTAAACATGTGATCCCTTTGCCACCTCATCCCTATGCCACCCCCCAATCTACGTCCATAAAACACAGCTGTATCCTCACACCACCAGATGAATTCCGAAGAGCCATTCAAGACTCAGATGAAAAAGCATCTGAGGAACTACAGAACAGCCCAGTAAAATCACTCCTCATGAAGCCGAGAAATGAGAAAGGTGCCACCCCAGGGACCAGCTGGGCTAAGAGGCAGAGAGCGCCCAGGAGCTCGTCTGCCTCAAACTACACAGCACTGAGCTTGCAGCTTTCATGCTTAGCACGACTTACAAATGACATTCAGAAACTGAGTTTTAAATACTGGTATAGGACATCCTTTTATTTCTTGATGTCTTAAATTCTGATGTGTGCCTCTGAGGGAGGGACCCATTTGTAATATTAAAATTAATTTTCTTTATAAAAATGGAGAAACTGGGCTCGTTTCACAATTACTCAGATATAGTTGATGAACAACATGTATGGGCACCTATCCCCCTGCACAGTCGAAATCTGCATATAACTTTTGACTCTCCCAAAACTTTACTAATAGCCTACTTTTGACCAGAAGTCTCGCCAATAACATGAACAGTCGATTAACATACATTTTGTATATTTATATACATTATATACTGTATTCTTACAATAAAATAAGCTAGAGAAAAGAAAACATTAAGTCATAAGGAAGATAAAACACATTTACAACATTTCTTGGGGGGAAAAAAACAAAAAATCCAGGGCTGGCTGGCGTGGCTCAGTGGTTGAGCATTGACCTATGAACCAGGAGGTCACGGTTCAATTCCTGGTCAGGCCACATGCTTGGGTTGCAGACTCAATCCCCAGTATGGGGCATGCAGGAGGCAGCTGGTCAATTATTCTCATCATTGATGTTTCTATCTCTCTCTCCCTTCCTCTCTGAAATCAATAAAAATGTACTAAGAAAAACAAAACACGAAGAAAAATCCATGCATAAGCGGACCTGCACAGTTTAAACCTGTGTTGTTCAAGAGTCAGCTGTACAATCAATGAGCCAGTTTCTGGATTCACATCGTATTTCGGTTTTCAATGATGGGGCTTTTCATTTGTTTTACACACAAAAATGGAGAACCAGGAGCAGCAGGATCCCACACACAGAAGGAACTTCTGCAGGTGCTTAACAAGGCGGATAGGTAGCTCAGGCGAGGGGGTTAGTCAGTCTGATTCTGACAGGAACCAGACACCACCACACTACCTCCTCACTGGCCGGCCAGTATCTCCGATACTCTATGAATAGTTTAAGAATTTTAAGGGAAAGTGGTAAGGAAACCAATGAGCAAACATCAGTATATTCGGACTTTTCCTCCAGCTGCTTGCATTCCATACTTCTGATTCTTGGACAAGAGCCCCCAGGAAGGAGACCGGCCAAGTGGAGCCAAGTGGAGGCTCTTCTGGCCCGCCCTGGTTGGGACCCTTCCTGGGGAATGTCACTGCGTCTCACACACACTCGAGGTGCGCACTTCGCATTCCTTGGGCGAAGGGACCGGTGCTCACCTGACCATAGTCTGTCTGGAAGACGACGACGCCCTCTGCACAGGAATTGACAGTACTTGGAAAATGCTGGCCATTCTCTCTCAGCCAGACCCGTGTTCCCTGTAAACAAAATAAACAGAATTTAATGATGCATTTGGATTGCATGTTGTGGCAAAACACCACCCTCAAAATTACTATGACTACGACATTCCTTTAAAAAGAAACTTTTTTTCCCTAGCTGGTTTGGCTCAGTGGATAGAGCGTTGGCCTGCAGACTGGAAGGTCCCGGGTTCGATTCTGGTCCAGGGCACATGCCCAGGTTGCGGGCTCGATCTCCAGTGTGGGGTGTGCAGGAGGCAGCCGATCAATGAGTCTCTCTCATTGTTGATGTTTCTATCTCTCGCTCCTTCTCGCTTCCTCTCTGAAATCAATAAAAATATATTTTAAAAAGAAAAAGAAAATTTTTGAAATGCAAATGTTCTTCTCAAACAAGCAAAGAATGACTCTTCAGAAAGCATCACCTGCAAGCTTTACTACAGAGAAGTGTGACAGAGAGGGAGGCCCACTTGGACAAAAATATCGAAGAGGGGGCTGAGAAAATTGTAGCCCCTGTGTTACTGGGTGAAACTGACTTATAGGGATTATCTCATTTCACTTATATACAAACACCTGTTGAGGCAGGAACTATTATCATGCCCATTTTACAGATGGAGAAATAGAGGCCTAGAGGTAAAGTTTTATGCCCATCATCTCAAGACAGAGAGAGAACTCAACCCCAGGCAGTTGGCTTCCAGAAACCACAGATTTGGCCAGGTCACTACTCTGCTTCACCCAAGTTGATAACTTTTTGGGACCTGCGAGGGCTCCCATTTTCCTGGGCCCAAGCCCCTCTTGGAGGCTTCAGACTCCCTACTTGTACCAAATCCATGAGTCAACTGGATTCACCAAGAGAGGGACTAACATTTCAGTAACTATCAGAACCCCATCCACTGGTAGGAATGTGGGTAGGATTCCAACAGACACCAAACACTCCACAGTCTGGGGTTGTAGTTCAAACGATAACTTCCAGATCCCATTGTTTTAATGAAGGGAATATTTTTTGGCATTGATTTCATTTCCATTGTAATTTCCCAAGTGGACAAATGAAATAAATATATTTTTAGCTTTTCTTCCTTTGATTTCACAACATAGAAACTATTTGTTTCCAAGAAGGAGTGATAAAGGAGTTTGAAGAAATTACTGGGTGTTCGCTGGTCATTCCAATCATAAAAAGTTGCCTTTATGATGTACACCCATATGATGGGCAGCTTTAGTATCTCATTACGTTATTTCTACTGTGCTCAACCATTTCATGAACTCCAACAAAAACAAAACTGGAAAAAAATATACCAAATTATAACTTGACATAGCAGTTAAACGGAACAACTTCTTTTTCTAGAACTTTCAACCTCATTTCAATGGCCTGCATAATTTCTGTTATAATTTACAATATATTGGCTATGGCATGTTAAACTTCCAGTTTAAGGGGTTACTACTGCTCTGTTAACAAAGAGTTGGCAGGAAGTAAGTGATACAGAAGTATACTGAATTTAGGCTACTTTTGCCCTTTATAAATAGCAAAAACAACAGCTTGCAGTAACGGAGTGCCCATGAGGTGTCCTGGTCATGTGCTCAATGACACTCTATATCTAATACTAATCCTCAGTAAGATAGGAATCCCCTCCCTGGGAAAAACCGGAAGCTCAGAGCCTAACTTCTTGCCTGATGTCTCAGTGAGTGACCCCGCCAGGTCTCAAGTCTCTCCAATTCCTAACCCCAGGCTCTTCCCACACATCACACCGACTCTATTTATCTCCTTAAAATAACTCATAAATAAATCAAATGCATTAATACATTAGTCAATAATTAAAGTATAAAACAAAGGCCCCTTTAAGTGGCCAGTTATCACATACAATCACTTTCAATCAATCTCTCTCTCTCTCTCTCTCTCTCTCTCTCTTTCTCCGTCCCACCCCCTGTGAGGAAAATTTTAAGAAGATATAAAAATTCAATTTAAGTTACTCCCTTGGTGCCATCGATAACCAGCCAGGACCCAAAATGTTTGCCTTTACACCACTGTCACTCAGGATCCAGTAAGTCACCTTGAGTTGGATGAAAGCATCTGGGGCCAGCTAACTGGACCCAGGGTCTCCGGAAGCAGAGGGACCCAGAGGCGGGGCCACATGTGCATGAGATTCTACAAGCATTTCCAAGAACATCAAGGTGGTTGAGGCCTCAAGTTGAAAGGGCACCGGCTCACATGATTCCCTGTGTGAGTTCTGCAACTTTCCTAGTATCCCCTATGACAGCCCCACACAAGGCCCTCCCCATGGGCACCCGATTTCTCATTATTAAAGGAATTTTAAATTAACCTCATCCTTCCTTCACCACCCCTCCAAAGAGGGGTTGAAATCCTCCACGATCAAGGTGGAAAGATCATCAGAAATGAGTATGAGGGGTTTCTCTGTAAGTCCTGAGTCTGCTTATTTAAAGAACACGCATGACACCAGCAGCGGTGCGCTCTTATCTCCACAGGAGTGGGTCATGTGCCTCTGATGCCCAACGCAGGCTGAGATGCTGGTAACACCCAGAAACAATGAGAACCAACCGCCTGACAGTTCTGATTCTTGATTAGTAAACAGCTGCTTCCCAAAAGAACATTTACTTCGGGCCTCCTCTAAGACCTCTCAAATATCATTCCATAACAAACCATGTTATTAGTAACTAGAGGCCCGATGCATGAAAATCATGCAAGGGTAGGCCTTCCTTCCCCCGGCTGCCGGCACCGGCTTCCCTCTGGCACCCGAGAAACAGGCTTCCCTGGCAGCCCTGGCTTCATCCAGAAGGTAGTCCGGTCTAATTAACATATTACGCCTTTATTATTATAGATATTATTATAGATGCTCAAGAAAAGGATTTCGGAGGGCCTCAACTACATTTTGCATCTTCTTTTTAATTCACACTTTGGAGACTGCGACATTTGAAAGCTTTGAAATACTTACACACATGTGAGCACACGTGTGCACAAACATGCATGTACCCATATTCAAATAGAACAGGGGTGGGCAACATTTTTGTGAGTGCGTGCCAAAACCAGCAAAATCTCTGAATCAATATTCTTCTGCATGCCAACCCTAATTTTTTGAGAAGATGTTACGCCTACTTGATATCTCTTGAGGTGTACATATGTGAAGAACCTTGAAGAAATAATAAAATTCAAGCGACAAAAACACAGTATATGGTGATGAAAAATACATTTATTTTTTAATGTATACATATTATGTAAAATTATTTATTTATCTAAGATGCACCTACACTGAATTTATCTGAAAAATAAAAGTCGATAGTAAGAAAAAAAATTGTAAATGGAAGATTATAAGAGAGGGTTTCGCGTACCAGCAAAAGTTACTGGTGTGCCATGTTTGGCACGCGTGCCAGGGGTTGCCCACCCCTGAAATAGAAATTTTCAAAGTCATGTAAGGTGAGAACTTTTGCTCAGTAGGTAAAATCATGAAATACTAATTCAATGGACCACCATTCCAAGATCCTGGGTCCAAGGCACGGCTGCTATGACCATCACCTGCATGATTTTTATCAGAAAAGGATTTCATGTGCACATTTCCCAATTATTAAAACTGTCTATTTAGTAAGAATAAATTAAGGTTTTTATTAGGAAGCATTGCTGAATTAATATAAATTGTCGCCAGGATTAATATAAACCCCCAGAACTATAAACTCCCAGAAACTATATAAGGCGCGCAGCTTCTTTTACTTGAGTTTTGTTGTTTCTGTTTACCTTTTCACTTGAAGCGCCATCAAGCCTTTTATGGACACAGTGGTATATGGTCAAACACACAGTTCAACTTCCTGAGTCCAAAGGTCTTTCTCAACAGGTGTGAAGAGCGGCTGATAAGCAAGTTTTATGAAATACAGCCCCACATAGCAAACTGAGGGCCCCCAGGCCAGTTCCCCTAGACCTGTGGCAGCTGGCTTCCACAGGTAGGGAGGAAAATGCATTCAAAACTCCCTTTGTTCTTTGAAAAAGTTCAAACTGGCCATTTTCATAGAATCAGAATTGCAAAGTAAAACCGTTGCAATGCCTGTTTTTACATAGATAAACTGTTTCCTGGTCGTTTCTCTAAGTCCCCAGACTTTCTCCTTCCATTCCATTGGAATAGAACACATATGCCCAGGTCCAGAAAAGAGGCCACCCACAGGTATTTGAAAATGAAGTCACAAGCAGACATTTACCAGACCATCCAAGTTTGAGTGGGAAAGAAAAAACTGCCCAGCATATGCAAACCATTATATCCTGTCACGGTGAAATAAGGCTGATAATTTAATGTACAATGCAGGCATATGGAGGAAGCTCACAACTTGAGTAAAATATGCCTTTATAAGAAGGTAGAACAAGTTCAACCATAACATACACATTTTATTAACACTTGGGCAAGTTTTCATCTTAATCTCTGAGACGGATATGTGTTAAATTTAACAGCTAAATACTTTTCTGCACATACTCACCAGTAACAGTTTTACACTAAAAAGCCCTTTCACATAAATTTCGATCTCCTTTGATCTTCAGAGCAATCCTGTAAGATATGGGGAGGCAAGAAATACCATCCCTTCTTCAAAAGTGAAGTTCATAGGGGTTCCATTTTCCATTGCCAACAAATGATTTCCTAGCTACAATAAAAAAGGACCGACTATACCAAGTGTTGGTGACGATGTGGAGATAGTGGCGGGCATGTAAAACAAAAATGTTTCCACATAATCTTACCATATGTCCCAACAATTCAACAGCTAGATATCTACCTACTCAAGTGAAAATTTTTAAAAGTCTTGCAAGCATAGCAGCATAATTCATGATAGCCAAATACTAGAAACCAATAAAATGTCCACCACTGGTACAGAAACAAAATGTGATAAATCCCTACAATGAAACTCTTCAGTAATAAAAACGAATCACTGATAGAATCAGCAGATAAATATGAATCTCAAAAACTTCATGTTGGGTGAAAGACGCCACACACAAAAGATACCTATTATAGGGTTCCATTTACATGAAATGTTCAGAGGCAAATCCACAGACACGGAAAGTAGAACAGCTGCCTGGTGCTAGGATGGGAGGGACACTGACTATGAACGTGGAAAATGGAACTCAGGGGGATGATGGAACCATTCTAAAGCAGGACTGTGTTGATGGCCACACAACTGTATAAATGTACAAAAACTCACTCAACTGTCCACCTATAATGGGTGCATTTTATTGTGTTATTATACCTTGGTAGTTTCAAACAATTTTTAAAAATTAATTTCCCAGTTTATATACATCTCCATTGTACATAATTATTTTTAACTATTCCATAATTGGAAAAACCCAATCATGTTTTTGTATTTGAGTGATGGAGGTAACCAAGAAACATACAAAAGAAACCACTCAATAAAAATCAAACCCACAACAATTAATTGTAAGGGCTGTGTTAAAACTCGGAGTTCTGAATTGAATTAATTAGTATCTGCTCTCCACTGACACTGACCAGGGAGCCAAGACACCACACAAATCATCCCTAAGGTAATTGAAAGATGAAGTGTCTCATGGAATTCAATTATCCTATATAATAAAAGCCTAATATGCTAAGTGTCCGGTCAACCGGTTGGCCCTTCAATCAATCAAAGCGTAATACGCTAATGATATGCTAAGGCCGCTCAACTGCTTGCTATGATATGCACTGACCATCATGGGGCCGCTAAGGCCGCTCAACTGCTTGCTATGATATGCGCTGACCATCAGAGGGCACAGTCAACTGGTTGACCAGTCGCTATGACGTGCACTGACCACCAGGGGGCAGACGCTCTGACCTGTAGGTTAGCTTGTTGCTGGGGTCTGGCCAATCGGGGCTGAACAAGATGGGCCGAACACGCCCTGGAGCCCGCCCATGGTCCCTTCCCAGCCTGATCACGCACCAGTAGGGTCCCTCGGCCTGGCCTACGCCCTCTCACAATCCAGGACCCCTCGGGGGATGTTAGGGGGCCGGTTTTGGCCTGAATTCATGCACCA
>NW_006294876.1:1675574-1691635 GCF_000327345.1 Myotis davidii | reverse complement strand
GCAAATGATTTTATAAAGGCTAAATTAAAGACTATTTAAATCTGCAGTAAATGGAGCAGCTGAGAGAAACTTCTTACTTTTTTGCCTGTAGTGACTTAGTAAAGAAGCAACCCAACTTGGCCTAGAAGTCTCCTGTTGAAGGCTGGGGAGTGGGCAAGGGGATCTTGGTTGTGAATAGTGTTAAATTCCAGAAACCAGATGTGAATCATGTATTATACTAAGGATTTAAATAGCACTTTTCTCCTGTTTATTTTTAATGGAGATATAATTAACATACAACATTATACTAGTCTCAGGCATCCAAGATAATGAATCAATATTTGTGTATATTATGGAAATGATCACCACCATATGTTTGGTTAACACCCATCACGACACATGGCTACAAATTTACTTTCTTGTGATGAGAACTTTTAAGATCTACTCTCTTAGCAATTTTCATATATACAATACAGTATTATTAACTGTGGTCACCATGCTGTACACTATATCCCCAGCACTTATTTTATAACTGGAAGTCTGTCCCTTTGGACCCCCCTTCATCCATTTCTCCCACCCCCACTTTGGCAACCACCAATCTGTCCTCTGTGTCTCTAAGTTTGGTTTCTTTTATTTCACTTCCACGTGTAAGTGAGATATCTCCTGTTTTATTGTCTTTTTTTTCTGTTGGAAGTAGGAATACCTTTTCAACTTCACAGATGTTGTTTTTTCCTAATCCTTATTACTAAAGCCCACTTCAAAGGACACTCGGCTTTTATAACATTCAACGTTCTAAAGCTGGTTTCTCAACCTCGGCATTACTGACATTTTGGATGAAGTAGTTATGCTGTGGGCGAGGGGGCTGTCCCAGCTGACAATTGTGGATGTAGAGTAATACAAAGTTCTGAGGGAGTTTTCAAAACCATTCACTGTCCAAGACATCATTAATTGAAAGCAGACTCCCTTGTAAATTCTAGGAATTTCCACAACCTCCCAACTTAGGATCAGCCCAGACACAGCATACCTGGGACAGATCTAATTTCCAGGGACATGAAACTGAGTGCACACAGCAGGGTCAGGGAGCGACCTCTGCAATGGGATTCAAAACGTCTGACAAACATAAGGGGAAAGTCTCTGAGGCCGCTGGTTAGAGACGATTGTGCCAGAGGGACTCTTCTCTTCCTCCGCTCTGTCCATTGGGCTGTTTCTGTTTTTTGTTTCTTCCAATGCTCTTTAACGCTAATTAGAACGGACTTTTAATGTTCTCATGCAGGTCACTGGAACTGCTCACTGTGCTTTTTCACCTCCGGAGCTATTTCAACCCCAAGTGCTTGCAAACCCCAACACCAAACTTGTCGGCAAGCTTGGAAACAGCGAGAATAAAGACACAACATAATCACACCACAAGATAAGTATGAAAAATGCAGCGTGAACACAAGCAGCGGGGACAAGAAGTACCGCTGGCTGGGAATAGACACAGGAGATTGAAAATTAAAGGGGAAGGTGGAACCTAAGATCCTTCCCCCTGGCCAATCCCGAGCCCTGGGAGCACAGTGAAGAGGGCGGGCGCGGGCTCTCCAAGCATCCCCGCAGCCGTGGGTGGTCCCCGGCCTCTGCGGCTCCGCGTGCAGCGTGAGGGCCCACGGCGCCGAGTGAGCTCATGACTCATGCGTGAGTGCAGGGTTGTAGACCTGAGCCTGGCAATCAGTCTGAGCTGTATTAGAGTCCACGGAGGAAAGCTTCAAGTCAGCCCAGGGCTCGTAGGCTCTGAATGGAACACGGGCAAGTGCAGGCTCTGTCCTCAAAGGCCAGCACCAACCGCCGAGGAGGAAAAAGTAGTAAAGGGGGCTCAACGCAAAACTGAGCATACAGCCCCAAAAAGTTAGAAATGTGGTGCAAGGATCCCAGGTCTGTGCCACTTGACTGTTGGTTGTGAGACCGCGATGGCGTTTGTTTCTGATACAGGCAAACCCAAGAACGACAATCCAGGACGCCACCGGACATGATGCCACCGGACATGATGCCACCATTCGATTCCGGAGGAGAATGTGTGGTTGACACTCCACTTCAGGACTCAATGGCATAATCTGCAACCCCCCCCACCCCAAAGATTATAGCAGAAGTGCTGGGTTATTCCCAAGACTGGCCTAGAGAAGTCTTGAATGGTGTTGCTTTTAAGTAAAAAATGCATTCACACCTACAACACACTCTGGCTGCGAACTGAGGCCTGTGTGCATTCTTTGCTATCAAGTTCACAGACAACCCATCCATATCTTTGGACAGTCCGGTCTCCAGAGCACCCAGTGAGAGGATCGCATGGCACCAACGTTCTTTCCCGTTGTCCTGCCCATAAGGTCAAACTCTGTCATCACTTTCAGCTACTAAGAAGGGCAGCTTCCATGCCAAGGGTACAACAAACACTGTACAGAGTAGATGGTGGAAAGGGAGGAAACGGAGGAAAGAAAATGGAAAAAAGTATCAGTAATAATAAACTAACTTTTATATCTGATAAAGACTCATTGGCATCCCTCACTTCCAGCCCAAACAAAAACAAAAACAAACTAGACTAAGTGGCAAGATGCCTGCCCCTGTAAAGTGTTTATTCCCATGATTACAGGGGTTCAACTTGCCAACTGATTCAGTCCTGATTTCATATTTTCATTTTCCCTACCTTCCTTGCAATTCCTTGAAACAGCTTTTCAGTTAAATATAGTGACTAGAAATACAAGAAACAATTCAACACTGAAAGAAATGAGACATCTCCAAGTTGCTGAAATAATCTCAACACTGTAGAAATGACAATCCAAGGAACAAAAATCTAATCACTCCATCTATTAGCCAACCACTCGTCACAGAGCCAACAGGTGTTTAAAAAAAAAAAAAGAAAATGGACCTAACGAATCAGTCAATACCCCTAAAATTCATTCAAGTATGTCTAAGTCATTTACCCATAAGTCCGTCCATCCATCCATCATCTACCAGGCCACCTTTTTACAAACCCATGCTTCCCACAAATATATTTTAGGCTTCCTATTTCGTATCAGCATTACGAAAGAGTATAAAATGATCCCTGCTCTAAAGAGCTTACAATATATTAGAAGTAAACTATGCCTATTCTAAAAAGCTTCCCTATCCAGGTGTTTTTTTATGAAAAGAATTTTTTAAATCCTCATCCGAGGATATGTTTATTGATTTGAGAGAGAGAGAGAGAGAGAGAAACATTGATAGGTTGCTTCCTATACGTGCCTCAATAGAGGACCAAATCCACAATCTAGGTATGTGCCCTGACTGGGAATCAAACCCACAACCTTTTGGTGTACAATACAATGCTCCATCCAACTGAGCCACACTGGCCAGGGCGGATCTAGTCTCTTTCAAAGGGAAAAATTGTGTAACATAAGGAGCAGTAGAACAAGGCAAGAAAGAAAAGCAGGTAAGTGAGGGAAAGATGTGCAAAGTTAATAAAATAAATAAAACGGTTCTGAGTCTAAGGACTATCAAAAACTAGTGGGAAATCCTCTCCAAGAGACATAAAATAGCTGGTGGAGAGCTGCATTCCATTCTTCCTTTTAGTGGAAACAGTAGGAGATGGGGAACAGAAGGAGCAATAAAAAGCCATCACAAGATGTTTGCACTCTCCATGGCATGCAGTACCAGACGGCCTTTATATTCCCTTTCCTAGAGCTTACTGCCCTTTCCTATTCTTGATGTGAATACATAAAAAAAAAATTCACAAATAAACAAAAACTGATAAAATTATCTTGATGAAATCCTGGCTGTGTTCTGGCTGCCATCTGTTTTTAGCAAAAAAAATACACAAACTTACTCAGAACAGGAGTTCACCAATACTTCATAAAAACAAACGACCCAAGTACACAGTGGGAAGTAAATAAACTCAACACAGCTATTTCTCCTTGCTGTCGTGTCCATACTAATTAATGCCTTTGCAGAGTTTTATTAAATTTCAAAAATAGTTAATGTTTTTCATAAAATCGTACTTCCTCGACTTAAAGGTGTTTAAAAGATAATCCCACCCAATCAAAAAGAACAGAGGTGTGCCGATGAGAATGTGGAGAAACAGACCTCATATCTGCTGGTGAGAATGTAAAAATGGTGCAGTCTGGCAGTCCCTCAAAATCTTAAACACAGAGCTACCATATGACCCAGGCATTCCACTCCTAGGCATATCCCAAGAGAAATGAAACTATATGTCCACACATCAAAACCAGTACACAAATGCTTGCAGCAGCATTATTCACTACAGATTTTTAAAATGTGGCAGAGTCTATAGTGGAATATTATTTGGTAATAAAAAGGATGGAGAACTCATCGAGGTGACACCACCAATGAGCCTTGAAAACATTATGCTAAGTGGAAGAAGTCAGGCACAAAGGACCACATAGTATATGATTCCACTGAAATGAAATATCAGACAGCAGTTGCTGATCTCCTAGGGCTGGGTGTAGGAGTGACCAGGAATAGGGATGGTGTTCCTTTATAGGATGATGAAATATTCTGGAAATTAGATAGTGGTGATGGTTGCATAACTATTAGTATACACCAGTATTAGTATACCAATATATACAAATACTAGTATTTAATGACTATACCGAAAACCACTCAATTGTATACCTTTTTAAAAGGGTGAATTTTTTGATGTGTGAATACATCTCAAATGAAAAAAAGAGAAATGGAAGAGACAGACAACTACACAGAAAAACAAGCAGACCCCTATCTGCCTCTCCTTGATAAAGGCCTTCACTGTTTTGAGGAGCACAGGTCAGGTAATGTGTAGAATGCCCCTCAGTTGGTGCTCATCTGGGGATGTTCCTCAAGGTTAGACTACAGTGTGGTGGTTTCCAATGATGACTCAACGCAGACGTCAAAACGCCTGAATGGGATTCCTGGCTTTCCTGCATCTGAATGTGGGCTGGGCCCAATTAACCACCTGGGGCCTCAGTGTCCTCATCTTAGAGGAGAAATAAACACCACCTATCTCCCAGGTAACTCTGAGATGAGGATGAGTGGAAAAGCACACATTCCCCAAGGAGAGCAGAAGTGGCCACTGACCAACTGAGCCAGGAACCCGCTGTGCCAGAGACACAGCCCAGAGATGAACACCCAGCAGAGCGTGCCATCTAACAGGGATGCCGCTAGGTCATTTCCACTTGATGCCACAGGGCTAGTAGGGGGTACATACACGTAGAGTGCCCGTACCTGGGGGTGCTGATGAAGGAAGGAAGCAGGCCTCACAAGATCTGGGTTCTGAGAGATGAATGAACAGGACAAACCCCACGGGCAGGTGGAAGCCTCAAGATGAAAGGCCCAATGATGCAAATTAGCCAGGCACCGCTTAGGTAGGCTAAGGTACTCTAACGTGGCTCACCTGCTTGACTTAATCACCATCTGTAAACTATTAACTGCTGCACGCAACTGAACAACGAAGGCATTCACCTTTGTCCAGTCCAAGAAAGAAACAAGTCCAAGAAAAAAACAAGTCTCGGACCCAAACCCACCAAGCACTAGAAACCACTGAGGGCTAACTGCCCCCCCTGCCCAACAGACTGTGGGTCAGATTCCACTGTCTGGCAATGCAATCGATTTTTTTTCTATGTTTTTGCAAACACAAGAAGCAAAACACAGCAGCCACGCCCTTTTTGAAGTATCAACTTTGAATTCCATCTCAGTTCAAAAGACCCTCGGTCACACAAAACTTGGAAATTCTCAAGATCTCCTGGAGCAGAATAAATGGTGGGCAGAAGCAGGGCCTGGAGGCTGTAGTTAAGACCCCACTGGGGTGGACCAGGAGAACAAACTGAACCCGTGGGCTGAATCTGTGGCCTGCCGACTAAATGGGGGCGGGGGGAGGCGCCTCAGGGGCAGGTAACACCAAGCTCTGAGATCTGAGGCTACAGGAAAGTTCCTCCCACTTCCTCCTGGCTCCTGGTTGGCTTCTCCCTGCCCCTGGATGCCAAGCCCCATCTAGACCAAGTGGCCCTGGTCCACATGCAGGACCCCTTTGCTCCCCTTTCTCATTCCCACAAGGTCTCTCACTACCTAAGGCAGTGGTTCTCAACCGTGGCTGCACATTGGAATCACCTGGGAATCTTTTTAAAATCCTGATTTCTGGGCCTCATCCTCCGGAAATTCTGTTTCTTTGTTATGGGGCGGGGCCACAACATTAGTAACAAAGAAACAGAATTTCCAGAGGATGAGGCCCAGAAATCAGGATTTTAAAAAGATTCCCAGGTGGTTCTAATGTGCAGCCAAGGTTGAAAACCATGGACCTAAGGGCTAGTGGTGAGAACAGGCTCGGCCCTGCAAAGGAGCTGCTCCCCAGCGAGACCAAAGGAAAGTCCCCAGGAGTGGAGTACGGTCCTCTGCTCCTACTGCATCCTGCCCACATCACTCAAGTTCTAATGTGCAGCCAAGGTTGAAAACCATGGACCTAAGGGCTAGTGGTGAGAACAGGCTCGGCCCTGCAAAGGAGCTGCTCCCCAGCGAGACCAAAGGAAAGTCCCCAGGAGTGGAGTACGGTCCTCTGCTCCTACTGCATCCTGCCCGCATCACTCGAGCCACAATTACACACACACACACACACACACTCACTCTGCCTACTCAGACAAAGCTGACTCCTGGCTGGAAGCAAGGGTATGCCTACAATTAAAAACTCTTTGGTGAACCCCTAACAGAGGGGCTCCTCCTCTAGAACAGGGTGGGCCTGGGTGCAGGATGAGCAGGCCAGGCAGGGCCGAGCGAGAGAGAGCTCCACCGAGGAGGCAGGATTCTGCTCCTTAGCCATCCAACTGGCCCTATTGCTTCTCTCTGCAAAATACAGTGGGGCCTTGACTGAGGAGTTTAATTCGTTCCGAGATCGAGCTCGTTAAGGAGTTTGTTAACTCAAATTACTCTATCAACTCAATGCAAAAAATCAGCCGAGAGACAGCTGGTATCTCAAAAAACCGTTAGTCGGGACACTCATAATCAAGGCCCCGCTGTAGGGCCCTTTGCCGCTGCAAGTCGGGACACTCATGAGTCAAGGCCCCACTGTAGGGCCCTTTGCCGCTGCTCAGGCTCACGGAAGGAAAGTAACTACAGGCAGAGGAAGTCATAACTCAGATGCCAGGCCAAGCACATGTCCAGGAAACTATCCAGGGGTAGAAACACCCAGAAGGGAGACCCTCATCCTTGACTTCACAGCAGAATCAAAAGCACCGAAGCCTTTTAACCTTGACAGAGTCCAGGGACCCAGCCCAGATGTGCACTCCTGGGAGGGCAGGCCCTGGGTCGTCCGTGGCTCCACTGAAATTCTGGGCCCGGTGTGGGTGAAGGCTGAGGGCTCCTTCCCCTGCCCCCATCTGCACATTCACCAACTCAGGACTCTCAACCCTGGTAGACTCCCAGGAAACAAGGGCTCCAAACACCAGCTTAAACAAAGAGCACTGGGTTTGAAACCATGAATCTAAGCAGCTGCCCTGGAGGGGAAAGCATTAGGTCCCAGCAAAACCAGGAAGGAAGAGGAGGTGGGAGAAAAGTTAAGTTAGTTAATTAGCAACATATATATCTGTCACCAAACAGAATGCCTTGCTCCTGGTAATGTACCAAACAGTGCTGACACACTAGTACACCTCTACACTTACTCACTCCAAAGATCAATGCTCTCTGCAATCCACATATTTGTTTTGAAATAAGTCATTTTGAAACATGCCATTTGAAAATTATTTTAGAAGTTCCCACAAAACTGCACCGATATCAAAGCCTAAAAATGTACCCTTTTAAAGAAAATGTCCTTAATTAGCATTCTTTAGGGACTCTGCAATACCCCTGAAGAAATGGCAATGGAATACCACAATATCCCATTCTAAGACATGTGCAAAGGCCCTCCGGTGTGTGAATTCAGCATCCGCAGATAAACAAACCCGTGTACTAGCACATCTGTCTGTGTGTAAGCCCACATCTCGGCTTTTCAAATGGCAAGAGATCTTTACAGGCTTCCACAGCAAGTCCGTCGCTGCTCTCTCCTGCTAACACCAGGCAAACTGGAAGGCCCCATGTCCTTACAATCCAAACTCCTTTGTTCTCCCAACAAACGCTACTGAGGTTTGTCAACAGACACGGGAAGTCCTGAGAAACAACCCTTCATCTCCACTGCCTCCATTACAGGCTACAGTGCCGGCTCTCCCTGGGGACATCCTGCTTGGGCCAGGAGATCCAGCATCACCTAGAACAGCGGTTCTCAACCTGTGGGTCTCAACCCCTTTGGGGGTCGAATGACCCTTTCACCGGGGTCGCCTAAGACCATCGGAAAACACATATATAATTACATATTGTTTTTGTGATTAATCACTATGCTTTAATTATGTTCAATTTGTAACAATGAAATTGGGGGTCACCACAACATGAGGAACTGTATTAAAGGGTCCAGACCCTCCTAATCTCAAGAACTACTTGAACTCTTTTTGTTCTAAGAGGGAGCTGACCTACAAGTATGTGTGCCCTCCTGCTGTCATCAATCAGGACTGGCGGATAAGCAGCCTTCTCCTAAGGAACTCTGCTGGCAGGCAGGGGAGGCCCGCACAGCAGAGCAATGGAGGAAGCAGTGCGTTCTCCTTGGGAGACCAGCAGCGGACTTATCGCCAGCAGCTCAGAGTCCAGAGATAAAACCCGCAGGAGCTCCCTGCTCGGTCCCCAGCTCCCTCTGAGCCCTTCTTGCCTCCTGGCTCAGTGCATTTTGAGACCAATGCTCACAGCAGAATTCAGGCAAGCCACGTGTCACATTTTAAACTTTCTAGCCACCACATTTTATCAAAGAGTAAAAAGAAACAGGTAAGCTTCATTTGAATACTATGTGTTATTTAACCCTAGAGGTGCGAAATATTATCACTTCCTCATGTGCTCAATATAAAAACGTATGAATGAGAATTTCGCATGTTTTTCATGGTAATTCTCAATGTCTGGGGGTAATTTAGACCCTGCACATCTCACTTCAGAACAGCCGTATTTCAACTGCCCACTGAATTGGACCACGAAGCTCTAGACGACTAGAATCTAGAGACATCATTCTATGTGAACTAAGATGGGGGGGGGGGTCCTCCTTTTACTTTGCTTTTTCTCATTTTAAGGAACAAATTTCCCCAGGGACAACCAGCAAAGCGATGTATAAATTATTCATCACCTCACCTGCCCCACCCTAACCTACTCAAATTCACCTGAGGAAATAAAGAACATTCTCTTTCTCTAGCTCTGAAATATAAAAGCATGTGATAAATTAGAATTGCTCTAGGAATGTAAATTCTACATGCCCACTATATAAGATGATTAAACAGCATTGGGGAATTTGGCACATAAATACCCATGACATTTTTTACCCAAGGGAGGAAGAAAAACAGATCTGTTTATTGTAATATAAAACTAGCAGCAATTTCAAAAGCAGTGTTTCAGAAATCCTTGAACTCTTAATTGCATATGTCAGCTCATTAACTGAGTTATTGGTGATTTAGAGTTAAGACAAATAAAACTAGACAATTAATTATATATACATCAAGCAGCAGAAAGCATGTGCTTTCACCCCAAAACTGCCCTCTCCTCCTCCCAACCATGACCAGATATTTTTAATGTGATAACAGAGGAAGAGGAAAGAGTCTAAGGCGAATGTGCTTTGAACTGGGGTCTCCGTGAGCTCTAGGTTAGAAGGTGGAGGTATTTGAGCAGCAGTGATAACTACCCTGCAGCCTGGAGTAGGGATCAGAAGAAAGACTGACTGCAGAAACACTTGTAAATCCCCCCAATACTCAGCAGGGAGGTGAAGAGCTCAGAGAGGCAAACTGGCTTTTCAAAACTTGGGCCGCGCCATCCAGGGACAAAGGCACAGTTAGACCACCTGTTCTCAACACCTTCCCATGTCTGATGCCCCCACCCTGGTCCCACACCCAACCCTGTCCCTCTTTAATTTATGCGACACCAGGAAGCCAGTGTGATCCTTGCAGACCCACATCCCTTCTTATTTAAAGTCCTTACACATGGACAAAATTCCTCCTGTGGCCTGTGGACCGTGGGCACCCTGCCTCCCCACCTCCAGCCTCATCTGGACTTTTTCTCAGGTCTCAGCCATGCGGAGCCTCTCCCCACTACTCTGCCAGCGATACCACTGCACCCTTTTAGCCTGGGCATCAATATCACCTCCCCTGGGAGGCCCTGGCCTGCTTCCCCAACACAATCACCTCTGCTCCTGCACCTTTGTACCCGGACGGAGAAATCAGTACAAAATATCTCCTGCAATGCCAGCCCTCCCTGCTAGATGGGGCAAGGGAAGGGGGCAGGACCACCTTTGTAAGGAAAGACAGAAGGACGGACACATAACAAAGACCCAAGAACGCGGTGGACTTCAGCATGGACTCCACCCATCTGGACACTTTGCCAGGAGAGTGCATCTGTCTTTTACCGGCCCTCTCCTATTAATAATGACCTTGACCTTTTGTATCCAACTCACTTCCTTAAGCTTCTCTCTACAGCATTGAAACAGGTGAGAAGACTGGCATTACAGTTTCTGGGGTTCACACTTGTGGAATCCAATAATGCAAGTGATAGCTACCCCCTAAAACACATCAGATCCTGGATTACCTACCAGCACCCGCCCTCTGCTAGAGTCCTTACAATGAGAAGTCAGTGCCTGCTGACCCTGGCACCCAGGCACCGATCCGCTCACTGCCCAGACCCACCGTGCTACCTCCAGTGCTGGCCAGACAGGTTTTCTAGATGGCAGAGAGGGCACAGGAATTCCACCACCACCCCAGCCCAAGTGCCTGGCTCCCTGGCAGCCTCTAGAGCCAGACCAACATGAGGCCATAGTTTCCACATGGGTGGGCGTTCCTTTAAAATGACTGATTTGAGAAGTGTTTGTTTTTTCAACCCAGGCTGAGGTATACAAGAGGACTTTCCAGAGCTCTGACCTGGTGTTCTATTTCTTCCAGGAATCCCAAGGTAGGTCTCAACGTCTAGCAAACTCCTTTTACCTAGAGAAGCACCACCACCCAAAATTCCAAATGCATTCATTCATTCTGCAAATATTGACTTAGCCCCTCTTACCCGTCTCTGGGCCAAGAAAGACACAGAATTCAAAGATGAGGGCATGGGCTTCAGAACTCAGCAGCCCAGACATACCCTTGGAGAATAACAGTCACAGTAGACATGTCTGCCAGCCTCTGTTCTAAACACTTCACATGAGCTAACTTGTTTAATTCTAACACCAGCAATGAACAGGAACAACTAATATTGCCCCCTTAAACAGATGTGAGAAATGAGGCACAGAGCAGTTAAAGAACCTGCCCGAATCCCAGAGCTAACAGGTAGTGGCACTGTGTTTTTTTTTCCTTTGTTTTTTTATTAAAAGAACAGCTTTATTAATGTGAAATTTATATACTATCAAATTATTTATATCCAGGGAAGTCCATCCTCTGAATTCCTCATAATTCTGCCTCTCCCATCACGTGGCTTTCCTGAGACACAGTTTCCTATCTTATAAATTGAGAATAAGTTCTGATCAGCAGAGCAGTGAAGGGATTAAATTAAGGAAATGCACGAGTAAAAGGATGTTGATGCCTGGCCCAGAGAGAACTGCTACGCAGCCTGAAAATGAGTAAGACAGTACGCTCTCAGACAAAACCAGTAAATACAGAAAACAGCCATAACAAAATGCAGAGATAAATGACACCGGAAGTGCACATAAAAAGACAAAGGGCAATTGTGTGTTTAAATGAGAGTAAGGATATGTGTTTCTTGAGCTAAGTATTTGTAAAAGAGAGGACGCTGGGTTGGCTATCAGGTTAAATCGCTTAAAACACAAACTCCGGAGGAGTGCCAAAGCCTCTATAATAAAGCGAGTCTTGCATAGTTGACCCAAATAACATGAGGCAAAGAATCATGCTTGCTGTAGACAGCGGTCTAAGCCCTTTTCTAGAGATGGGTCTGACCGTCTCTAAACAAACCAACACATACTTGGCTTCCCAACTCTCAGGAAACACTTCCAAGGATGAAATCAGTATACTCAACCTCAGCCATTTGTCTGGTCTCATTCTGCAAAGCTTATGTTGTTGTCTGCTGAGCGTAGTCATCGCCCTCAATGACCTTGAAACCCTCCTCTTCAAACTGTGCCTGCCCTTGCAGCTAGAGTCCCCTGCCAGAGCCACCTCCCTGACACGCAGCCTTCCCCTGGTGGCAGGAGCAGCCCTCAGCCTGCCAGGGCAAGGCGCCCCTTGCAGATCCACTGACTGACAAGTGCCCCAAAGGGAGAAAGTTCCGCTCTAGGGGCTGCCAACGCCAAAGGCAGCATTACCTTAGACGTAACCCACTGTACCCACTTTCAAAGACAGTTTATGGTTCTCCGGAACCCAAGGACACCAACTGATCTTTTGTTTGCTTTAAAGAATAAACTCCCCGGCTGGGGGAAGAACTAGGAAATGTAACCCCTGATCTCCAAGATACTAAGTGGCCGACGGAGCCTTCACACATCACCATCCTGTGCATTAACCCGCACGGGACAATGTATGGGTCCAGGATGAGTGCTGTGGGGACTTAAGAGACGCTTCCTAACAAAGTGACATCTGAGGAGGAAGAACAATCCAGCAATTGTTGAGTCCGATTTCCTGTTCCCTATCTTCCACGGCAAATCAGAAACCAACAAAAAGAGGGAAGAAAAGCCCCCACCGATTAGAATGGACACATCCTCAACTGCAGTCCCTGTCAGGGGCAACATAGATTCTTATACTTGACATTTTCACAAAAATGGTAACAGTCTCTCACACGCAGCCCGTATCCGTTTACAGGTCCTGAAGGCACCCACCCCCTGAAGGCACCCACCCCCTGAAGGCACCCAGCCCCTGAAGGCACCCACCCCCTGAAGGCACCCAGCCCCTGAAGGAACAGCTGCTCCCAGGCCTCTATCAAGGCATCCCCCATGGTCACTAGGGGTAGGGTCCACACTGGTCATCCCCCACGACCCCTCAGCCACATCTCTATAGACTGGAATGAGGTTCGCAGGTTTGCCTAGGACTGAAGGAAGGGCCTAAAGCAGGTTTCCCAACACCAGTGCCGATGACATTTGGGGTCAATTGATTCTTCATTGTGGGCGGCTGTACTGTGACCTGCAGGAAGGGTAGCAGCCTCCCTGGCTTCTGTTCACCTGATAACCCTGCCCCTAACTCGACAAACAAAGCTATCTGCAAATATTGCCAAGTAACCTCCGGGGGGTGGCAAAATGACCCCACTGACAGCCACTGTTTCTTTAGACCAGGGGGTGTTTCAGGGCCACTGGGCCCCACCCAGAAGCAGTTTCATTTATTCAGTTTTTTCAGTTTTCAATCAAGGTTTTTAATGAAAATAAAATAGCAGTTTCTCATCACTGTACATTCAAACTACACACTTCTGAATGGAGAGATCAGCCTTTAGTGAATTAATTTTCTAGGACAGTTACAGCTCTGAACTGAATTTATCCAAACTCTTAAGGGGAGTGAACTCAAGGTAACGACTGAGAGCAGTGGAGGCCAGGAGAGGAGTGCGATCTTAAGGCATTATAAATCATTAACTACCAAGGACCAAATGCCAGAAGCCAGCATGGCTAAAACCACCCAATCATCTCTCCAAACCTTCTCCTCCACCCCCATCTTGAAAGTTTCTGCCATCACTAGGTAGAAAACTGACCTTCTAAACAATCCCATCCATTATATCCAAGAGGTGCCATCAATGTCTGATCTACCCCTTCTCTGAATCCCTAGGCTGATGTGGAAAGGAGGAAACTATGTATATTCAAGGAACCAGATCATCATGATTTCTAAAAACCCCTTGAAAAATCTACTTCCTCCTTTTCTCTTCTTTGCTTGCCTCTTTGTAACTTTATTAAATGGTAGAGCCAGGATTCAAAACAGAAGTTATTCCAGGGCACATAATTATTACACTGTCTCTCAAATGAGAGATGGAGAATGAGCCAACAGAGGAAACAGAAGAAGAGTGATATGCTAACAGGAAGCACCACACAGGCTCGGGGAACCCAAGCAGAAAGTATCAAATGCTAGAGAGAGGACCAAAGAAGCTGTCACTGATCACTCGATCTGCTGATGGCAGATCACTGGTGACAGCATTTTCACTTACAGTGATTTACTGGGAAAAGAAAAAACAGAAGACACAGGACAATGTTATCCGTCCCTAAATTTAGGTGGGGGGGGGTGTGGGATGTGGATAAATCATTTTAAATACCATTTAAACCAATAACATTTATTAAATCAATGGAAAATAGAGGTATAAGGCCTGTGTGAAAGCTACCATGATACTATATACCAAGAACACAAATAAAAGCACACCCATTCCAGTCTCTCTAAATGTGGGCCTCTTGCCAGAGATAAATCAATATGTATATTACATATGTGAGATATATTAAAAACATATAGATGTATTATACAATGTGTTTTATACACATTTATATTTAAAAAGGAGCCAACACTGGAATATTATTCAGCCATAAACAGAAATGAGCTGGGCCAGTGTGTTCAGTGGTTAAGCGTCAACCCATAAACCAAGAGGTCATTGATTCTATTCCAGGTCAGGACACATGCCCAGGTTTTGAGCTCGGTCCCCAGTAGGGGGCCTGTAGGAGGCAGCTGATCAATGATGTTTCTCATGGATGTTTCTCTCTCTCTCTCCCCCTCCCTTCCTCTCTCTCTAAAGAAAATCAATTAAAACTTTAAAAAAAATGAAATACTACAAGCTACCAAGTGAATGAAACTTGAAAACACGCTAAGTGAAAAGCCAGACAAAAAGGTCATATATTACATGATTCCAATTATATGAAACTAGAGGCCCAGTGCACGAATCCGTGCATGGATGGGGTCCCTCGGCCTGGCCAGCAATCTGGAGGATTGGGGCCGTCTCACCCAGTCCCGATAGGGGTCAGCCGGCCGGGGGGAGGGACCTTGGGAGGTTGGCCGGCCGCAGGAGGTTGGCTGTGGGAGTGCACTGACCACCAGGAGGCAACTCCTGCATTGAGCGTCTGCCCCCTGGTGGTCAGTGCACATCATAGTGACCGGTCGTTCCGTCAACCAGTCATAACAGTCGTCGCTTAGGCTTTTATAGGTATAGATATTCAGAATGGGTAAATCTATAGAGACTTACCTATTCTGGCAGTTGCTGGGGATGGGGTGAATGGAGAATGACTCTTTAATGGGTTCAGGGTTTTATTTGGAGGTTAAATTAGGTCATAAAGATGTGGAGCCCTGACCCAATAGTATTAGGGCCCTTATGAGAAGAGACGCCAGAGACCACACTGACACAGCACACTCTCTCTCCCTTCCATGCTGAGGTCACAACCACAAGGCAGCTCTCTGTAGGAAAAGAGCCCTCGCCAGAAACTGAATCAGCCACCACCCTAATCTTGGACTTTCAGCCTCCAGAACTGTGGAAAGGAAGCATCTGTTGTTTAAGCCACCAGTCTGTAGAATCTGGTTGTGGTGACTCAAGCTGACTAACACAGGACAGTTATGATCAAACCCATTTTACAAACAGGAGCATGAGGCACTGAACGGTGACTCGCTTGCCCAAAGTCACACACTGGGCAGCAGGAGGACAGCGTTCAAACCCGGGCAGTGTGCCTCCACAACCTTCCCCTCTAAACTACACTCTACGGGGGAGTCCTCAGCCACTGTGAGGGAATGCTAAGTGAGAAAGGGGGTGGGACAGAATTTTAGTATGGCATTCAACTCGCCAAACCTCACAGCTCTGCAAAAAGAGCAGAGTAAACTTTTAACCTTTTTCCCCTTTCAAAGACAAAATAATCCAGCTTCTATCCCAAGTAAAAATGTAAGGAATGGGCCACAAAGACTGAATAATATGGGGATCCATTCTGAAAGCACAGAAATTTAACCTTGATATCACCCTCTCAAAACAGTTTCACAATATAGTAACTATTTTTTGGAAGCAAGCTAAAACTAACCCAAAGGAAAATACAAGCCATCCCATTCCTTTTCTCTGCTCCAAAGTTAAGAAGCATTTCTTCACTCTTTATTTATTGTCTAAAGTTTTACATATGTCTCCTTTTC
>NW_006294876.1:1655292-1675390 GCF_000327345.1 Myotis davidii | reverse complement strand
ATTATGTTGATCATTATATCCCACATATGAGTGAGATCATGTGACATTTATCTTTCTCAGACTGGCTTATTTCACTTAGCATAATGCTCTCCAGTTCCACCCACGCTGTTGCAAATGGTAACTTCTTCACTCTTTAGAGAGTACAAGCCCCAGTCACGTTTTGTGTGGCCCATGCAGTAAAACCCAGAATGGCTGGCCCTGGCCGGATAGTTCAGTTGGTTGGAGCATCGCCCCGATGTGCCAAGGTTGTGGTGTCAGTCCCTGGTGAGAGCACATACAAGAATCAACCAATGAACGTGTAAACCGGTGGAACAACAAATCAATGTTTCTCTCTCTCTCCTTCTCCCTTTCTCTCTCTCTCTCTCAAATCAGTATTTTTTTTAAAAAAGAGTATACTTTAAAACAGTGTTTTGCATTACTTTGAGATAATTCTAAGACATCTACATATCTGGCCTCATCTATGTTAAGGCCTGGAACACTGAGCCTTAATTCTCCCAGATCTGTGAGCTTGTCCACCACAGTCCCCACCAGGCCCTATCGCCCACAAGCTCACTCATTTCACTCATTTTCCTTACCTGCTGGGCCCTGTGGTCCAGTATTTGCAACTCTTTTACGTATTGCCTCATGGATTCTGGGTCTCAATATAGGTTTTAAAAAAATAGTATTTTGTACATAGTGCCTCCATTCAGCGTAAGCTTTTGAAGGGAAGTGTTTCAATTTTTAATGGGCTTGTCGAGCAACGCTCTTAATTAAACTTGGCTCAAATAAAAAAGAAAATGAGTATGTTCTTAAGCCAGTCTTGGACATAATATATTGAATCAAATCTTAATTCTGACCAAATGGCAGAATAAAGCCCTTTTTAAAAGCATGAATTTTAGCCATTCAAGTGAGTAAGTATTCTATTTATAGCTGCCAGGGGTTAAGGCTTCCAACAGCTTTCACCCGCCCCCTTCCCTACCACTAATGCCAGTGCACACACCCATGCATGCATGAGCATGCACACACACACACACACACACACACATGAACACACACACACACACCATGTCCCCACCTCGATATTGAATTTCAGCCTCCAGCAAGTCAGACTTTTTCCATTAGTTTGGTTTGGGATCATTTCTGAGCTAAAGGCATGCCTCCTGGCTGGCTGCCAACTGAACGCAGAACGCAAGGAAATTCTGTGTATTCCTCAAAAACAACAACAAAGAAAACCTGATTCTATCTTCCCTTTAGCATTTGTCAAGTTCACCAAAAAGGATCCTACATTTCTCACAGCACTTCCATTCTTTTGTGATTGCTATCTTAACACAAATACCAAAAATTGCTTGCTTTCCCCAGATATAAAACAAACAACTTTCATATTCAGAATTGAAAGGTGCTAAAAACTCACCAAATAGAAAAGGTACAAGCAGCTCTCAATGCTTTCTTAAAACTCTTGCCAAGTACTTTTAAAAATCCAAACCTTGAGTGATATCATCAATTCCTCTCTGACTAGCAATAGCGCAAGGAGTGGGATACATGGTAGTTTTGCCAGGAAATCCAGGCCACTGTTCCGTAAATTGTGGGTGAACATTTCAAACTATGCTGTCCTGCTTCTCCTCGCCTGGCCACCTGACACTCAAGACGGAACAATTAATTTTAAGTTCTGCCCGGGGAGAACTCCTTCCCAGGCCTGTCTTGGAGAAATTGCACCTGCAGGGTGGAGACTCCCACTAAGAACTGTCATCACTGAGACCCCAGGATGGCAACAGTCAGAGACGGGGGAGGAGGTCAGGAGGGGACGGGTCTACCCAGAAGCATGATCACCCTGGGCAGTGGCCTAAGCAGGAGCCACTCTGTGTGATTGGGGTGGGTGTGGCCAGGGGACCACCAGATCTGGAGTCAGAACAAAAGTGACCAGTTAGAACCATAATACATCCATGGGTATTAAAGTTCAAAAATAAGGACAGCAACAATGAGAGCTCTAAACACAACAGGCAAAGCCAAGCCTATACCTACTTGGGGTGCACGGGACAGGGGGTGTTGAGGATGCTGCTGAGGAGGCACCAGCAGAAGGAAGAACCTCCATCATGGGGGTACTCTGTACCTCAATGTTGAATGTTTTCTATCATTTCAGCGAGGCAAGGAACAAGATATGACACCCATCTATAGCCTGGGCTCCGCACTGGAAGCAGGCACCTGGGGCCACGGACTTGGGCAATAGGAAAGTCTGGCAGAGCGACATCTGTCTGATCCCAATATTAGAGCAGCCAGACATCGAGAACTCACCCCTGGGGTCCACTCTGCTGATCTCACCTGCTGGCCACACAGTCACTCTATGTGATTCTGACCCGTGACACCTTCCAAGGAACTTCATGAGCTTCTGCTGGAACACCCTACGAAGCCCGCAGGACCCATTTGTAAAAGAACCGAATGATGATATCCCTCATCAGTAAGTCTAGGCAAGTGGTCGGCAAACTCATTAGTCAACAGAGCCAAATATCAACAGTACAACGATTGAAATTTCTTTTGAGAGCCAAATTTTTTAAACTTAAACTATATAGGTAGGTACATAGTTATTAACTTAATTAGCGTACTCCTAAGGCTTAGGAAGAGCCACACTCAAGGGGCCAAAGAGTCGCGTGTGGCTCGCGAGCGCAGTTTGCCGACCACTGGTCTAGGCTATCAGAGAGCAGCCAGCAAAAGAACAAATCACTATGTCTCATCACATCTCAGGAGCAAGAGTGTCCGAGGAAGCCTAAGTGGCCCATCTATGTCACTGTTAATTCTGTACACCTGTTACTTTTGCTGAAGCCACTATTTTTGTTTTGTCCACTTGCAATGTTGAGTTTCTAGGCCCAGGTATGCCGACCTATCAAGCCCAGACTTCCATCATGAGGGAGCCCTAGACAAAACACACCCTCAATCTGGGTACACAAGCCATGAAAATAACCTTGAAACATGATCGCTGCCCAGTGTGGGATCATAAAGCAGTAAGAAAAGTCCAAACATTTGATAAATCCACAGAAAATCTTGCAAACTGGCAATGCACCTGGCCAGGAGACTCTGATAAGCTCTCGAGACACCAACTCAGAAGAAAAAAATGAGCACAGGCTCCAAATCCACACAAAAAACTTGGAATTCCATCTCCCAGCTGTGACTTAACTAGTTACTTAGTCTCTCAAAGCCACAACTGACCAACTCTATCTGAGATTAACAATAGCTGCTCACATGCAGAGGATTTAATTGCATGATGTATACAAGGGGTTTAGCACAGTAAATGCTACCAGGTAAAATGTCTCATAAATATATTATTGCTAGTTTTAGAAGTTTACAGCATCTGGATAAACCTTAGAGATGTTTCAGGTTCATGGGTTAATCAACAGTCCTTCCTCCGAGTCCTCTGGTGCGCCCTCCATGACATCATGGTCCCAGGAAGGCAGGGGTGGGAATCCACTCAGCCTAGATGTCAATTTTAGCATAGCCTTAGTCTCACACATGCCGGGTCCCTCACAGGTCCCTTCGCACAACTGAATCATGCTGAATTCCACCAACAGCAGTCTTTTAACAAGCAGTGATCTCTAAAGCAAAGGAACCGTTCACCATACTCAGGTTGCTTATTAATCTGAATTAATTGAGTGGGAGAATAAGTACCTGGTGCTGGTCCCTTACAAGCTGAATGGCTTGGTCAGAGTGTTAATTGGTGACAGTGTCATTGCCGAAGCCTCATTGCCGACCTATCAAGCCCAGACTTCCATCATGAACCATCTCCAGAGACCTTCCTTCCATGTCAGGGTCAGCTAATGCCCAACAAATTATCCACTTAAATTAACTATGTCAACAGATAGTGGCACAGACTCTTATTCTAACACAGTGGTTCTCAACCTTCTGGCCCTTTAAATACAGTTCCTCATGTTGTGACCTAACCATAAAATTATTTTCGTTGCTACTTCATAACTGTAATGTTGCTACTGTTATGAATCGTAATGTAAATATCTGATATGCAGGATGGTCTTAGGCGGCCCCTATGAAAGGGTCATTCCACCGCCCAAGGGGTCGCGACCAACAGGTTGAGAACCACTGCTCTAGGAAGATGTCTCATTTAGAGCATCTTACATGTTAAAAAGCAACAAGGTCCAAAGAACATCAGATTAAATTGTTTTCTTCTGTCCTCCTGCTGGAAGGGAGGCGGGGAAAGGGGGTGAGGAGAAACATGGAGAGAACTCACTCCTACCACAATGTACACTTTAAACATCTTACAATTTTCTATGTCAATTATCTCTCAATAAAACTAAAATAATTTTTCTAAAAAAAAACCACTCGCTCCTAAACCGCAGATTAAATCCAGGAACTTTAAAACAAACCCAACTTAATTTCCCTCCTGCCTGGAGGTTTGGGGAGAGCTGTAAGGGTGTAAATTTCTAAATATCCTCCCAATTATTTTTAGCAAATCAGAGTTCTGCTTGCTGATTCAACAGCCTTAATCAAGCTTTCGGTGATTCATTCCTGTGGCTTGCAAGAAAACAACATGCCAGGTGAAAATTAAGCAGAAAAGAAAAAATCACACCCTTACTCATCCAAACTGAGAGAGGTGGAAAAGAAGAGGTGTGGAGTTTCACTTATGACTGGTTCCAAGAAGCCGCCTCTTGCTTTAATCAAGATCGGTAATCTGAGTGCTTGGTTATTATCAGGGGAGGTCCAGAGAGCAGAGCGCCGATCTGTGATGCTGGCCCTCCCTAGCTTCCTTCCGTCTCAGAAACACGTATCGGTTTCCTGGTGTTCGATGACACAACTTGTCCAATTGTCTATTTCCTTGCTGTTTTAGGATCAAGTGCAAGCTCATAGTTAAGGAAGCCTGGAAAAACATAACTTTATATCTCACTATATAAATATACATCTTTATACCTGATAACTATATTTATTTTTCACTATATACTACAGAAATCGATTTTAGAATAAATATAACTAACATAGCCCTAGACGGTTTGGCTCAGTGGATAGAGCGTCGGCCTGCGAACTGAAAGATCCCAGGCTCGATTCCGGTCAAGGCACATGCCCAGGTTGTGGGTTCGATTTCCAGTCGGGGACTTGCAGGAGGCAGCTGATCAATGATTCTCTCTCATCATGGATGTTTCTAACGCTCTCTTCCTCTTCCTTCGTCTCTGAAATCAATAAAAATATATATATATACATAACATATCTATAGATCTAGATATATGGTATAGGTAAGCTATAAAATATAACTCCGATATTAATTTTAAAAAATCAGATGAATGTATCATATGCCCACACATGTGCATACATACCTCTAAAAAGTACACTACAGGAACAATCTTGGTGCTGTTGGCATTTGGACTGAATCGATCTGTGCTGTGGGGAGCTGTCCTGTGCATCTGAGGATGGTCAGCAGCATCCCTGGTTTCTACCCCCTGTATGCTGATAGCACCCTCCCCACATGGGTGGTAACAACCAAAAATGTCTCCAGGCATCACTAAATAGCCTCAGGGAGGCAAAATCGCCCCAAGCTGAGAACCACTATTCTATATAAAACATAATTCTAATCCCATTCCTAAAGATCTGCCCAGCCCTTACCAACATCCAGACCGCACACTTTATGACACAGAACACACCTGCTGATACAACCACACCAGACTCTTCTTTGTAAACTACAGAATCTGTCTTTGTTAGGAATGAAAAACATTAGCAGCTACCATATCACCCTCTTAACTAAATTACAGCTTTGGAAAGTTGATTTAAATGTAAACCATTCATTACTTTTTAAATTTCTCACCTCACTTGAAGGAAGGTCAACCCCCCAAATAGTTTCTTAAAATTTTACTGCTTGCTATGAACCTAAAACTCCTCTTAAAAAAAAAAAAAATCCCTGTAAAAGAAAATGTACCCCTGAACGGGAATGAAGTGGCACTTTCTCCATCTTTGCTGAGGAAGATATGAATAGCTCAAGTGCCCACATCTGTGATGAGGGCCACTGACATCCACAAGGCAGACAGCAGCTGTCAGCTCTGCAGATGACAAGCAAGAGTCACAAAACTGCCCACAGACTCCAAAGCAAACATGCCTCTCGCGGCATCACTTCATGGGAAGCTGGGGGTTGTCAGAAACAGACAAAAGCCATGACAAATGACTTAGGAAATCTAGTGTGACCTTCGCCTTCAGTAGAGACGCTCCCCAGAAACCTTAAAAGTTTCATTGAGCCCTAGCCGGTTTGGCTCACTGGATAGAGCGTTGGCCTGGGGACTAAAGAGTCCCAGGTTCGATTCCGGTCAAGGGCATGTACTTTGGTTGCAGGCACATTCCCAGTAGTGGGTGTGCAAGAGGCAGCTGATCAATGTTTCCCTCTCATCGATGTTTCTAACTCTCTATCCCTCTCCCTTCCTCTCTGTAGAAAATCAATAAAATATATTTATAAAACATTTTAAAAAAAGTTTCATTGAAACTAGTCTTTGAATCTTCTTCCCAATCAGTGTTCACCTATATGTGTTCACTTGCTGCCATCACATTACCAATCAGAGGACTGTGTTCGCTTTGATGGATTACAGGAAAATTTCTATTCCTTAGTCCTGTTGCTGGCACAAATGGGTAAGTCTTCCCCCCGCTTGTATCACACGACTTTGGAGAAGCAAATGCGCATTCCCAAAGATCTCCACACGGATTTTATCCATATCTCCTTCTATCTACAATACCCACTACCAGCATCTCCACATGAATCCAAGTTCCATCTTTGGGTCCAAATCCTGGTTCTACCACTTCCCAGCTGTGCGAACTTGGGAAAATTACTTAACTTCTAAGACTCTGTATATGTCCTATGTAAAATGCAGAGGAGAATGGCACCAACCTCATTAAGACTGTTGGAGAGATTAAATAAATTAATCCACATAAAAAATTTAACACAGACCCAGGCCATGGTAAGTGATCAATAAAATTAAACCAGTTAAAAGAAAGTGCAGGGGACATGAAGGCTGAACAACAACAACAACAAAACCCTGGTTAAGCCCCAAGGCAGAGTTTCTTCTTAAAAAAATATATTTGTATTGATTTCAGAGAGGAAGGAAGAGGGAGACAGACAGAAACATCAATGATGAAAGAGAATCACTGATCAGCTGCCTCCTGCAAGCCCCACACTGGGGATCGAGCTTGCAACCTGGGCATGTGCCCTGACTGGGAATTGAACCGTGACCTCCTGGTTCATAGGTCAATGCTCAACCATTGAGCCACGCCTGCCGGATCTGAGTTCCATTTATTCAATCTGTTACCAAAGTCCCTCAGGATATAAACCCTAATGATATTTCCTCCTTGGACAAATAAACCGTTGACTTGACTTAGAGAACACGACTAGAATAAATATTTTTTCTTTAAAAGGTAACTTTGTCCTCAGTAAGGTTAAGATAGGATATATACCCTTATAAAAAATAAATAAATAAAAAATTAAATAGATAGATAGATAGATAGATATAAATGAGCTTCCAGAATTCTGCTTTCCTGGAGGGAATAGCTCTTCAACTTCATCAAACATTTTATAACTCGAAAGAAAACCCTCCTGCGGCCTTTAGCCCATTTCCTGTCTCATATGCACACGCCAACTCTAAAGATTACCAGTTAGGGATCTGGTGGAGGTTTAAGAGCCTGTGGAATTTTAAGAGACTTAAAAGACACAACCCTCAGTTATATTTCTGACCCCATCATCTGTGGCAGACTTTCGGTAAAGTACCCAGTTCTCTTTGCCTCCGGGTAAAAGGAATCTACTTGGTATCGCAGAAATAACAGGGGCATAAAGACTGAGCTCCAGCCCTGTCAGATCTCTCTGAACTCCTTGAGAGAGGTTGTCCACTTCCGAAGCACACTTTCTGAGCACACCATACAACCCACAGAAGAGCAAGGCCTGGGAAAGTCAAGCTAGCATGAGTTTTGCTCCCCATTTTTACTCTTAGAATGGATGACTCATATTTTAATTTTTTCAAAAAATAAAATACTGGGAAATAATTATGCTGGAGAGTCAGATGTCCAAATTAACCTTCACAACTTAGACAAAACAGCCCCTGACTGGCTTACTTTCCAAAATATGATAGAATCCACTCATCCTACTTTCACAACCAAGAGCTCATTTTATCCAATGTTTTTTCTTCTTATGTTAACTTTGAAAAACAAGAGATTCAATCTTTGAAATATTTGTATGAAAGGCATGGGGCTTTTGTGAAGAGAACCTTAAGTGAGCATTGTTTTAGGACCTAAAACAGAGAAAGCTAACCTACCAGATCTGCACAAAGGCAAGAAGGAAACTGTTATGGCTGGAAAATACCACATTACCAAGAGGAACATCCAAGAATTCCGGTGGCTCTCAAGGGCTGAAAAAATTAAGGTCAAAATTTACAGTCTGCACCTGACTTCATTTTTTTGAAGATGAACTTGTCACCTATTCTTGAGAATCCCTAGGGCAGCGGTTCTCAACCTGTGGGTCGCGACCCCTTTGGGGGTCGAACAACCCTTTCACAGGGGTCACCTAAGACCATCGGAAAACACATATATAATTACATATTGTTTTTGTGATTAATCACTATGCTTTAATTATGTTCAATTTGTAATAATGAAATTGGGGGTCACCACAACATGAGGCACTGTATTTAAGGGTCGCGGCATTAGGAAGGTTGAGAATCACTGCCCTAGAGAATGAAAATCTTTGGAAATGCAGTACCTACGATTCACAAGGCCGTATTCTAATGACCCCCTCCTACACAAGGCAAAAACGTGTAAAAGTGTGGGGAGGCTGCTAACTTATATCTTCTTAAAAATCGGAAAGCAGTTCAGAAATAGTGCCTACTGAAGACTCCACTTCTGACAGCAAACAACAACACATCTACTAGATGTGGAAAATGCCCACAGGCAACTTGGCCTTGGAAAGATACTTGGTTTCCAAAGAGAGACTCCAAGGGCAGCAATGGAAGAATTAGGAAAGATCACCAAGAACAAACAAGTGCCATTAGAGATCAAGGGTGAGACCAGCCACAGCCTCTTATTCTCAATTACTATGTATGGATTGGAAAACTGGGCAGTGAAGAAGGCTGATAGGAAAAACATTGATTCTCCTGAATTACGGGATTGAAGAGAGCTCTACAGATACCCTGGATGACCAGAAAGACCAACAAGGGGATCCCTCAATTAAATTAAGCCCAAAATATCGCTGGAGTCAAAAATGACAAACTGAAGCAGTCCTAATTTGGGCACATCATGACAATGTAGGGTTCTTTGGAAAAGACAACAATGCTGGGAAAAATAGAAAGCAGCAGGAAAAGAGGAAGATCAGGTATGAGATGGATTGGCTCCATTTAATTATAACAAGAAAAAGGTAGCAAGATCAGGGACCCAAGGTGGTGACAGACAGAGCCTACTAGGTTGGCACAGAAATTGACTCTATGTGTGAGGGTAGTTCAGGCAGTGTCCCAGGACTGGGGTGTCGGGATGGCCCAGTCCCTGGCTGATCAAGTGGGTGGAGGCTATCGCTTCTCACACCTCCAACAGGATGACCCCCTCACCGCTGCCACCACTATACACTTGACCCAAGTCAGGGCACTTTCAATGGCCTTAGAAGTCCTAGAAATCAAATCCCCTTTCCATTCCGTCCTGCTGAGATACTGATGGATGTCAGGAATACCTTTTTTAAAAGTTTTTTAAAAATTGATTTGAGAGAAAGGAAGGAAAGGAGAGAGAAAGAAACATCAATGTGAGAAAGAAACATCGAGCAGTTGCCTCTTGCATGTGCCCCAACTGGGGATCAAACCTGCAACCTGGGTATGTGCCCTGACCAGGAATCAATCCTGCCACCTTTTGGTGTATGGATCAATGCCCCAACCAACTGAGCCACACTGGCCAAGTCAGGAATAGCTTGTTGCATTAGCGTTCAGTGGCCAGGAAGTCTTGGCTCTAGCAAACTCCAGCATCCATTTCCTCACCTGGCTAGGCCACATAAGGCTGTAACATGTTAGGATTGTGACATTGACAGCATTAACCATGCCAAAGTCATTTCATTTCATGAAGTCTCTGTTTCAGGGAAGAGACCAGGAATTGGAATCTGCTAGTTGGCACCATGATGAGCAAGAGTTTGAATGCACCAGGTCTGAGTGAATCTACCTCACAAGACTTGAGAATGGTGTCACAGGTCAGAAAATTCTTAGACAACAGCATTTAAATTTACTACAAGGAGCAAATAAGGAGGGCCAGGGAATCTGGGGTGTTAACCATGGGACAAAATGAGTACTTTATTATGCAAATGATGGTGAGCCTCAGAATGATAATGGATGTTAGCAACAGGTATTAAATGAATACCAGAATAATGAAGCTCTACTGGTAATTAAATGGAACAGACTGTCCATGCACACAGCATGGGTGGGTCTCAAGGGTACTGAGTGGGAAGTCCCACCTCAGAAGGTTTACATACTGTCGGATTCATTTACATAACACTATAATGACAAACTCACAGAGAACAGATTAGCAGTGAATAGAGAATTAGGGGGGATATTTCTCATGGGTTAGCACAAAGCATGGAGCGTTCCGTATTGGGATCGTGCTGGTGGTTACACAAACCCATATATGTGAAAACACTGAAGTGTGTGAAAAACAGGTGAAATCTAAACGAGGTGTGAGTGCTATACCAATGTCAATGTCCTGGTTTTGATACTGTACTACTGTTATATAAGATGTCACCACCGAGCAAGCTGGGTGACAGCTACACAGGACCGTGCTGTACTATTCTGGCAACTGCTGAGCCTATTGTTTAAAAAAAAAAAAGCATCCCAGAATAAAACTGAAATAAATACCTGGGGGAGAGCGCAGGAGATATAACTTAGTTCAAGATGTTCTCAACTTTCAGAGAACACGACCTTCTAGAGAGCAACTGTCAGTCTCATCACTCTGTACAGTATAATACACATTTCTCTAATGCTCTGGGGAGAGGATCTGAAAGGGAACTTAGGGAGTGAGAAAGCCTTGGACAGAGGGTACAGCCGGATACGGGTATTCTAACCAGACACAACACCTTAACCCATGACTTGGATGATAAACAATGATTTAGAGTTTGGATTACTAGTGAGACCCAAATTTAATGTATGGCCATAAAAGTATGGACACAGCACAGCGATTCTCAACTGGAGCCACTTTGCGCCACCTCCCTCCCCAGGGGACATGTGCAATGGCTGAAAATGTCAACAGTGACGAGGTTGAGAAGGCCGAGAAAGAGGGCACACTTACCCACATCTGCAAATCTGAGGCTGAAAACTACCGGAGGGCTGAATACCCTGGCCCTGAGCCCAATCATTAAAAGAACAAAATGGGGGAGGCAATAAACAGAGGCAAGGCTGCATGAAATGACAACATGGTAGAAGATGCAGTGCTATTTGCACCTAGCACTCAACACTTTTATTTCAAAGTTCATGGAAAGACTTCCCGGGGGTAATTAGTAAGAATAATAAGCCTTCAAGTCAAACATACACACACACACACAGAGAGAGAGAGAGAGAGAGAGAGAGAGAGACAGAGAGAGAGAGACCAGTGCTGCATGTCACCCAAATCCCTACAATTAAAACAACCACACCATAATTGTTGTGGCCCAGGGTTAACTCCCAAGGATACTTACAATGCAAAGGAATGAGAAGTAAAAGAAAAACCCATACAAACAATACCCTAAACCAGTGGTTCTCAACCTTCCTAATGCTGCGACCCTTTAATACAGTTCCTCATGTTGTGGTGACCCCCAACCATAAAATTATTTTTGCTGCTACTTCATAACTGTAATTTTGCTATGTTGTGAATCGTAATGTAAATATCTGAGATGCAGTATGTATTTCATTGTTACAAATTGAACATAATTAAAGCATAGTGATTAATCACAAAAATAATATGTAATTATATATGTGTTTTCTGATGGTCTTAGGCAACCCCTGTGAAAGGGTCACTCAACCCCCATAGGGGTTGTGACCCACAGGTTGGCAACCCACAGGTTGAGAACCGCTGCCCTAAACAAATGGTCAATGGTTCCCCACGCAGCCCAAGGCTGCATCCCTTGTGTGTGCCTTGGTCTTAAATGAACATTAGCAGCCACACTGGGGTTTTTGGGGAGCCATACATGAATTATCAGCCCTGCTATTATTAACTGAGAAGAATTCCTCTCTCCTCCATGTAGACTTAAAGAAGAACCTGACAGTGGCCACGGAAATCGAGTACTCAACGTTAATAGCCTCTGTTCAGCAATGCATGTCACTAACAAGAAGGTACAAAATCCCTCTTATCATAAGTACATCATGACTGAGTGTCTGGGCTGTGCCTGCAGTAAGCTGCACTGGCACATCTCATAAAACTTTTTGCGCCAAATGATAAGTAAAAATGTGCAAAACCCTTTGATGAAACATCTCCACTTTGATGAAATAATCAAACAAGCATGCAATGATACAGGAACAAGAATGTTTGTGTGATGCCTTCTATAAAAGCAAACAACTAGAAACAACCTAAAATGGTCATATAAATGATACATGCCCAGGAGAAATGGGCAGGGCCACTCTTAGAACCGGACACCTAGGACCCCTGCCTTGGGCTGTAGGCTTTAGAGTGCCCTGTACATAACAAAGGCACACACAAAAAGGTTAGCAGCAGTTCCTCAAAGAGCTAATCATGGTCTTGGGTAAAAAATATTATTAATTTCAATCTTATAATAAGTGGCAGTAATTTGATATGAACTAGTATTATTTTCCACTAATAATATTAGCAAAAGTTTCCCCCAACCCCAAGCAGAATGAATTTAGCCATTTCATTTTAAAAATGTGTTTAGAGAAAAATTTCCTCAATCGAAAAGGAACAATTGTGAAACATGCAACAAAATTGATAATTCAAGACAATACTTAAAAATCAGATTAAGGAAATAAAAATATTTGTATGACTAGAAAGGGAAAAAATTTACACACACATATCCCCAATCATTTTTATGTACACTATTTCATGGCCAAGGTGCATTAAGGAATAGTCTCATCTGAAAACAGACTTTTAATGAATTAACTTCTGTGTTCAGTTTTCTTTATAATATTCAGAGCATTGAAAACTTTGAAAAACAACTTAAGAAATATTTAATGGGCCTAAAGATCGTTTTAAGAAATGGTATGGCTCAGTGGTTGAGTTCCAACCTATGAACCAGGAGGTCACAGTTTGCTTCCTGGGTTGAGGGCTCAGTCCCCAGTAGGGGGTGGGCAGGAGGCAGCCAATCAATGATTTTTTCCCATCATTGATGCTTCTATCTCTCCCTCTCCTTTCCTCTCTGAAATCAATTTTTTAAAAAATGGGGAGATTCACAATGACTGACAAAATAAAATTTCAAAATTGTGTAAATCCTGTAATATCCATAACTTATCATATGCAATCCTATTCCTTTTTAAATCTAAATATGGCTATATGAGTTCTGTTGACAATGCTAGTAACTAATGCCCAGCCTTCTCCAAACTGAAATTAATACAAAAACAAATCTAAGAACCACAATGACTCAAGAAAGGTTTTCTACTTTGGCACTATCAATAATACACAAAGTATTGTGAACAGCATGACTACAATAAAATTAGTGAATCTTCTCAAATATGGGCAATCAAAATAGATTTAAGTTTCTCTGGCCTGGTGGATACATTTTCTGAAAAGCCCTCAGAGCGCAAGAAGCAAAAAATGCTATTCAAGGAAGGCTCCTTGAGCAACGTTGCTCTCTGCTGTCATGATCACCCCACGAGCGTTCACAACCTAACAAGTAGAGCACAACTATATGCAGAAACTCTGGGGAAGGAGCGGAATCTGTACTCGAAAGAGGAGATTCCATCAGAAAATCTAAAGGAGGACTTCTCCAATAACTGAGCAGTAGAATCAGGGAGAAAAATTATAGTCTTCCAACACTTTCTTTTAATAAAATAAACACTTCTTATAAACCCAGTTTTCTAAGTGCCTTCTTTTACAATCCCCCCACCATCCTCAGGAGGTTGGGCCAGCGGCTTTAGAAGTCACATTTTACAAAGAAACAGAAGATACTTGTCTTTCCTAAATCAAAAACAATCCAAATAAAAATTAGTGGCATGTTCAAAAGCTGATTCACAATTTCCTGCTGGGTTTGCAATGTTTCTGGGGTGTGGATCACTTGTTTTCCCAAACTCCCATGCTGTTTTCAACTCAAAAATCACTTACTAAGTGCCTACTGTATATGGCACTTTGGCTAAGGACACCAACAGGAGAGAAAAGCATGGCCAGGCTGTGAAGAACACAGAGGCTCTGATGACTGCTTGTCTGGGTTCAAATCTGGGCTGTCATTTTCTAGCTGTGTGACACTGGGCCAATGACTTAACCTCTCAGTGCCTCACTTTCCGTACGCATACAGTTGCTAAATGGATTAAATGAGGTAATGAATGTAAGTGCTCAGGACTTGCGGGGCACATAGAGCGCACTCAGTAAACATTAGCCTTATTTATCATTGTCTTCAAAGAATTGTAAAAAGCTTTGTAATTAATAAAAAAGATTATGAGCATCTCCCCTCCCGTCATAAAAAAAAAAATCTGTACTTGAGGGGAAAGTAGAGGCTACCCAAGGCTAGAATCCCATCCTTAAGGACCTTCCAGTGCAAAGGAGGTGATACAATCTGTAAATGGGATATTGAACCTCTCAAGGCTGTTTACTCACTTGAGAGGGGGTGGGGTGGGGGAAGGTATGTAAAGCCTCTGGGGACAGGAGTAAATTCCTAAGATGACCAGGATGGAAGGGCAGAGCCAAGTTCAGAGGAAAGAGAGGTAGGGGTCAGGTGAATTAGACCTGTCAGAGGCGGTTTCAAAAGGGAGCTGGGCAGGCGGGCCATCTGATTGGCAGCGAGGGTGGCCTGCACAGAGGTGCGGGCAGGGCTGGTAAGGGAGCCTCTGGAGCCCATTGCAGGCGGGGATGAATGAAGACAGTTGCAAGGTCAGAAAGGCCTGGAAAACCAGACTCGGGAACGTGAACTTGATTTTGTAAGCAATCCAGAGACGCTTTAAGACAGAATTCTGGAAATGCAAACTCTGTGTTGTACAGAGTGCACAGGCTGAAAGGGAGCACATTAACAAATGCAATCCAGCACCAGAAACATACCTGGGAAAGCTCTAAGGCCGACCTTTCCCTGCGCCTGTGAGTGCTGGGATTCACTCACCACCACAGCGCCCGTGCCTCTTGTCTCAGTTACAATAACTAAACTCTTATTATTACTCACCCACCTACCCCGTGCCAAGAGATGTAAATCTTATCTTGAATTCCATGCAAGGTCAACACGATTATGCCCACTTACAGACCAGTGAAACCAAGGCCAGGAAGGTCAGGTGACCTGGCCATGCTCCCACAGGGGGGAGAGGTAAAGGGGGCTCCCAAAGGCCACATCTTTTCTCCTTTTGGGATGGGGTGCTTTTCCCTCCACCCAGGGGCCTTTGGCATGAGGAAGTCTTGCCAAGATTAATCTAGACCTCACGTGTTACTCATTCTTGAAATGTTCCCTGCAAATTAATGACATGAAAATGTTACGAAGCAATTACCCTGAAAGCAAGATTTTGAAAACCCATTAACCAAAAGGTAGCCTCGCCTACAAATCTCAACAGAAGAGCACCTCCCAGGCTCGTGTCCTTACAGGTGACCCCACTTAAAGCCAGCAGAGCCGGAAAAGCAAACACTCTGCTTGCTCCCTTCAGCGCTCTGGTTGATATGAAGGCCCTGCCCAGGCTGGTTTGTGCCTGATTTTGTAGAGGCCACATGATGGGCGGGGAGCAGCCCTTCCCGCAGCCCTGGCCAGGGAGATCAGGGCTCCCTGCTGGCAACAACTGTCTTGCTTGCAGCTGCTCCCGGGGCTTTGCTGTTCCCAATGTGACAGGGGCCAAAAAATGTACTTGATAATAGAAATCATTGAGGGTGCGCAAAAAAGGCAAGACACTGTAACTCCACTGTGAGAAAAGGCACACGCTCTGGTTCTATTATACAGTCGTCAAGAGGGTGGGCTTCCGGATTTGGTGAGGCAAGGCAGTCCTCAGCACTTCCCTTTTGCCTGGGAGAGGTGATTTGAGGGGAGGGAAGGAGCTGCCAAAAATAACAGTCTTCATTTTTTTTTTAACCAAAACAAGAAATATCAATAAGCTCTAAAACCAAACAAAATAAAATGCTATGAAAAAATAGGCTCAAACACTCTTAGCACCTTAAAAAGCTCGTTAAACAACCCCAGGTAACAACCAAACCCAAACTGAGTGTTCAGGAGGAAAAAGGCGTTTCCACTGAGACTCTTGCGAGTTGAGTTTGTTCCACCCTGGAGTGAACCAGGCTGTAAGAAATACATAGTGGAAAACATTCTAGTTGTACCTAACAAGTTATCCCTTAAAACATTCATACCTGCTTCCTGTATCTGGATGTCTCAGTATATTTGTGTACATTTTACATATTTATTCTGAAAAACCAAAGCGTTTGTATGTCCCATTAATAATCCTCAAAAGAGCTTTTGCTTGAACAGCCATTGTGCCACTCCTATTCCTAGAATGGAAAACAGAAAAGTCAAGCTCATGTATGAGTTCAACTGGTAGGTGCTTACTGGCCTTCCAGTGTTCTCAGCGCTGTACTTGGCCCTGGGGACATGGAAACAGCGTCCACTTCAAAATATCAACAACACATTTGCACAGTAGTCTGGCCACTGTGCTGGTTGAGACTTCTCTGCTATTTTTTTTAATTGCTTTGATTACAGCATAGCAAGACCTAGTTGCTGCCTAAAGTAAGCTTTTTAACAACTTACTTCCAAATGCTAAAGAAAACACACCTAGTTTTCCCAGAAGTGTACACACAATTTACTTGAGAGTGGCCATAAATATCTAAAGGCAGATCATGAAGAAACAAACTCTATTAGGGAGTGTGGGGTGCTCAGTTTCTCCAATCCCGGGGTACACTTTGAAGTCAGTAGCCATCAGCTGATGGGCGCGAGCCTCACAAGTGGCCCACTGACCTGGCCAGCAGGCAGATAGGTGTCTGCTGCTACTTACAGCAGAAACTCCAAGGCAAAAGGGCTGTGCATGCAAAACGCACGAGAATTCATTCCACGAGGCAACTGCTTCGTGGGTACAGGTCAGTGGTTCTCAAGAGGCGGTGATTTTGCTCCCCATGGCTCATCTGGCAATGTCCGCAGACATTTTAGTTGTCACAACTTGGGTCTACTAGCATCTAGAGGCCAGGGATGCTGCTCAACACCCTACAAGGCACAGAACAGTCCCCCTAAAACAAAGATTGAACTGGCCCAAAATGACACTGGTACCCAGTTTGAGAAACCCTGGCCCTGCTCTGAGTAACAGCTTCAAGTCCCAGGTAACTCCTATTTCCTTATCATTTGGCCAGTCATACATGAAGCCAATACATATAACATTTCCTTCAATGTTTTGTTCTCAACCGTTTAGCATTAGCTTCAAATTGTTGTCCGACAAGCAACAAGTCATTATGCCCAAATCACAATGGGAAAAATTACCAAAGAACAGGACACCACTTAGTGATACGGAGGCCCTCCGATTTTGCTGTCCTTGGAAATATCACTTCCACACTTACTGTTTCTACTCTCACAAGACATAGCAAGATTTTCTTCACTGGACAGTTTAACAAGAGGAGGCTCTGTTAGAAAACACTAAACAGAGAGACTACGTTAGGAGTTTGTTTTCAATTAATACAGCAATGTGTGGCCACCCTCATTGGCCCTGCTGGCCCACACCTTCAGGGGCAGAACGTTGAAGGCTGATTAGAAATACACCACCAAATTAAAAATATAATTTCAAATAAATGAAAATATCCTCAAAATGAACATTTCCACCAGCAACAGAGGGGAAAGGCTCTGGATTCTACAACAAGCTCTTCATCCTTGGGCAAGTGACTTAGTCTTTGACTTAAAATGCTTCGACTAGGAAATGAAGGGGACGGATGATCACTAAAAGACAACTTCACTATTATATTAATCATTGAAATAAAATCCAACAATACCTTACACTGAACCAAGGTATAGTGTAAGGAAAAAGTTTTTCAACCAGAAAATGTGAGAGGCATCTGTCCCACGTTATCCTGAAGTTCCCCCCACTTGCACTAGGGGGCAGAGTTCTTCCCAAGGGGAGGCCACAGACCCCCTGTGGTCCAGACAGGCTTCATGGAGACCAGGATCCCAAAAAACTCAACACAAATTCTATGTCCCATCCTATCTCTCAAGGGACCCAGAATACACAAAAGCAAAATAAAGCCAATAAAAGTTAAGAACTAGTGTCCTGCAGGCACAGCCTAGGTTTTCTAACGGATAAAAGCCCACTGGTCTTTTATCATGGCTTAATCTGCAATCCTGCAAAAAGTTCTCGTGTCTTGTTGCAGGCATGAAGTTCTACGGATTAGAAAATGCTACAGTCTCACATTTACAGATTTCATTCTTTAAAAACAGGTAAAAATACATATTAATGACTGATTAATTCCTTTCCAGCCCACATCTCACAGAGAATATGGGTATCACATGTGAGATGCCACTATGAAAAAAATTGGGTATTACTATTGCACAGGAATACATTTATCACTTTGGCCATTATAAACAGTTGTCTAAGTGGGCATAACGAAAGCAGAATGACTTGAAATATTATATCCAATTAAGTCTGAAACAGCAAGTTGGGGAACACAGATGCAACCCCTCACCAATCTAATGGGCAGGAACATTCCAAAACTGTCCTGGCTTCACAAAACACCCCCTGGCTCTCAATGAAAGTCCCATCTGACTCCCTGAAGTCAACTAAGTTTACATTGAGCCACTTCAAACCTCAAACTTAAACAGAACTCATTAAATAAACACAACCAAGAAAGGAAAGGGAGCCAGGAAACTACAGTAACTCTGGACCCCAGGGGGAGAGAGAGGGGAGAGAGGGTTCTCCAGTCAGGGATTTCAAGTCACTGTGCTGTCCCACCCTCAAGGAACCTAAAAGGAGCATCAGTTTAACCTGTTTAAATAGCCATTGTTTGCCCTAAAAGATTTTCTTTACATTCAAAATCTGCCCAGGGCAGTCCGCACAGATACCTGATCTTTTGATCTCAGCATCTGGAAGGATCTCAAACCCTACTGAGCGCTTCTCGGGGAGAACTACAGGTCCCGCACCCAAGGGGCAGAAAACACGGTGAGTGATTAAACGCGCCTTTCCCGCTCACACTCCATCACAGCCGGCTCCCCTGGAAGTGTGTGCACCCCTCGCACAGGAAGCCGGCTCGTTTTGCAAAGGAAATACCAGACCTTTCTTGGAGAAAGGCACGTCCCGGTGGAACATTTTACTGGGCTTCCTGCACCCAGGTAGTCGGGCAACAGAAGTCCTGGCCAGGCCCGGGCGCCCGCCGCGGGGACCCCGGTGAGCCGGCTACCCACCCAGAAGGAAGCTCACCTTCCCTACTCCCGGGGCAAAGGGGAAGCGCGGGACCAAGCAAAACCTGCCTGGCTTACTCATCCCGAGGCTCCCCCGGGGGGTGAGGGGGTGATTTCAGGCGATTCATGGGAAGTTTCGCCCTCCACGGCTTAGGGAAAGGTACCGGGCGGGCGCCCGGCGCGGTGGGCAGACCCCTCCTCCGGGGCACCGAGGCCAGGTCCGGGCAGGAAGGGAGCCCGCGCGGGGCGGCGAGCGCACTCACCTCGGGGAAGAAGTTGTCCATTGTTCCGGCGCGTTCCCCGACTTGCCGAGTCGGGTGTCCTGCTCGAAGAAGTCAGCCCAGCGGAAGGTCCGGGGAAGGAACCATGCATGTCACGGCGCGACTCCCAGGAACTCGAGCCCTAGGGGCTCTCCCGTGGCCATCGCCTGACCCCCGGCTCGTCTTTCGCACCTTTTGTTTGCCCAGACCCAATTCTCGAACTCCTCCGTCCCCAGCGCAGCCTTTGTCTCCTCTTCCTCCAAGTTCTTCACTTCTGGGCGCAGCGCACGCGAGCGGAGAACAGCTGGTGGCACATTCTTCCCCGGGGCTAGGGAGAGCGGCGCGGGGCTGGGGAGCGCTCCCCCTCCCTCTGAGCTGGGGCCCGAGGCGCCGGGCGCCGGCACCGGGACAGCAGCCAGGGCGCGCA
>NW_006294876.1:1645854-1654879 GCF_000327345.1 Myotis davidii | reverse complement strand
GCTCCGGTCCCCGCCTCCCACCTAAAGGCTGGCGGGGGAGTTGACTCTTCGCTCTGGTGATAGAAACCAAATAGTCACCGGGGAGGAGGGGTTGAGAGATTCTTTTGTGCCTTTGATCTCCGGCAGACCCTGGAACCCGCTCAACACGGATCTCATTAATGCAGCTCGGCAGAGGAGCGACCCCGGGAAGGAAGCGCGGTCCGCGGAGCGGCCCCGGCTGTTGGGTCAGATCAAAGCGGTGAACTGAGGCTCATCAGAATTTCTGGAAGCTGCTTTCCCGTCTTGAGTTTCTCTCCTGCGGTCAGGCGAGCAGACGTTTTCCTAGCCGCGGGGGGGAAAGCAGTTTTGTAAACTGGAAGAGGGCGTGGCCAATTGCACCTTTAAAAAACGTAACCTTGTCCTGGGACCTAAAGGAAACAGAGATAAGAAAGTCGCGTGGATGAAGGATCAAACCCACCAGGTACGGACGGAGTCCTGGTTTCCTCTATGGCAGGTCCTCAAACTTGAGCGTGCACAGGACTCACTTGGAAAATTTGTTAAAATGCAGGTTGGAGTTCAGTGGGGTGAGCGCTGACCATCTGCGTTTCTAACAGGACCTCAGAGGGTGGCACCTGGACCTGTGCAGATCTGCACACTGAAGCCTGTCTGTCACAGGCAGAGAAAGCAGAACCGAGGCTTAGAAACTTTTGTAACGATTTTTAAATGCCACGACATCCAGGCGCCTGATCGTTGGACTCTTTGAACCGAGTATAAACCAGTTCGGGTGTTGTCAGACTGCATGGTGAGTCATATACCTGGCACAGCAGGGATCGCCTATTGGTTCCTAGCAGATCGTTGACAAAAATGACTGGTTCTTCACCACAAGTAGTTTGAAACGCGCTCTCTGGGATTTGCCAACTCATGCTTTAAAACTCAAGCCAGAAAGTCACATCTTCCAGAGGAAACCTCCCGGGAGATGCCAAGCCACTCACACTGCTTCCGGCCCCGCCGAGACATGTGGCTTATTTCTAAGACTATTGAAGAAACTACATCATATTGTAAGGGGCTTTTTATTGCTGTCCTACCCATCTTCTGTTAGGAAAATGGAAGCTCCTTAAGAAAGGGAACTGCGCTTTAAAATTTGCATCCCCTGTCTTTCTCGAAGAATGAATGAACCCTTGTGTGAAACTCCAAGCATGTTTATAACCCGTCTCAGAGCCGTTCTCCAGCATTAGTATTTATTCAGCCCAGCCCCCTGTGGAAAAACGTCATGGTATAAATTTGTGATAGTGCACGATGCTGTCGCCCTGTTTCATAGGTTTAGACGCCTACGCCAATAAAGACCCTGTCCCAGATTGAAGATCGAGCCAGGATAAATAACAGCAATCCCAGGCATCAAAGTGCTTACTCAAATGAGTCCTACTGCCACCTGTGTTCAAGTATGGGAGCAGAACAATTACAGTCATTATGGTATTATTAATCTGTACAGAACATCTTCCAAGAGAAATTACCAGGCAGCTTGTTCAAGTGGGTGTGTGGGTGGGGCGTGGATCCCAGCAGCAGCCCAGGCACTGAGTAATGTATTGGGCAGTCTTGGCCAAGACGCTTTCCAATATTGGCTCATCAATTGTAACAACTTACCATACTAATACAACAATTTAGTAATAGAGGAAGCTAGGGAAAGGGGCAGTGAGGGAGTAGATGGACACATTCCCCTCCTTTTTTTAAAAAATATATTTTATTGATATTTTACAGAGAGGAAGGAAGAGGGAGAGAGAGATAGAAACATCAATGATGAGAGAGAATCATGGATCAGCGAGGAAGAGAGAGGGATAGAGAGTTAGAAACATAGATCAGCTGCCTTTTGCACACCTCCTACTAGGGATGTGCCCGCAACCAAGGTACGTGCCCTTGGCCGGAATTGAACCTGGGACCTTTCAGTCCGCAGGCCTACGCTCTATCCACTGAGCCAAACCGGTCAGGGCATTCCCCTCCATTTTTATGTATACCTAAAACTGCTCTAAAAATAAAGTCTAAGTTTTTAAAAGTCACATTTCTGTTGTTTAAGAAGATATAGTTAATTACCCCCCCCAACTTGACTCATATGAAGAATATGAGCCAGATCCAATCCATAAGGGTTGAATTTTACTAACGAATGTCACTGCTTTCCTGTGCCAGGTTTTAAAAAAAACTTTTTTTTAAAAAAAAAAAAAAAAAAAAAAAAAGCTTGTTTCTTAATCTCAGGTGTGGGCTGAGTGCTTAAAAATCTGAATGTTAGTAAGCACCCAACTAGGCAATTCTCAGTGTGAGAATCGCTGCTTTAAGGTTGTCAGAATTCATCAGATTTTCCTCATGAATGTACATTCTCAAAGAGGTGTAAAGATAAACTGGACAGTTAGGCTATTTGCCGAATAAACAGCAAAGGTCGTGATTATATATATGCTTTCTATATAGGATATCCAACTTTCATGTTTTTGGGGTTGAATCCAGTGTTTAAAAGGACTCTTACATTTACAAGGGCTTTGACAAAATTGGGCAAAAATGGGGAAGCATTTTAAATCCTTAGATTTCTAAGAATATCCATTTTTGTTACCATTTTTAAAAAGTTAAGTGCTTCCTTTCAAGGGTCTGTGGAACCCTTTGGTCAAAGCTGTTTGGGTTAAAACAGGTAAACCCTGCCTTCAGGTACAGAGGCTCAGGAATGTTAATGCTCTGAGGCAAAGCTCCTTCCCAGTCACCCTACTTATTTCTCAGACACCATGCGAATGGAGTGCTATATTTTCAAATTAAAACATCAATAAAGCTCAAACAACATTCTCTTATTTAGCTGCACAAATTAATCCACAGCTGACAAAACTTTATCTTAATATAGGTGGAACCATTTTGCCTCTTTAAAGGAGGATTATGTATGCATATATGTGAGTGAAGTACTACAAAGGTCCTGTTTTGTTTCCCACCCAAGAGTTTGTTTTTAGTTGAAATGGGTTGTCTTAACTTTCTTTGTGATTTCAAATTGCTTTCTCTGCTGTTATTCTGTTGCTTCTTAGCAGCTCTTAATCTGGGTGTGTTTAGTGTGGAGCGGCTTTTCCATTACCTTTGTTTTTATAAAATACTCACCTCTAATTGCTCCAATCAGAGTAATGGTTTAATTAGTAGTTACGGAAAGGGAAAGTTCTAGAAGTTTCTTTCACACAAATTAGAGGTTAATAACTGACACAACTGTAAAATACTGTTCTTCATGTTTAACTAAACAACATTTCCTCCTTTCGGGTCACTTATAGTCCTGGATGTTTAAAAATCCACGTGTGTTTGTCTTTTTGAACAAACAAAAATTAAGGGAATTTTTAAATTAAGGGAATTTTAAACATTTGCAGACAAGTGTTTCTTTTATTTCTTATAAGTTGCAATTCAAAAATCCGGAAGGACATTTTTCTCCATGTGAAACTGCAATGGTGAAAGATTTCTATGAAAAGAATAAAATTGAGGAAGGGGGATACTTGAAACGCTTCACCTTGTAATAGAATTAAACAAGTACAAAAGTACAGAAATAAAGCAAGCATAAGACACCCAACAAAACTAATTTGTTAGCAGTCAGTCATTTTTCTAAGCGAGATGGGCGAGGGCACTCAGTGGACAGTCGATTCTGACTAAATCCCAATCACTGCAAAGCCTCAGGAATGCTTTCTCAATTGGGAACCCACACAAACACCGAGAGTTGTTTTCATAAATTAATCCATTTCCATTTAAAGCGGTTAGTCCGGCCTTGCTGATTGTGATAAACAAATGGTATAAATCCTGGGAACACTCGGTGATGGTCTATTCTGCCCCAGTGGACTGTTGCTTCCCCATTTCCTTGTATCTTCATGCTCCCATCTTTTCTTACAGTGGCTCTGAGGCTGACTCTCCAGTGTTACCCTCTCTCCACCTCTGTTGTTGCTGTTGATAATGCTAATGTTTACCACTTCTGAACCTTGTGCCCTCACATATTCTCCCCCTTCCTGAATCTTTCTGCTCACATTATCCAAGCCAATATATGTGACTGTGTGTATTTGACTTGAAAATAGCTGTTTTTTAACCTAATTGCTCCCTGAACTGTTAAGCCATCTCTTTTCGAACCCCTAACTTTTCACTGTCTACAATTCATCTCTAAACAATCAACTCCAACGCCTTACAATGGGATTTTTGCCCTTCATCCCACTCTCTTGAAGATGGCCATAACCTCAAAATAATCAAGTTCAATAGCCTGTTCTCAAATTTCATCCTCCTTGACATTACCCCTCTTGTGAAACTCTCTAACATCTTAGTTTCCAGGGCCAACTTCACTGTTGTGCCACCTGCAGAGTTAGTTGCACAGGCTCAGAAGGACCCCGTTCTTGGTTTTGCCATCATAAAATTCTTGCTGATTTTTTAACAAAAGACCTTGCTTTTTTCCCCTTCTGCACTGGGTCCGGAAAATTATGTAGCCATTCCGACCTAGCTTTTCTCACACTGCATTGGTCTGGCCCTCCCACCTCTTTGACCTGTTTCTCTGCCACTTTTACAGGCTCCCTCCCTCCAGCCTCCAAAATGTGGTCATTCCTAAGCATGCATTTTAAATCTCTACCCCACTCTGACATTCTCAGTGTTACATTAATTCTCAGTATTTCCACTGCCATCTCTTCATAATGATGTCCAAATCCATAACTCAAGCTCTATGAAATCCCCTCCCCATATTTTCAACCATCTGTTGGATTTTTCCTAGTGAGGGTCTTCTCATTCTGTATATGCCCAAACTAAACCTTCTTTATTCTCTTCATCAACACCTACCAACTTTCCTACATTTATTAATGGCATAATCATAATTCAGTCATCTTAATGAGTGGCTATTGTCATGTAGAGCTGCCCCATATCTTCCAATGATCCTATCTACCTGCTAGAAGGTCCTCACATGGTGAATCCCTTCAACCCAATGGAGAGCCTTCAAGTTCCATTTGCTCCAAACATGCAACTTCAGTTCTACTAGTTGGATGTACCCACTGAAGATTTAACCCAGGAAACAAACTGCATGTTGGTGGCCCAGGCTGTGGCAGAGGCAGCATGCTTTTGTGGCCAGCTGTGGGGGCAGAAGAAGAAGCAGGTTTCCTAGGTTGGTAGGTGAAGCAGCCTCTGACCAATCAGGCCTGCTCTGTGCTGTGGTTCTAAGAATTGTTTCTGGAAGCTTTGCCTAAAGCCCATCCTCCAGCTCTGCCAATGATACAGCAAACTCTGTAACACTCTCTAATAAGTCTCCTTTTGTTCTCTGAAATAGATTTTGTTGCCTACAATTTGCCAGTACCACAGGAGGACTGACACCCGCAGATTGAAGAAAGTGGGCCACTGTGCTTGGGAATGCCTTCCTCAAAACGGTCTATGGCCCTTTTGGTGCTAGGACTGGCTAGGACTAGTAGTGCCATCCAGGCCACCCTGGACTCAGGTCCTGTGTGGGCTTTCCTCTCAGTCTTTCCCCATTTGGGGCCCTCACTAACCCCCTATCGTGCACATGGTGTCATCCAGAAGTCCAGAGCTGGCATTCATTGGAGACCTCATGGAGCGTATGGGTTCTCAGTGACTCACTCACCCTGGACAGAGGCAAACCGCAGTACTCTGCCACCAACAGCCCCCCAATGGTGTGCCGGGAGCCGGTCCATCCTTGCTGTTTCAAGGGACCTGGCATATATGGCATACTGTTCTTAATATATTTGCTCACCTTCTTGGCACTATGTGTTTTAACCAAGGTCACCTCTCCGAGAAAGGTTGTTTCCCCAGGTAGGGATTTTCCCCTGAAGTTAGGGAGGGAATAAAACCTCTTAACTAAGTGCCAGGTGGGTAATTACAGGCTGAAGATCCTAGAGACAGAACCTGGCTACAGAACCTGGATAGAACATGGCAAGAGAACCTGACTACAACCTGGTGACCGAACTTGGCTAGAGAACCTGGATAGAACCTGGCTAGAGAACCTGGCAACCGAACCTGGCTGGAGAACCTGGACAGAACCTGACTGGAGAACCTAACGAGGGAACATGGCTACAGAACCTGGCTGGAGAACCTGGCTGGAGAACCTGGCAAGAGTACATGGACACAGAACCTGGCTGGAGATCCTAACCAGAACTTCGCTGGAGATCCAGACCAGAACTTGGCTGGAGATCCTGGCTAGGCTGTTGATCACCTGAAGGCTGCCTCTGTGTCATTCCTTCTTCACCGACTCTGTCCACACCTTTGGGGACTCCTGGACCTGCTGGGGTTGGACCCCAGCAATGGTGGACTTTTGGACTTAGCCATGTTTGTGACCTCCTGTGTCAGGCCTCACCTGTATGTTCTGACAAACAGTGGTACTGCCTGGGCCTATAGCACCCTTTGCTGTGGGGAGGTGGCAAGTGTCTTTATACTGTGTGGCCCCACCCTAGGCACACAGAACAGTCATCCTACTCCCTTCACTGGCTCTGAGCCTCACACCAGGCAATCTTCCCAGGTTAACTGCCCCCACATTCTCCTTGTGGACAGCTGCTCAGCATTGTCAATCAGCCCTTCCAATCAATGTCTTCTCTTGCCTCCAATCAGTATGGTGTCTTTAATCTTGTGAGGGGTCCTTAATCTGAGCCAAATGAGAGATGAGCATTTCTTGCATGAATGGGACAGCTCTTCCCACTCCACTCATGGCCCCATCCCCACCTCCCCACTGGTGGTGGCGCTGGAAAGCCAGGGGCACTCAACATTGAAATCAACCATATGCTCAGAATGCCTTGATTACAGCCTGTGAAGTCCAAGAGCAGATATAATTGGGGGATGTGATGTTCAATGGTTATGCTATAAAATTCTCAATGGTAAATTTCTCAAAAATTTGTTTTTCAATTACTGTTGACATGCAGTATTCATTTCAGGTGTATCACATAGTGACTAGACATTTCTATACCTTATGAAGTAATCACTTGGATAAGCCTAGTACCCATACAACCCTCAGTGGTAAATTTAACATGATCCAGAAGTGAATTATCATTCACATTTTCCTGCATATTCTGGTTTGGACTTGCATTTGTGGTCATCATTAACAAAGCACTGTGACAACCTCTGAGGGTGTCATAGGCCCACGATGGACAACACAGGGTCATAAACAACAAAGCTTTCAGCTTTACGTAAATGGAATTAAGAAGCTAGCTACAGAGGTATGAATTTCTGTATTGCTTTAATACAAACAAGTTCTAAGGATCCATGACACTGAATAATAACAGTTTCCCTATCCTTTTTTCATGGTGCGAGCCAGAAAGTAGCCACACGTCACATTTGACAAGACGAATGGGAGCTGTCTTCTGAACGTAAACAGGAAAAGTTGGTGCCTGGGCCCTAAGAGGAATCTTTATGTACACTCATCGGAATAAACGAATACTCAAAGGCTTATTAAATATCCATGGAGAAATCACCTCACATGGGCCCAAGCATTTTGTAACATATTTTAATTAAATTATTTATATATACTATTGTACAGGGGTCCCACACACCCTATGGGAAGCCCAGAAGGACAATATTGAAAGCCTAAGGCTGGCATACAAGTGAGAAACTTGGGGATAGGATTCATGAGATACATCACAGGGTCAATTCTACGCAAACTCTTCAGCAACCTGGCAAGGCCTTGTTTTCCCAGCTGACATGGCCCGAAATCACCACGATTGCTTTTGCTTCTTTAATAAGTTAGGAATATGTTTAGAATGTTCTTTCCCTAATGTTTCCATTAAATGCAAGTGTGCTGCTGCTGAGAGTATTAGGAAGAAAATCGGATAAGTGCAGAGAGTTTATATAAGAATGTCCAGGACAGAGTTGTATAGAATAGTTAGGAGCTTGGACAAGGCATCAATGCCTGGAGGCAGGAGGCAGGTTGAGTGATAACTGCATGGCAGCCACTCGTTATGTTAGTTACTGTTCCTCTGTATGAGCCACCTAAAAGGAAGTGGATTCAGACAACAGTGATTTATGATTTCTCACAATTCTGTGGCTTGATTGGACTTGACTGGGCTTGATGGTTGCTGATGTCAAGTGAGTTCTCTCTCAGGCAGCTTCGGGCAGACCGGCGCTCCGCTGTGCCTGGCCATAGGACAGGGCCTTCCGCACACAGCGGGAGCCTGGCTGGAGCAGTGGGGACAGCTGGCCACTCTCTCCACATGTCTTTTCCCACACTGTGGAAGTCTCAGGATTCCATTTACAGTATGTTCATTGCATTTAGTACATTAACAACGCTGTGCAACCATCTATCTAGTTCCAGAATATTTTCATCACGCCAACAGCAGACTTCATACCCATAAAGCATTCACTGAGATTCCCACTAGCCTCTGGCAACCACTAATATGCTTTCTGTCTCTAAGGATTTTGCCTATTCTGTGTATTTCATATAAATGGAGTCATACATACCTTTTGTCACTGACTTCTTCAATTCAGCGTAATGTTTTCAATGCTCGTCCGTGCCAGAGCATGTACCAGCACTTCATTCCATTGAATGAGTAGACCACACTTGTTCATCCATGTGTCAGCTGATGGATAGTTTGGTTGTTTCCACTGTTTGGCTATTGTGAATAATGCTGCCGTGAACACTTGTGTACCTGTTTTTAATTCTCATACCCAGGAGTGGAACTGCTGGGTCACATGGTAATTCTATGTTTAGCATTTTGAGGAACCAGCAAACTGTACCCCTCGTGGGCCATTTTTAATCCACCAAACTCTCCATATTCATTGATGTGGAGATATGACTAAATAAAAGTTACCAAATGATATGTTTCATCTGTATGTTACAGAAATTTAAAACAAACAGTGGTTTAAGGCAGGCATATTTATGTTTCTCTCACAAACAAAGCCTGGAGGCCCAGGATGTTCCATAAGGTTTTTAGGGCCCCTGACTTCTTCCAGCCCGCTCTCTCTGCTTCTCTCTGCGGGTGTCCACAGGGGCTCAGCCTTGCAGTTTGAGAAGGAGGTTTCAGCTTCCTAAGCAGCAGGAAGCAGCAAGGGATGATGACTTACCAGGGCTGTAGGAGAGTGGGGCGGGGGG